>NC_142598.1:17153013-17482458 GCF_965207765.1 Zootoca vivipara
TGCGCAGGTATGTGCTTACGAAGGAGAACCGGCTTAAAGATCAAAAGCAAAGCGAAAGTGGTGGGCCTTCCACCGGCCTTGCTCGTTCGGATATCCTTACAACAAATATTTATGTAGCACCGACAGCGTACTGTGGAGTCAGCTCTACATAAAAGTTGGTCCAGCAGGAAGCCAACATCTGGACAGCATAAAAGGGACGGAATAAATTTCACCAACTCCTCACTTCTGAGGTACTCACAAGGAACGGGATACCAGAGGCACGAGTAGTAGGTAAGTAAGGGGGTTGAAGGTGGGGAAGAGGCATCTCCTTCATTTTTGGGACACTTCTGAGGCCCTAACCACACTACAAACATATATCAGTGCTATACCAGTTTAATAACCGAGGCTTTCTCCCCAAGCTCCCTGGGAATTGTAGTTTGGTGAGAGTGCTGACTCTCCCAAGCTTCTGCTTCTCCCACTCCACAAAAACTACGGCTCCCAGGGTTCCCTGAGGAGAGGGAATGGATATTATGGCGGTTTAAATCTGTAGTGTAGAGTAGCCCTGTGATCACACTATATTGAGTCAAAATATATACCATTATATTTTTACCAGAGGAGAAGGGAAGGATTCCTGATGGTGGTGTGGTCCATTCCTGCTATATAGCAGACAAGAACTGCTGTGAGGATTGCATGTACAACAAACGCATCGTACCTCAGCAGCTCTTATCTGCTCCAGTTGCTTCGGGGAAGGAAAATCTGGAGCTCCCAGTTTCTTCCACTGCAAATACGGGTTGGTCAGGTAGTTATCCAAGTAGTAAGTGATGTACACAAGTCCTTTGGGAAGACAAAGGGAGCGTAATGTGAAAACTCTGATTGTTAGTTGAACATCAGGCCAGAGACCGAGGCTTCCAGATATGGTGTTCTTATTCACCATAGCCTTGCAAGAAGTCCAAGTAAGGACCAGAAGAAGCTGGTATCCAATCGCAAGCTTTTTAGAAGCTGCAAACCAAGATTTTCGCGAGAGGAACCGAAGAAAGTTACTGTCGAAATATATGATTGTGTCATGCTACCATGGCACAATGGTTTAGGCTGCATGAAATGGCTATTCCAGGCCAGCTGTCCTTTTAAAATAAGGTGAGCCATTCAATAGCTGCAGTAAATATAAAATCATAGAATCACTTGCATTCGCGTAATGACCCATTAGGAAAACAACCACAGTGACGACTATACCTTTGTGTTTGGGGTAATTGGTTATGTTTAGAGTCACGACACTGACGTTGGAAGAGGTCTCATTATCTTTGCTGGCATAGATCAATACAGAGGCCTGCCAGCTGTCGAGTGGGTGCTCTCGAGGTCGGTGCACACTGGCTAGTACTCCAAGAATGTCATAGTCTTCCGACTCCTGGCTGGAGATGTTGGCAGAGACTTGCTCCTCTCCTACACGGGAGGAAGAGAAACTTGTATCTTACTGTGAACTTGGCCTTGTTTTATTACACCTCAAAAGCAGACCCACTTTCGTGGGAAGTAGAGCAAAAGGTTTGTGCCCCAGTTTGGCATAGCTGCCAAGTTTTCCCTTTTCTCACGAGGAAGCCTATTCAGCATAAGGGAAAATCCCTTTAAAAAAGGGATAACTTGGCAGCTATGCAGTTTGGTTGACATCGAGTGGCCAGTAACACGCACATATAAACTCTTTTGTAACTAAGAAAAATGACTTTTGAAGCAGCGGTCACTCCTGTGGTGGGAGAGAGGTGGGTGTGAGGTCAGGGCTGTGCAGTGGCACCAATATGCATCTTATGCAGGGTGGATAAAAATCAATGTTTTTTTAAAAAAAAAATCAGATTTTTTTATTTAAATCAGTTTTTTTATTATTATTTAAATCGGATTTTTAAAATAAAATGCCTTTGGAGGAAAAATCTTTCTAAAGATAGTTTTCTATTTAAGTTACATTATAGTCCAAAGGCTATTCATCAGGAAATAAGGATTTGTTTGAAGTTTTTCATGTGTGCTAAAACTCAGTCTATGGTTTTTTTTTTTAATTGTTTAACTGCATCGGTTAACAAACATGGATACATATGCTATAATGTTACTGTTTTAGTTAAATAAATTGTTCAAATTGTTATTAAAGAAATAATTATTTTTCTCTTTCCAATAAAGTACAGCAGAAAAGTTGTCCAAATATAAGCAATAATTTCATAATTATCTGCCTATGTATTTCTGATAGTAGAACCAAATCATTAATTTTTGATATAACTGTAAAAACAACTCTGAAAATTTATTGTTCCAAAAATGAAACCTTCACCTGGTTGTAATATTAAGAGGATGCCAGAAAGGGTGAACTTTTCTGTATTTTAATATTTTGTTGGAAGCCGCCCAGAGTGGCTGGGGGAACCTGGCCAGATGGGTGGGGTATAAATAATAAATTATTATTAATAATGATTTAAATCAAGTCTTACTGACTAGTGATTTAAATCGTGATTTAAATCGATTTGTTTTAAATCAAATCCACCCTGATCTTATGCAATCCTGACCTCGCCACCACTCTGCCCCAACCAAGTCCAGGTAAGCTGCGGTGACCCAAGTGATGGGAAAGTGTATCGCCGCCACCCAAAGGCCTCTCCTGCTTTTCCTCTTGCGAACAGGAAACGGGACGAGTGGTTTGCTGTACCTAGCAGAGCCAGCAAGCCCATCACCGTGAGCACCGGCTTCCTCACCATCTGGACATGCGGCGGTTTGGTGTTGTTCACCTGAAAGCGCGCCGTCAGCGTCCTCTGCGTGAAGTGATAGGGGTGGTAGCTCAGAAACGCGTTGTCGTTGCTCAGCAAAGTGTAGTTGACGGTGTTGTTGGCTCGCGCAAGCAGGAGGTTTTGGTGCTGGGCAATAACCTGCGAAGGAAAAGGGGCAGAGGGAGAGGACCCGCCAAACAAGCCCTGTCAGTCAGCGCAAACTCTACGCAAGGACCTCCGCTTCTACAGCGAGGTTTTTGTCCCCTTTGTCCCCCCCCCCCTGCCCAAATTGGCTTGAGGTGTGGTTGTTCAGGAGGACCCCAGAACAGCACATGGGAGGAGAAGGAAAGGGGGGATTGTTCCGTCTGGCAAGCTGAAATGCTTGTGCAGATCCAATGTTCAACAGAGCACAATGTTCCGTTCCATTCAGCATCTTTAAAGCTTAAATAAACCTGTGATTGTGTTAGCTCCAGTAGGTGGGACTTGTACTGTACCTTCCTGGGGAGTTGCCGAGATCCAACAATCTCCAGGCAGGCCAAAAATTCATTTTTGATTTTTCCTTTCCAATGATAGAACAAACAGGGGCGTGTGTCCTGCACTTAATCTGCATTTTGTACCAAGGTAGCCCATACCTTGTGACCTGTGTACATTCAATAGCCTTGCACTTCTCTCATTTTGAGTACGGTAACTGTTTCTTTGGTTGTGCTAGCCGGCATAAATTCATTATGCTTTAGCTGGCAGCGGAGTGGATTGGGGGATGATGCAGAGCACAGACAATCCACCCTTTTAATCCAGGGATGAGGAACGTCAGGTCTGGAGATTGAACACTTGTGCCTCAGGCCACACCTCCTCCACACCCACTTTTTGCCTCTGGAACCACTCCCCTTTTGCCTTTGGTACTGCCCACCACTGGAAAAGTTTTAAGCAGTGGAAATAAATAAATGATGGTGATAATTTATCATTTATACCTCGCCCATCTGGATGGGTTTCCCGAGCCACTCTGGGTGGCTCCCAACAGAATATTAAAAACATGATAAAACATCAAACATTAAAAACTTCCCTAAACAGGGCTGCCTTCAGATGTCTTCTAAAAGTCAGATAGTTGTTTATTTCCTTGACATCCGAAGGGAGGGTGTTCCACAGGGCGGGCGCCACTACCAAGAAGGCCCTCTGCCTGGTTCCCTATAACCTCACTTCTCACAGTGAGGGAATTGCCAGAAGGTGTCCGGCTGAACAATGGGGGTGGAGAACCCATTTGATTTCTGGGATTTTGGAAGGCATTGTCCACTATGTATATTCAAGTACATCTCTGTAACCATAAGGACTGGGGAGCTCTTCTTGTTTTTAAAAATAAAAGCTGAAATCCTCAGCTATCTTCTGGACCCAGGATCACATTCTGTGGCTTCTCTGTGTTCCTACAAGATGCTGGAATGGACACTGCCTTTAGTGCATGACTCTTCAAACCCTTTTTTCCTTTAAACTGCCTCATTTCTCCCCACTATTCTACCCCAGTACCAAGGGCAAGACGCCGGTGTTTATGTCTGGCTGTGGAAGAAATTAAATCCATGTGGGAAGCTGTACTGTGCGCATCTTAAAAACAAGAAATGCAGCATAATAATTTGCAGTCAGGATCCACTAAGAAGCCTTTCCAGTAGCTTTGGCTGACCTAATTCCCAAGCCTTGCTAAAATTAGGAACTTAAGAGGAGGATTGCAGCGGTGTAACTAATCAGATATAAAAGGATTACCGCTCAGTAACAAAATACACAAAGCAGCAGGTTAGGTTGAAAGGAGCAGAAAGGAGTTCCAGAAAGATGCTTTCAAAAATTGGAAACTGAGGCGTTCAAGTAGTAGTCAGTGAGGATCGGGGGCTGTACAACAAAAATTGTTATAAACCATTTTTGATAATTTCTATCACTCTTAGTTTACTACATGCAAATAAAATTAACCTATACTCTTCACCGATTTAGCCCCCTCTCCACTGCCCTCCTCTTTCGCTGAGACGACAAAAGATATGAATTATAGGCTATAAGCTCAGCCAGGCAGGACAGGGAACTATCCTCTTAGAGGCTGTCAAGTGCCCTGCACATTAACAAATAAATAATGCTAGGAAACTGGCTGCTGTGACAGGTGGGGCCTGAATAGTACAATAACCCAAGGGGTACACTGTGTAGACAGACAGAATCATAAGAGTTGGAAGGGACCCCAAGGGTCATCTAGTCCAACCCCCTGCAATGCAGGAATCTTTAGCTCAATGTGGGGTTCAAACCCATGACCCTAAGAGTCTCCCCTCCACTGATTCTCTTGTGGGATCCCTGGCAGATGGGGTTCAGACCCTTGAATCAGCCATGGAGGGCAGGTGGCCACCAAGTGCAGCATTTGACTTTTCTCCACGATCCTTTGCTTATACAGTCGTACCTTGGATCCTGAACGCCCTGGAACTTGGACGTTTTGGCTCCCGAACGCCGCAAACCCGGGAGAGATTGTTCTGGTTTGCAAACATTCTTTTGGAACCCAAACGTCTGACAGGGTTCCACGGCTTCAGAATCAGAAGCCACTATTTAGTTTTTGAACATTTTGGAAGTCGAACGGACTTCTGGAACGGATTCTGTTCGACTTCCAAGGTATGACTGTACGGGCAAAAGGCAAGGGGCACATTCTGAGAATCAAATGCTCCCTCCGCAGAAGGCAGCCAGACTGTCTCCTCGCCTGCTTCTTGCACCTCGGTGAGTTAGCAAACGTAACCTGGGCACAGGGCAGCAGCAACAGGGTGTGCAGACAGGGCAGTTCTGGTGGCTTTAGTCTTCCATTTATTTATTTAAGGTATCAGTATAATGCTTTTCAGGGGAGCCTCATGCACAAAGCAGTTTACGTTAAAGGGCAAAAGAGAGATGAGACAATATTTCCTTTTTCAAAGAGCTAGATATTTCCTCCCATTAGGCTAAGAGCGCCCTCTGGTGGAAGGTGTGCAATGGAGGATCCATCTCAGCTGAAAAACCAGAAGCTAGAGATACTGAACATCTCCCCAGGCTCTTCTGTCTTTTTGCTCTCTTTCCCTTCCTCTCGGGGCCAAAATGGTCCATCAGTGGCCCCCTGGTGGCAGTTGGAGGAGATATAAGCCACCTTAGCTGCAGCTGTATCTTGTATTGTGGTTTTATTGCGTTAAAACGTTTTGGTAGATCTTCACAAACTTGAAAAGCAGTATATGCTTGTTCAAATAAATAAAACGTCTCATTGCCGACTCAGAAACTATCCATTGGTCTCACACATCCAGAAACGAATGCCTCTTTTTGGAGTGATGCTTCTGGAGACGCCACAGCCAGGAGCCAAAGCAGCTCCAAGTTAATTAACATCAGTTTGCTATTGCTCAATATTTGTTGTCAGCACTTGCACATTGGCCCATAAACCCCACAAGCTAGGAAATAGGAGTGTGCTATGGAGATACCCTGTCTAGGCCTGAATATTCCCAGCGGCTCAAGGGCTCAGGACAAAAAGGCTTGTGCACGATGTTAACTAGGGGAGTCAGGCAAGCAAAGGTTTGAGGACAGGATGGTGAAATTTAGGGGTGAAAAGGGTTAAAATAGGTGAAGAACGTGCTTCACTGCTTCGCACGTGCATGTAATGACTTGATTTCTCCTCACTTGCCCCCTCAACCTTTGATGACATTCAGGGGAATGTGTGAACAAAACTCATCCAAGGCTGGATTGAGCCATTTGTCTGTGAGGCCAGAAACCAGCAGTCCATGTGCTGGATATTGTGGCAAAGGAATATCCTAACCCACAAGGCCAGGCCAGGCCAGGCGATTCCCCTCAAGTGGCAGGATCCATAAGGGCAGTAGATCCTGATGTAAATCTTTCTTCCCCATGTCGTCCCAATGTAGACCTTCACTTTCCCCCTTCTTCCTTGGTGAGATCCTTGCTCCCCTCCAGTGCTTGCCAGAAAGTCCGGAAATGACAAATCTCCAATGCGCAAGTATAAGATTCAACAAATTGGCCTCTCTTTTGGATGATGATGAATTGAATTTATATAGTGCCCTATATAAGCAGTTCTGAGGGCGGTTCACAGAAAGCAACGTTCTCCCATGATTCAGTGGTGATGTGGCAGCTATGACTGAGCCAGAGGTCACATACCACAGTTAAAGCCTTATAATGAGGTGTTTATCAGTGTTTTTCTGTCATTAGACCACAGGATGGAGAGAAGCAACTCTCAGAGGCCTAAATATCAATGTGATTGCAAAATCATTAGCTGCTAGTGTCCATTCTCTCCATTAGGTGGTGCACCAGTCATATGCTATACGTATTGATTTTTCTGAGGTACCGACAGAACATTCATCAGGCCCATTGAGTGCCTGTTCAGCTCCAGTAGAGCCCTTCATGCAGACAAGGGAGTTGTCCAATAAGAATTCTCAACCTACTCGTATGGTATTTTCCGAGACCTTCGCGAGAATATTTCCTCCCTGCACAAAAAAACCCCAAAGTTCTTGTTTACAGTGGAACCTCAGTTGTTGAACGCTTCAGAAGCCGAACAATTCGGAAACCGAACGCTGACTGCCCGGAATTGAACGCTTCCATTTTTTAACGCACCTCGGAAGTCGAAAGGCTTCTGAGGTACATTTCTCCATTTTTTTCAATGGCTTTTGCCAACGGGCAATTGCGCCTCAGTTGTCAGACATTTTGGAAGTCAAATGGTCTTCTGGAACGGATTACGTTCGACAACCGAGGTTCCACTGTATAAGATACCTCATTGAATCAAGAAATTCATAGGCTTCACAGGGATTTTTATCCACCCGCCAAAAAGTTACTTGTTTATAAGCTACACCATTGGGCTGAGAAATTCAAAGGCTTCAGCAGAAGAAGGAATTCATTGTGGGCCTTGAAAGGAGAGTTGATACACTAAAGAAATCACACCTATGTTTAAACAGAGGCCTATAGAGATAAAACAAATGAGGATGGGCTGTTGAGCAATGCAGCTCAAGTCTACCTTAGCCACCATGGCCGCATAGGTGACATCCGCTCTCCACAGCTGCGGAACTGACCATCCCACCAGCGGATCTGCCTCGTCGTTGTATACAGGCAGAGAGGTGAACCTGGGAAAGAGCTTCTGGATCTGTCCCACTGCTTCAGTTTCTTGTTCTAAGATGTACAGTGACCGCCCAGCTCCCTGTGGAAAGAGCTGTTGTTATTTTTTTGATAGATAGCCTATTTCGCAAGGCAGTTATAAAAAAGGAAAGCTAAAGGACCCCTGGGCAGTTAATCCCAGTTAAAGGTGACTATGGGGTGTGGCGCTCATATCGCTTTCAGGCCGAGGGAGCCGGCGTTTGTCCACAGACAGCTTTCCGGGTCATGTGGCCAGCATGACTAAACCACTTCTGGCGCAAAGGGACACCGTGACAGAAACCAGAGCGCATGGAAATGCCATTTACCTTCCCTCCGCAGCGGTACCTATTTACAGTGGTGCCTCACAAGACGAATTTCATTCGTCCCACGAGTCGCTTCGTATAGCGAAAAATTCGTTTTGCAAAGCAGCTCCCATAGGAACGCATTGAAGTGTGGTTTCCCATAGGGTGCCTCGCAAGACGGGGGGGGGGGATTACCCTATGGGACAAAAAAAATTCGTCTTGCAAAGTCTCCATTGAAATCGCAAAACGCTTTCATTTTGCGAGTTTTTCGTCTTGTGAGGCATTCGTCTAGCGAGGTACCACTGTATCTACTTGCACTGGTGTGCTTTTGAATTCCTAGGTTTGCAGGAGCTGGGACAGAGCAACAGGAGCTCATTGGTTTAGACCACAGCGCCACCAAAGGTAACAGCAAGATCATGTAATTGAAGCACCTGGGATTTTCTAAAGTGGTGTACAGATGCTATGTGGAATTAAAAAACAAATTGTTGCAAGAAGCAGTTGTCAACGTTTGAATTCAATTCAGTGTCTTTGCACCATGTAGCAAGTGTTTGGGGTTTTTTTTAGTGCACAAGAGGCGATTAAATGTGAACACTTAACTTGGAACAGGCACATTTCATGTGCCCTGAATTCAACAGCAAATTGAGCAGGGCGCTGACCTTCTTATGCATGGCGATGTAGTCTAGCCGGACTCCAGTCTCTCCAGTGAAGAAATTAGTTCCATTGTGGCAGTGACAAAGGAGGCTCCAGCACATAGGGGACTTTGGGAATGGGTGGAAGGAGTCTCCAGGACCTCCAAATTTCAGTTGAGTACTGGCTTGTCTTAAACCTTCAGAGCAAGCATCATAGTAGTTGAGAAATCCTAGGAGCAAAATCGAACAGTCAACAATAGGCCTAGTGTTTCGGCAGTAGTATCTAGCTCCGAGGAGAGGAAAGTGTCTCGTTTCTTCAGAACGTGCTGGAGTGAAACAGGGCAAATAAGGCCATAACATACCGCATTTGCTCTGCAAATATCAACCAATTATGGGCTGTTTATATAAGCAGGAGGTCTAGATATCTGTGTGGCTGTGAGCAGGTCATGCTATGGGCTATAGACACCCATTGAAGATTCCAGTAGCTGCAATGTAATCCTGACACACAGAATTCTTAAAGTGTGTTTCTATCCCTCATAATAGTAAAAGGTAAAAGGTAAAGGACCCCTGGATGGTTAAATCCAGTCAAAGGCAAGTATGGGGTTGCGGCACTCATCTCATTTCAGGTGAGGGAGCCAGCATTTGTCCATAGACAGCTTTCCGGGTCATGTGGCCAGGAGGACTAAACAGTTTCTGGCGCAACAGGACACCATGACAGAAACCAGAGCACACGGAAATGCTGTTTACCTTCCCACCACAGTGGTACCTATTTATCTACTTCCACTGGTATGCTTTCAAACTGCTAGGTTGGCAGGAGCTGGGACAGAGCAACAGGAGCTCACTCCGTCGCAGGGATTCGAACCGCCGACCTTCTGATCGGCAAGCCCAAGAGGCTCAGTGGTTTAGACCACAGTGCCACCCGTGTCATAATTGTAGTGAGCCTGGATACATGCATACGTGTTTGTCTGCTAGCACAAACACAAAGAAGGGTATTGTGGTACCTAAAAGACAAAGATTCGGAGTGGAGTCCCTAAGATGGTTGGATGGTGCCTTGTATGCCTCCTTCCTGCAACTCCTGGAGCCAAACTGGTGCCAAACGTATTGCTCTGCTTTCCTTTTTACCACAGGGGACAAGCGGTGGGTCTTGTCAACTGGGCAGCTCAGGACCTCCACTTACACTGCCCAGGCTTGCGTGCCAGGGAGGACACATTGATGCTGCTAATGCAGCAGTTTGACTTCACCCCCCAAAGGCGCACTCCATTGCCTCTCGAGACAGATGCCAACAACCTGAGGTACCCATAGTTCCATTCTCAGCAACACAGTAGGGCAAAAGATGTATGGTTTTGAAAAACCGCTAAGCAAAGAATATTACCACAGTGTTGCTATAAAACACTATTTCTATAATTTACTTAGTTTCTCCTAGGCAACATTCCTGCTGTAACCCCGGTGCCCAGTTTGGTAACTTGCATGTGTTGATTTAGCTTTTAAGAGCTTGAACGACGAAAAAAATATCTCTGTGAGAAGGCAATTTGTGCTGAGCTTTTTACAGGGTTTATCTTGTTTTCATTTATCCTTCATTTATCTTTTCTTTATCTTGTTTTCATTAGCCCTGATCTCTGAACTTTCCCCACTCTGCTCACAGTTAAAAACCGGGAGGATTCAAAAGCAGCTTACCATTCACTGTCATGGACACGTTGTCAAAGTCATGGTGATCTGGCTCGTTCCAAGTCTCAAAATTCCATTTCGAAACATGCTTCAATCCATAACGCTCTGGAAATCAAACTTGCACTAATTACAGCTTTGTCATATTAAGCAGTACACTTTCATTTAGCCGCACACGGAAATCTCAGTTGAAAGGCTATTGTCCCAAACCACCTCTTATGCCTTTAAGAGGAATTTCTGCCTTTAGGGGGGCATGTTCACACCCACCCACCCACAAACCAGGACAGATGCCACTTCCACAGATTAGTATTCTGTGACAGGGCCCAATGTATGGGCTGGATGTTGATTTACAGGATAAGATGCAAAGGGGGTGGCGGGGGGGGGGGAACTCCCCCAACTTTTTCTTCTGGTTCCATCCCCCAATTGATTTCCCCATGAGTCAATGTCTTTCCACAGAAATGCAAAGTTTCCCCATCCATGCTCTAGAACAGGGTTTTCCAAACTTGGGTCTCCAGCTGTTTTTGGACTACAACTCCCATCATCCCTAGCTAGCAGGATCAATGGTCAGGAATGATGGAAATTGTAGTCCAAAAACATCTGGAAACCAATCAGAAGCCGCACTTTGGTTTCCAAACGTTTTGGAAGTCGAACGGACTTCTGGAACGGATCCCGTTCGACTTCCAAGGTATGACTGTAGTTGCTTGTGGAATTCCCTGTTGTTGTTCTCTTGGTCACCCAACTGGAATTGTACACAGTTTAGTAAATTATAAGCCACGAAGCACACTAACTTAGGGTCATTTAAAGAAAGGTTCAAGGATTTTTTTAAAAAACATTTTTCCTGGACATTGCCCTTTAAGACGTGTTTGTGGAAATGCTGAGCTGACAAATTAACATTTTGT
Organism: Zootoca vivipara; assembly: GCF_965207765.1. Lineage (NCBI taxonomy): Eukaryota > Metazoa > Chordata > Lepidosauria > Squamata > Lacertidae > Zootoca > Zootoca vivipara. The sequence goes on from NC_142598.1 coordinate 17,164,302, forward strand.
TAACTCACCTATATATCTTTCAGCCAACTGTGTAACCAGGTCCTTCCATTGTATCACTTGCCTTTTATCTTCAAAGTCAGTGAAGTATCCCGAGGGACTTCCCATCAATTCAAATCCTGAGTTGGGGGGGGGGGAACCCACACAAACCTGTTCAGTGCTTTTGAATTGAGAGGTGCAAAGCATCCATTGGTCTGCTCTTGGCACCATGGGCCAAGAGCCAAAAAATTATGTGGCCGTGAACACGGGTAGGCGACGGGGGAGTCTGGCAGCAGGGGCCAACCATTCTCTGCATCACTTTGGCAGTTTGCAGAGAAGAGAAAGGAAAGAGTTAAACAAGTGGTGATAAAGGCACAGGGTGCAGGTTCAGACAAGCAGTTTTTTTAAAAAAAGACACAACATCTATTGGGCACATCTAAAACAGCTCTTTGGGTCCAAGGCCATGCCACCTTTCCATTTGATCATACAAATACTCTGAGTGGATTAGGGCTCCTTTGGGAGAAGGGGCAGAATATAAGCATGTGTCAGACTTCAGAGAATCAGATCCCTCCCCCGGTGGCAGCCAAGAAGCAGATAAACAAGAAGAGTTCTTACCACGTGATTTATTCAGTATTCACAGAGAGAGATGAAGGAATGCAGTCTCTACTAAATAATGGCGTTGCTCTGAGTGAAGTCCAACCCGCTCCGTCTCTCCTATTCTGTGCCAGCCAATCTGAGCTTTCTGCCTCTGAGCTCTCTGTTCTAAAGTCATACCTCAGTTTAAGTACGCCTCGATTTGAGTATTTTCAGTTTAAATACTCTGCGGACCCGTCTGGAACGGATTAATCCACTTTCCATTACTTTCAATGGGAAAGTTCGCTTAAGGTTAAGTACGCTTCAGGTTAAGTACAGACCTCCGGAACCAATTGTGTACTTAAAATGAGGTACCACTGTACTACTCTCAATGCCTGCCTGTTCCTGGGAGAGGGGGTATCAGGAATGCTTTCCAAAGACATCAAGTTTGTCAGCTGTCGCTCCACCGGTGCTTCTTCTTTCTGCTGTTCTTCTCCCAATATTTCCCAGCTTTCCCCCTCTCCAGCCTCTTAACGATGGCCTTCTGCAAACCACTGTTCCAAATCTATACTGTCCTCCTGTTCTTAGGAAAGTGCAGGAAGGGGCCCGGGGCGGTCCACACCATTCCTCCTCAGTCCAGCCCCTGACAGCATAGAATTCTACAGTTGGAAGGGACCCCAAGGGTCATCAAGTCCAACCTCTTGCAATGCAGGAATATTAACTAAAGCATCCATGACAGATGGCCATCCAAACTCTGTTTAAAAACTTCCAAGGAAGGAGAGTTCACCACCTTCTAGAGTCCATTCCACTGTCGAACGGCTCTTACTGTCAGAAAGTTCTTCCTGATGTTGACTTGGAATCTCCTTTCTTGCAACTTGAAGCTTTGGGTCCTACCCTCTAGAGCAGGAGAAAACAAGCTTGCTCCAGCTCTTTAGATATTTGAAGATTGCTACCATCTCTCCTCTCAGTTTCTTTTCCAGGCTAAACATCCCCAACTCCCTCAATTGTTCCTCATAAGGCTTAGTTTCCAGATCCTTGATAATCTTGGTTGCCTTCCTCTGTACATGCTCCATCTTGTCAATATCCTGGACACAGGACTCCAGGTGTGGTCTGACCAAGGCGGAATAAAGCAGAGCTATTCCTTCCCTTGATCGTAACACTGCACTTCTGTTGATGCAGTTGTGAATAGCATTAGCTGTTTTTGCTGCTGCGTTACACTGTTGACTCATGTTAAACTCAGCTAAAAAAAAACACCTAGATCCTTTTTCACATGTACTGCTGGCAAGCCATGCGTTTCCCTTGAGTTCCGAAGTAAAAGGAGACCATTCAGCTGAGTTGGGAGCCTACACTTCAGTGCTTATATTATTGCAGAGATTGCAGAAACTCACAATTTGCCCTTGCCCCTTGCTCATTAAAGTTGGTGGAAGTTTAACTTAACATTGGCGTGTTAAATTTCTGCTGTTTCTCAAAGAAACAACTTCAGTATATTACATTGTTTAACAGAGCTTAGAATTGGCAGTGGGTTTTTTTTAAAAAAAAACACACAAACAAACACCAAGTGACTAGATTTACCAGGATGTAGCTTGTTTTCCCAAAGAAGATCCATGAAGTTATCCAGGTTGGTGAAATTGTAATGAAGTGTCCCATTGGCCTCCCTGCAGAAAACATCTGATTAGATCAATTGCAAACCAAGTCAATTCCCCATTAAAGACAAAGACTTTGGGCCAGAGCAATCATGCTTATTCATAAAATGACAACATGCATGTGCAAATGACCCATCAGACTTCCAAGATCATAGGCATGACTTTCCTGTCACCAGTATCATTGAGGAAGAAGAGCGGAAGGAAGGCAGGTACAGACAGCATCAGGCTCTGCTCCAGTCCGACTGATTTCCTTCACCCCAATTTTACATGTTATCATTTATCTTATTACTTTAAATTTTAAACTGCCTTGGGTGCATTGGCAGAAAAGGTGGCATACAAATGCAAGAAATGAAATAAATATTGCCTTAAACATGGCAATATGCAAATGCAAGAAATGAAATAAATATTGCCTTAAACATGGCAATATGAGCAAACCACATGGCCTCAATTTTCTGAAAATGACCATAGATAACCAGAAAGCCACTTTTGGTAATTAAGCAAAACTTTCAAGATGTTCATTTAAGGAAGTGTGCACCTTTTGGGGGGGAGCAGTTCTGTACCCTGAAGTTAGCTATGTCTCTGCCAGATGCTCCCCTATGTACTATTATAATATTTACTTACACAGCGAACAAGCAAAGAATAATTAACTTTAGTTTTGTGTCAGCCAAATACAGCACGTGCTGGTTTCACAAAAGGAGGTGGAGGACATCAAAATATCTTACTGAGTTTGGCAATGCAAGAAATCTATCGTGAGAGGATTTTTATCATATAATGCGTATTTATAGAAGAGTGAACTGGCACCGGTATTTGGACAAAGGGATGTCATGCATCTGATCCCACATGTGAGATGGGATTGCAGGCACATTATATTTTATGCATCACGGCAACAATATTATATCAGTGTAGCTGAACTGTTTGTGCAACAAGCTCATGACCTGGCCTGGTTACAGCATATCTCCTTTCCCCAGCCAGATGAAATGCCTACAGGGAGCTGAGGAAAGTCCAGTTCATGTAGGAAAGAACAAGGGAAGGTACGACGAATGTCCCCCTCTCTATTACTAAAATGTGACACAGGAATCCAGAGGTGAAGCCACCCACACTCTTCACCCGCCTCCTCCAAATAAACCCCTTTATTCTTGTGGGTTTATAAGTAAAGAAACTCTCCTTCCTATCAAAAAAAAAAACCCAACAAAAAACTCTAGGCTGTTTAATAGAATAACCTCCCGTCACCAGTAAAGGGTCTCTCTCTCGGCTTGATTCCCCCTACTGTAAAAGTTTGCCCCTTTCCACGCTGGCAACTTGTTGACACCCCAGGTTATCTTTCTAAGCCTCCTCAGTGTTACTCTAAGACACAAACTTTCGCCTCTTTTCCTGAGGTAAGTTTTGTCCTCTAATGAGTTACCACTTCTGTGAGTCCCGATACCTTGCTGGAAAAATAATGACGATACCTCTTGGCACAAAAGAGAAGAATTTTATTAACCTTAGAACATAGTAGTTTCTTTAACTTTTCATGTGTTTATAAGCTACGTTTCGGTTGCAGACAATCTCTGTCAAACATTTAACATCGAGCCTTCCTGAACCTCATCTAGATCCCCACTATCCTGGCCTCTCAACTTTCTTCTTCCCACCTACCCACTCCCTCTCCCTCTCCTTAACAAAACCCCTGCTCCCTCCTTTTAAACTGGGAACAGTCCCGCCCCCACCAGAATGTTATGTCAGTCAGGCTGGAGGTGGATTAACTCTTTTCCAGCCAGGTAGGAATAAATATTTCAAAACCGTGTCAATCTGTTACATAAGGCTTTCCAGGACCTCGGAGAGCACCTCACAAAGAAGGATTTTGCTTCATTAAGCCAAACCAAGCAGCGGTGGGGTCATAACCCCAGAGCCCATCTGGACTTAGATGCTGCAGAGTCTCCAGCTATGGATCCAGACCAGGGGCAGGGCTCCGAGCTCGATTCTGGTGATCAGGGGACCACAGCCTCATGAACATGAGCCCCCAGAAGAACTTCCCAAATCTGTAGGGCCAGAGCTTAGACACCACAGGCACCTACCCCTGAGGAACCAAATGCCTCCAAATGGACCTAAGTGGTCCCGCGGTTCAAGAAGCATGCCAGGAGGAGTGCCCATCCTCTGATCAGAGGGTTGGCCCTTTGTGAACCGAAAGTTAGCCACCAGGGAGTGGCACATGCACAAGGTAGCCTAGAACCAGGATCTTTAAAAGGCTGAGTCAACGCTCAACTTCTGTCAGAGCTGTCCATGGTCCACCAGCCATGTTGCCTTCTCTGTGGGGTCCAACCTCCAACCCGAGCATGACAAGTGCTAGCCAACTCAAAGGTCCAACTTTCCCTGCTCTTTAGGTGAGAGCTGGCAGGTTTTTAAAAAGCTGGGAGCCATGAACTCCAGGGCTGCTATATAACTTCCAGACACGCCCCCCCTCACCTGTACTAGATTGAGCAATGCCCAATGCCTTAGGGTTGCCAGCCAACTAGCATCCAAGCCAGTGTTTCTCAAACAGCTGTTGTTGGACTACAACTCCCATCCATAGCTGTCAAGTTCTCCCTTTTTTTAAGGGAAGTTCCCTTATGCTGAATAGGCTTCCTCATGAGAAAAGGGAAAACTTGACAGCTACGCTCCCATCATCCCCGGCTAGTAGGACCAGTGGTCAGGGATGATGGGAGTTGTAGTCTAGCAACAGCTGGGGACCCAAGTTTGAGAAACATTGATCTAAGTGGCCTCTAAAAAATGGTGTAATCTCAGGTAACCAATACAAGGGTCTGAAAAGTCAGAAAACTGTCAGATCCTACCATGCTTCGCTCCCATCTTTGAAACTTATTTATCAGATTCGGCCCAGGCTCTTTCCATGGATCTGGCTTGGGAGCCACTATTTTTTGAAATCAAAAGATGTTTGAATAAGCAGAACCAAGCCTCAGTGTTAGAATTACGTGGCCTTGGGAGCAAGATGGAACAGGAGAACGTCGGGATGAGCAGGATTTTCCTTAAGCTGTGCTGAAATCTAACTGACCTGACAGCTTGTCTAAACCACCCCCATTTCAGGCATTTCAGCCTGATGTTTAATCTAAAGGCAAGTAGCACAGACACAAAAAGCTTGTTCCACCCTTAGTTTTAAAAGTAAATCACGGAGCAAAGGTCAAGCTACAAAGGGAAGATCTCACATTTAATCTCAAACTGCCAGGGGGAAGGTTGTGGTTTTAATTTCCCACGCAGGATTTGCTAATATTTCCCGTTTCTCCCCACCGAAAGCCCAACGATATTGTAAGATCACCGTTGTGAAATGCCTATGAATAAAGGAGGGTGCATCCGAGGGACGGAACTGCGAGCACAACAATGAGAGCCTTCAAGCTGCTAAAATACGAGGCCTGCGATTTCCCAGTAACAGAGCCAGCCTTGCTCTGTTAAGCTGATCCTCGGAGCTTCCCTCAGCAATGTGTGTGCCGCAGGAAGGAGGCTGTGCGAGAGGCGGGCTTCATAAGGAGAGAGATGAAAACAAAAGAATCATTAGCTCCCTGCTCGATGGAGGTGAGTGAGCTTCTGGGCGAGCGTTAAATATATTCCAAGTCATAGGTTGTCGTGATTTTTACGGAGAAAAACAGGCAACAGAAGCAAAAGCCAACCGGCTTTAAAAAGCACAGCCCTAAATCAGATAAATCATCCCTCCGTATTTGGGCAGCGGGTGGCGGGGGAATTTGTATCTGAGCTGAGCATCAGGATAATGCTGAACTGTGACACACCGCCCAGTTTTGATAGCAAGGTTGTAAGGCAATTTCAGCCTGGGTATCCTTCTAATTGTATTCATTTATTTTACTCTAGACTTTTGCAGGATGACACAAAATGGATTCTTCTTCCTCTAGTTTCATACACTGACATATTAATTTTCTAGTAGATACTGGTCTTAGGGTAGCATCTATATGGCTTCGGAAAAGGTCTATAAGTGAACTCTGGATAGCATTTCTGTTTTACATGCTGCTTGCTGGCAAAGGAACTGCTGCTCTGAATAATATCTGGGCTGAATGCTTGCATCGTTTCACCTTAATGTAACAGGTGCTACATAGCTTTACCAGCTTCCACCCAAAACAACAACAACAACAACAACCCAGTATCTTCTTGGATTGGAAAAGAAAGCATTTGAGTAGCGTGGGGAAAGTGTAGATACTAAATTTTAAGAGCCTGTCCTATTTTCACCCACTTTCCTGATACTGCTCAAAGAAAGTATCTAGTATTCAACAACAAATGATGTCAAACTGATTTAAAAATGCTGAAGAAAATGTATCACCCTCCATGACAACAACAACAACAACAGCAAGCAGGTTTGTGGTAGCATTTAAGAGCGCCACTTCTAAGAACAAACTTGAAGTAAAAACCAAAAATCCATTCATGGGAGGTGTGCACACACCACACACACACACACACACACACACACACACACACACACACACACAGGAGCCAAAAGATTTGAAATGATGAAATTACATCTGATGTTTCTATGCAGAACTGTATGTAGGCATGTAGGTAGTATAATTCGTATACGGCTTTTCAAGAAAGTCTTCCCAAAGCAGTTTACAAGCCACATATAAAACTACAAGATACAATTTAAGGCCACAAGTTAAACATCACAAAAGCAAACATCTCAGAACTGTCTTTCAAAACGTTGACCTTGAGCAATTATATATTATTATTATTATTATTATTACTACTACTACTACTACTACTATCATCATCATCATCATCATTTCCTTCCCCTTCCTTTCTTTGTTTTTCTGCCTCTTTGGAGATACCACCAGTTATTTATAGGAGATGATCAGAAGGAGCTGTGCTATTAGTTTTGGCCCCGACTGCTGCAGGGGTAACAAACCAGAAGCCCTTAACCCTGTTCCTGCTAAAACAAAACAAAACAAAAACAAAAAACACAACTGTGTCACAATTAAATAAAAAATGGTAAACTGAACTCTTGGCTTCACTGAATATCTGACAATATTAAACCACAGCCATGTCATAGATAATAAATGGGCAATATCTGACCAGTAAGTTCACTTTTCTGCCAACCCACTTCTTGGTTAAAAAGCAAAGGAAACTGTTGGATTATAAATATGGATTCACTAATTAAATATTAACAATTACTGGGTCAAATGTAATAATAAATGTAATAAATAATACTGGATACAGTATTAAGAGGAACTGGGACTAGAACCAAGATTCCGAAGTCAATTCATTTAGAAGGCCCAAGGTACAAAACAAGCAACATCTATTGTTTCCTTGGATGGGTTCAAAGGGCAAAGTAATAAACGTTCTGGATATTATTGAACAGAATATTCAAATTAATAGTGAAAGGAAGATTCCTTACAAATCTGCCTGTCTTGCCCATCCTGTGAATGCTGCCAGTTTGGGACAAGCTGTTCAAAGAAAATACGCAATTTCAGGGTAAACTTCTTCTAGCTTTCATGACTTATTTAAGAAACAGAATTTGGGTTTAATGTTTCCAAAATATCTGATTTTTAAAAAGGCTTCCTTGCAGCTGAATCTGTTTGCTCGCCCTTCACATAATTTGCAAAACTAAGATAAAATTTGGCAAAAGAATGGAGAAATGTAGAATAAATCATGCAAAACAAACAAACAAAAAACACAACAATTTACGGTTTACAAAATTTAGACCAGTTGGATTATTTGGTTTGCCTAGATGTGAGATTTTAATTTGTTTCTCTGCAGAGTGTATATAGCCATAGTTTAAGACTTGGTTTCTTAAACTCCTTCCTCAGGATTTATCCAAACCATACTCAATTTCCTCAGCTTATAAACTGTCTCTTGTTTTTAAAGCACAGGAGCAAGGCCAATAAATGCTTGCCAAGTCTATTGGGGACTCTGAAGCAGCAAGGAGAAAATGGCACCCATCAATGAAGGCATTGTCACGGTACCCCATATCAATCGGCGAGGCAAGTACAGCTAACAGTGACACAGAAATGGCACCCAGTGACTCACATGTTCACCATTCCTAGCAGAGATTTGGGGATCCCCACATGCTGTCAGCATTTATAGAATTTAAGATACATTGTTCCAGATTTTATACCCCGCCCATCTGACTGGGTTGCCCCAGCCACTCTGGCTTCCAAAATATACCATATTTTTTGCTCCATAAGATGCACTTTTTCCCTCCCAAAAGCAAAGCGGGAAAGTCTGTGCGTCCTATGGAGCGAATGCGAGAGCCAGAGCCCATGCAGAGCCAGAGCCTGCGCAAAAGCCAGAGCCCGCCCAGAGCCAGAACTGCACCTAGGACAATTAAAGAAAGCAACATATTTTTGTCTTGTTTTCCTCCTCTAAAAACTAGGTGAGTCTTATGTTCAGGTGCGTCCTATGGAGCAAAAAATACGGTATAAAAACAAAACATTATACACGGCTGCCTTCAGGTGTCTCCTAAAAGCTGCATAGTTTGTTATCTCCTTGGCTCAGGGGTGCATAAATCCACACCCTCCAGCATTTCTCCGATGAAAACAGGGACATCCTAAGGTAAAAGCACAGCATTCTGAAAACAAATCAGAAACCGGGACGGCTTCTGTAAATCAGGGGCCTGGAAAATGGGGACACTTGGAAGGCCTGAATATGTAGCTGCGGGGGCACTTTCTCCCCTGGCGCCCTTGGGCCCGCCCTCACTTAAATATAATGCACCCACCTCACGGAACACAGATTCCCACAAACTACCCCAGATTACCTTGTGGGGGACTTGTGTGAGGGAAAACCTACGGTAATAATGTGGAGTCTCAGGCAGGATTTGATCAAACAAACAAGAAAGATTTTATGAAACGAAGGAAGTTTATGACACAAGTGGGTAAAACATAGGATACTTCAGATTATGTTATTTCACTTCAGTTCGTTCTCAGCTGTTGCTGCTTAATACTTTGGTTCTGTCAGTTACACACCCCTTAGACAACCCTACACCAAGTAACAGACCCAAGGGATCACCGCACCCCTCTTAACTGGGTTGGGAGTCTTCTCCTTTTGTATAAGACTCTCTCCCCTCCTGACTAGAATGAGACCTAAGGAGACTCACAACTTCTACTCCTGGCTCAGCCTCAGCCTCCCAGTTACCGTAATTCTTTGTCTTACAGGACACCACACGCTGCCCTTCACACTAAGCTCAGAGACTCCTTTCTCTAGCTTGTGATGTATTCCTCAGAGTGGATGTTTCTACTCAGAACCAACTCTCCTCTCACTCCCTACCTATCTCCTAACCTCTATCCCATGGGTAGGCAAACTAAGGCCTGGGGGCCGGATCCAGCCCAATCGCCTTCTCAATCCGGCCCACGGACGGTCCGGGAATCAGCATGTTTTTACATGAGTAGAATGTGTCCTTTTATTTCAAATGCATCTCTGGGCTATTTGTGGGGCATAGGAATTCGTTCATTATTGTTTTCTTTCAAAATATAGTCTGGCCCCCCACAAGGTCTGAGGGACAGTGGACCGGCCCCCCTGCTGAAAAAGTTTGCTGACCCCTGCTCTATCCCAACCTACAAAAACTGTCTCTCCAAATCCTCTCCTTTTCAACCCCCTCTCCTGGAACCCTAGCCAATCAGAGGCTGCCATTCGTTAACCATTTGCTGGTAGGGAAAAAGGAAAGGAAAACGTTTGGGGACCCAAAATGCCCAGCAAAACAAACTTTTCCCTCACAGTAGCCCCATCTGCTTAAACCTCTTTGGTGCTGCTTTCACCTCTGTTATCCAGCATAGCTAGCCACAGATTGGCTCTAGCTGAACGCACAAATTGTACAGCTAGCGAGCAGAACCCATGACAATCCTCTGCTAAGGGAAGCATCACACGGAGGAAAAGTGAGCCAGCGAGTGGGTTTAAAGTTCAATTATATCTGTTTGGCCTTTATCTAAATTGCACTGCTCAAATTGCTTATTTGGGCGTCCACAAATAAAAATGACAAAGAATTTAACAAAATAATATATGCCACAAGTAATTACTACAACGATGTGGCAATCTTATATACACTTACCCTGGGAATTAATTCCATTTATGGCAGCTAGACTTACTGGATTTTTCCATTGAGATTCCTGCGTTGCAGGGTGTTGGGACTAGTTGACGCTTGCAACGCTACCATTCTATGATTCCAGGTGGACACGTCGTACAGGGTTGTACACCAGGGCACAGGGCAAAAACTAGCATCCATTATTCTTATAGGCCAGGACATACTCCAGGTAAGTTCTCCTGTTTTGATTAGCATGTTTTTCACAGCAGAATACTTCATTGCACTGGCAGAGCACTCTCAATCACTGCTCACGTCAGTATTGCTTCCTGGGGAAGCTGTGGCCCTCCAGATGTTGCTGGACTCCAACTCACATCATCCCTGAGCATGGGAATATGCTGGCTGGGGCTGATGGGAGCTGGAGTCCAACAGCATCTAGGGAGGCCCTTTAGATTCCCCACCCCCCATGGCAGTGGCTTATAGTCATAGAATCATAGAATTGTAAAGTTTGAAAGGGCCACAAAAGTCATCCTGTCTACAGGGCCGGCTCTAGGAGTAGTCTGGGTGGTACGGGGCGCCGGCCCAGTAGGGGGGAGCCGCGCGGAAACCGCACTGCGCCCGCCCACCAGCCATGGCAAGAAACGGGGGCGCCGGAGCAATCTCCGCACCACGGCGCCCGGGCGCCCGACGTGCTTGAGACAGCCCTGCCTGTGTAGTCCAAGCCCCTGCAATGCAGGAATCTTTTTGCCCAACAACCCTGAGATTAAGAGTCTCTTGCTCTACCAGTTAAGTACTGTATATAAATATGAAGCTGCTGAATACCGAGGGAGGCAATTGGTCCATCTAGTTTGGTAATGTCTGCCCTGGCTGGCAGTGGGTTTTTCCAGCCTTGCTATGACTTGTCCTTTCATGGTACTAAACCGGTGGAAATATATAGCAGAACGTCCACCCAAGGACATCCTCTGTGGTTACTCGTGCACTGAATGGGATCCAGATCAGATGGCTCATGAATGTGATCAGTGAAGGAATAGCATCATAAGCAAGAGGCTCGCAAATATACCGTACTTTTCCATGTATAAGACTAGGGTTTTTTACTCTGAAATAAGGTTAAAAATCTGGGGGCGTCTTATACACGGGTAGTGGGTATAGGTGACGGGTGATTGGTTGCAGCCGCGGGCTGCTGATTGTCATTGACGATTTGGTGTGTGATTGGTGGCTGCGGCAAGGGTTTATTTGCATTGGCTGCGGATAAATGTGTGTGTGATCGGTTGCTGCGTCAAGGGCTGCTAAGGATTGGCTGCCGCTGCAGCAATTGTGCTTGCTATTTACTTCCGCTGTTGGTGATCGGGCAGACGCTTGTTGCAGACGCGAGCGGCATGACCGATTGTAACCGTCTGATTAGTTATTTACTGCATTCCTTCCCCCCCCCCAAGCTCAACAACTCTAATCCTCCCCCCAAAAAACTCAACAACTTTGGGTCATTTTCTAAAATTGGAGTGTCCCCCCCCCCAAAAAAATAGGGGGCGTCTTATACACAGGGGCATGTTATACACGGGAAAGTACAGTATGTTTGGCCAATTTGGCAGAAACACAAACTCTAGATGTGCTCCCCTCTCAATGTTGTTAGACTCCAGCTCTCATTGGACCCACTCGGGATGGCCAGTGATCAACATCTGGAGATGAATAATATGTGCAGACAACAGCTAAAAGGGCATGGCTAGACAATTATCTCATGGGTCAGTAGGAATCTTGTCTGAAACAACCTGGCGAGTGAATGTTTTGTCGTTCATCTCGTTACGTTATTATAATCGTAATTATAAGGCTGAGGAGCAATTTGGCTCCCCAGTGGCAGGAGAAACTCGAGACAGAAAAACAGCAGATGCAAGCTTGCGTGTTCACAGAAACATAATTGCGCAGGCATACAATTCCAAACACTAGTAAATATACAGGAGACATCATAAAATTTGCTCCATGTGATTTATATTAGTGGTTCTTAAGCTGTCTTATACTGAAGACCATCGTCTCTAAATTAAATAGTTGGCAGCCCAGTTTTAAACTCGGTTGTTGCACTTTTCTTCTAGGATTGCAATTCAGCACAGGCTAAGTGCACCGGGGGGGGGGGGTGAGGTGGGGCCGCAGACAAGAGGTTCTTTCTACGGTACTTTGCTGGAGCCACTTGCACTGGTGAAGAGGCAAGCTCTTTTAAAAAAAATGCAGGTCCCTATTTAGAACTATCCTTATTTAGAGCTAAGGGTTTGCTCTTCAGCATGTGATGGTTACCTCGAAGAAAACTCCCTCTCCTCTTTTCCTTTATCATTTCCATTAGAGAATACAGTGGTACCTCAGGTTAAGAACTTAATTCATTCCGGAGGTCCGTTCTTAACCTGAAACTGTTCTTAACCTGAAGCACCACTTTAGCGAATGGGGCCTCCTGCTGCCGCCGGCACGTGGTTTCTGTTCTCATCCTGAAGCAAAGTTCTTAACCCGAGGTACTATTTCTGGGTTAGTGGAGTCTGTGACCTGAAGCATTTGTAACCTGAAGCGTCTGTAACCCGAGGTACCACTGTACTTGAAAATTGACTCGGAAGCCTTAACTTGAGAATCCACTAATTTATACTGTAAAGCAGGAAATTGGCAGTGCCTATCCTACAACAAGATAGCTATATAGTCGTACCTCGGAAGTTGAACGGAATCCGTTCCAGAAGTCCGTTCGACTTCGAAAACGTTCGGAAACCAAGGCGCGGCTTCCGATTGGCTGCGGGAAGCTCCTGCAGCCAATCGGAACCGGCGCCAGACATTCGGGTTCCAAAGAACGTTTACAAACCGGAACACTCACTTCCGGGTTTGCGGCGTTCAGGAGTCAAAACGTTCAACAACCAAGGTACGACTGCATTTGCTCCTGGCTTTACAGAATACACAAATCCAACTTCCTGAGGCCAGCCAAACCTCTTGCATGGTTTTTTTTAAAAATTATTTTGACAAGCAGTGGGATGGATCCAGGATTTGCTCGACGCTTTCACTCATGTAACACTTTTTTGGACAGAGGAGGAAGGCAATTTCCCCTTATTCTTCCTTCCACCTATTTGTTGTTGTTTAGTCGTGTCCAACTCTTCGTGATCCCATGGACCAGAGCACGCCAGGCACTCCTGTCTTCCACTGCCTCCAGCAGTTTGGTCAGACTCATGTTGGTAGCTTCGAGAACACTGTCCGACCATCTTGTCCTCTGTCATCCCCTTCTTGTGCCCTCCATCTTTTCCAGCATCAGGGTCTTTTCCAGGGAGTCTTCTCTTCTCATGAGGTGGCCAAAGTATTGGAGCCTCAGCTTCTGTCCTTCCAGTGAGCACTCAGGGCTGATTTCCTTAAGAATGGATAGATTTAATCTTCCTGCAGTCCATGGGACTCTCAAGAGTCTCCTCCAGCACCTCCTTCCACCTATAGCCCCCTTTAATGCTGCTCCAAAGGGTTGGGGGACACACCAGAACAGCACCGGGTGGGGGGAGGCAGAGATAACTGGTGACACTTGCCTCTCTCTTAATTCCTCCAGCAGAAGCCTCTGCTGGATCAGAGTTTCTTCCACAAACAGAAGGAGCCCTTCCATTCATGTAACAGCAAGTCAAGATCCAACTAGTCCTGGACCCAAAGAATGCCGCGTCAGTTCCTTATTGTGTAAAAAGTATGCTCATTTAGCTATTAATGTTCTGTGGCTCATAGTAAATGAAGCCTTATCTCAGCATTTAGCACACCCAGTTTTGTCCTGTAGTCCGCATTGCCAATTATACAATCTGATCTTTGTAAATTAAATACATCAGAGTTTCTGATAGTTCCAGTTATACATTAAGCCACCCATAAAAAGAGACGTATAGTTGGATTTTGCAAGGAGTCCCACTGCCAAACAAAACAAGTTGTCCTGAGTCCTCCTTTAAGTCATTGCTACTGTCAGAGACAAGGTTTCTCGGATCAATTATTAGACAGGCTACACTTTAAAGGATTATAGCTTGTCTAATGTTTGCCACTGAAAAGTGAACAAGTAAACAGTTGAGGTCAAATGGTTTATAGTTGGGAACAGGGCAAGTGGAAACACAGGAGAGGTTTCGGATTGTACTTTGTGGTCCTTTGTTTACGCCACTCAATATTTACCTAGCACAGCTTAAGGTACTGCCCACAAGTATTAAAGCATATTCACCTCCGTCCTTAGCATCCACCTGCCTGGGTGCCCTTGGGTGCAGAGATTGTGGAAGGCAGGTGTGATTCTCATTTGTTACTTGCTTCACATGCATTGCTAACCAAGACAGGTAAGAAAAGCATATTCTTCTTTCACATTGCAAGAGCTTAAATATCTGTGTGATATCACAGGTGAAAAGGAGAATGGCATAAATCTAAATACAGTAACAAAAAACAATAGATCTGTTGGAATATATATCTATATATATTCATTCATTCAAGAAGGTACCATAGGTTTCAGCATGTTTCGAGTGTCAAACGCTGGTGGGTTTGTTTTTGCAGGATGTGTGGCTTAGCTCTTTTTGGAGAGGATGAAGAGCAGGGGTCCCCAAACTAAGGCCCGGGGGCCGGATGCAGCCCAATCGCCTTCTAAATCCAGCCCGCGGATGGTCCGGGAATCAGCATGTTTTTACATGAGTAGAATGTGTCCTTTTATTTAAAATGCATCTCTGGGTTATTTGTGGGGCCAGCCTGGTGTTTTTACATGAGTAGAATGTGTGCTTTTATTTAAAATGCATCTCTGGGTTATTTGTGGGGCATAGGAATTTGTTCATATTTTTTTCTAAAATATAGTCCGGCCCCCCACAAGGTCTGAGGGACAGTGGACCGGCACCCTGCTGAAAAGGTTTGCTGACCCCTGATGAAGAGGGTAGCTTCAAAATAAGAGAATATGCCTCTGATCAGGTCATTAGCAATCGGAGCCAGTATTGTGCCCGTTTGAGATAACTGTTTTTAGTGCCACTAATTTCAATTCAACAAGGTGCTTGTTCATGCCATTTCCTCTCTGCAAAGTGCTTTCGGCGCTCTCTTTGTGGTACATGAAAACCAGCTTTGGTTATAACAGTAGGCATTCATGCAGCATTTTTTCTGGGTGTTCCAAGTATTTAATTTCTTTAGAAGAATTTGCAAGTGGCTTCATTTGAGATAAAATCGGTAAAACTTAAAAACAAGTATTTGTAAACTAAATTGTATGTCTGGATAGGCTTGCCGAGATAAATAAGTAAAAGGGTTTAGGAGAGGTCTAGAAGAAGACAAGGAAGGTGCCTGCTGAATCTTAATAGGCAGGGAATGGCAAAGCGTAAGGCAGTAGTCAATGCGCTTGTTCCTTTAAGAGTGTTTCCCAAATTTGGGTCTCCAGCTGTTCTGGGACTACAACTCCCGTTATCCCAAGCTAGCAAGACCAGTGGTCAGGGATGATGGGAATTGTAGTCCAAAAGCAGCTGGAAACCCAGGTTTGAGAAACACTGCTAGCACAATGATTCATACTTGTGCAACAGAACTCCCCTCCCTCTCTCGCTGTGCACACCACACCCCCTTCCTAAATCTGCTCTGGAGGGTTGCGGGAACCCCTAGAACACATCTAGGGGGAATGCAGGGGGAGGAGGGACGCCTCATTGAGCAAGCGGAAATCCAAGCGCCACTTTGGATACAACCCATTGAAAGATCGACTCCCCACAGATGTGGACCTTGGCAATCCTGGATGGCAATAACCTTGTAATGGAATATGGTTTTATGGTTCAATGAAAACATTTTTAGGGGCCTTTCTCTCTGTTCCCTCAGCCTGGAAGATACAGACATCTGCAACAAGGAGGGCGGCCTGTTCAGTCGTGGCCTCATGACCATGGGATTACCTTCTGCCCGCAAGCCTTTAGGTGATTGTGTTAAGCTGATTTATTTATTTATTTATTTATTTATTTATTTGTTTGTTTGTTTGTTTGTTTGTCTGCCTGCCTGCCTGCCTGCCTGCCTGGAGTCATAGGGACTTTTGAAATGGCTTTATAATTATTAGCACAATGTGTGCATGTTTTCATTCTGCTTTTAATGATTGTAAGCTGCCTTGAGCTTCTGAAAAGTCAGATTTAAAAATGTTCTAAATTAATATTATCCCCACATAGCAGATGGGGAGAACAAGTTGCCTGAAGCACTAGTGCGCTCGTTGATGAGTTGAGACCCTGTCCCAGCTACTTCCTGGCTCACCGCTCACACTCTAAACCAGGCACCCCCAAACTGCGGCCCTCCAGATGTTTTGGCCTACAACTCCCATGATCCCTAGCTAACAGGACCAGTGGTCGGGGAAGATGGGAATTGTAGTCCAAAACATCTGGAGGGCCGAAGTTTGGGGGTGCCTGGTCTAAACCTTTATGCCTTATTTCCTGAAGGTTTGTGATGAGAAAATGGTCAAACAAGACACTATAAAAGAGTGCTTTGTTCCATTTTTCATTATTTTATGTTATTATATATTTCACAAGCTTTATAGACCACTGGGTTATAATAAAACCTCAAAGTGGTTTATGAAAAGAGTTTTAAAAAAAAATCAGTAAAAAAGTAAAAGCTATTTAAAATAATCGCCGATAAGCTAAAAACCAGATTAAAACACATGTCAATATTTTACATGCCTGGATAGCCTTGCCTAAACAAGCCCAGCATGCACTGAAAAGAATACAGGAAAAGCACCTCCTTGACTTCATGAGGCAAGGAGTTCCAAAGTGACACACAAAGAAATTGATCTCTTACAAGTGCAGACTGAAAATTATATGGCATCTGTAACAGCACCAGTTCTGCCGATCGAAGCTGTTGGGTCAGCATATATGGGGCTATGCTGTTGGCATCCATCTGTCTCGAGAGACAATGGAGTGCGCCTCCGGGGGCGAAGTCAAACCGCTGTGTTAGCAGCACCAAAGTGACATATCCGGGGCGCAAGCCTGGGCATTGTGTATGGAAGTCCTGGGCTGCCCCGACGACAAGACACCCTTCTCGGTTTCACTGATGTGGCCCAAAGGAAAGCAGAGCAATAGGCCTGGCCCCAGCTTGGGGCTATATATATATCATATTATAAAGAGGATTCTTTTTCTTTAAAGACTGATGTGTTATCCTAACACTGTTAGTATTCTAAGCCTTACCTGAAAGTTCCAGCCTTTTAAGCGGCTTCCTTTTAAATAATTTTCTGCCATCTGGAATGCTGTTGTATGTTCCCAGTTTCCTGACATTTGACTTAGTAGTTAACATTCAGCACACAAAAATAGGAGGAAGACGGAGCAAGTTAGGTCAATGGAACTTCTCAGAGCTTTTTTTTAATTGCCCTGATTCTTTAACTGGTTTACTTGGGTACATTTCTGCTTCCAAGAAAATCATTAAGCAGCGCTGTACCATCTCACAGAAAGCAATAAATATCATTTATGGCTAAACAAAGCAAAAAACGGGTTGTTTGAAGCATAAATTTAAACAAAACGCTATAAAAGCAGTGTTCTTTAACCTTTAACAACTATAGTCTTGCTCAGAGTCTCAAATTGAAACCTCTGATTTACTGAAATAATATTCCCCTTAAGCTGTGATGCATTATGGGAGAGCTGTAAATAGCTAAAAATGTGTGTGTGAGAGTGATATATTCCCTGTTAACTATCCTGTTCTGTGCCTCCCTATATCCCATGCCAAGCTCATAGAGCAATGAAATTGTAAGACTGGGTTCCCAAGCAATTTCTGGGCTGGCAACTGAATCTGAAGAACTAAAATTGGTGCCTGAATGGTGGGGCTTCATTGAAAGGGAGACTTCCTATATAACAAAGACCTGCTGATAGAAATAGATTTAGATCTCTAGTAACGAAAAGCAAGGCACAGATGCTTTCATTTCTCTTTTTGAAAATTAGCATGATTCCTTCATTAAAGGTGTTGTGAGGTGAACCTATAAAGCCCTTAAAGTTGGTTTCATTTTCCTCTAGCAGCCCCTGCTGGAAGACTTTCTATTTCAACTAGACATGTAATATAGAAAAGGATGTAGTGCTGCTTTAAACACTAACCATTATTTTCTATCTGTTTCTGAACCTTCTGTATATGCTGCAGCAATAAATATATTTGCTGTTTTAACTGGGCTGTTTGTTTAACTGAGAAATTATAGTGAGGAAAGAGATGCTACCACTTTGCTGGTAAAAGGTCTGGGATTGCGGCGCTCATCTTGCTTTCAGGCCGAGGGAGCCAGTGATTGACCACAGACAGCTTTCCGGGTCATGGCCAGCAGGACTAAACCGCTTCTGGCGCAAGGAAACACCGTGACGGAAGCCAGAACGCACAGAAACGCCATTTACCTTCCCGCTGCAGTCGTACCTATTTATCAACTTGCTAGGTTGGCAGGACCTGGGACAGAGCAACAGGAGCTCATCCCGTCACGGGGATTTGAACCGCCGACCTTCCGATCGGCAAGCCCAAGAGGCTCAGTGGGTTAGGCCACAGCGCCACAGCAGCCCAGGAGGAGAGAGTGCAGGGAAACACAAGCAGAAAATTGCATAACACTTGCTGTGATAGCAGTGCAGCCCACACCCCGCAGGAAGGAAGCAATGAACTCACAAGGATGCTTCCCTGACCCCAAGACACATAGCACCACTGTATCCTCATGCCATGAGACCACATGGCAGAGGCAGCCCCAGCCCCACAGGTGAAGTCTCCAGCCGCCCCTAATGGCAGGTGTTTGAGCCCCTCACTTCATGCCACACACTGTTCACTAGTAATGATTTGAGCACAGCACACAAAAAGGAGGAAAGGAGTAGCCATATGATACAACACCTAAACAGCTCCCTTCGCTCTTTGGATAAGGTTTCGAGACTCACCAAAGCAAAGGCTTGTTTGCCAAGCAGGCAAAAGACAGGGGCAGGCATGCAACATGAAAAGCCACAAGGAGCAGCATAGGCAGGGCCAGGAAAGCAAATAGCTGGTAGAGCATGAGACTCTTAATCTCAGGGTTGTGGGTTCGAGCCCCGCATCGGGAAAGATTCCTGCAGGGGGTTGGACTAGATGACCCTCGTGGTCCCTTCTAACTCTATGCAGTGCTTTTTTCTAAAAAAATGTTTAGGGGTACTCTCATTTTCCTACTCATATTGAAATACTGCCCCTCAATGAGGCCAAACGTAGATTCACAACATGTTTAGGGGTCTGTGTACCCCCAGAAAAAAGCACTGATTCCATGTCTCCATGATTAATTTAAATAGCCCAGAATCTTTGTGATGGAATAGTATATACACAGTAATAGAAATAATAATATTCTCTTTTTCCAAAAACACCAACTCCATGCTAAATTATACATTAGCTTGATTCCAGCATGATAAAAGAAATAGGAAATGTGCTTCACGACCAGACCATTCAAATGTTATTCTGTTTACATCCTAGGAACTGAATAACACGCCTAGAATGGAGAAGGAAATGGAGACAGCCAGACTGGAAAATGGATCTCCCTTCCAGCTTTACATGGAAAGAAAGACTCCGGTCAAGATGAGGAAGACAGACATGCTGAAAAGCCAACTGAGGAAAAACTGCTCCTGCAGCACAAAGCAGATGAAAAAGGCAGTCACGGACTTCTTCCCTGTGTTGCAATGGCTTCCCAAATACAACTGCAAAGAATATGTTTGGGGGGACGTCATGTCTGGCCTGGTCATCGGGATCATTTTAGTACCTCAAGCGATCGCCTACTCCCTGCTGGCAGGTCTGAAGCCCATTTATAGCCTTTACACCTCCTTCTTTGCCAACATCATCTACTTCCTCATGGGCACCTCGCGACATGTGTCCGTTGGCATCTTCAGCTTATTAAGCCTACTGGTCGGGCAGGTGGTGGACAGAGAACTGCTGCTGGCCGGATTCGACGTCGACGACTCTCAGGAAGGCCACTCGAATGTTACGCTTCACAATGTTACCCTTGACGTAATGAGCAGCACCGAATGTGGGAAAGACTGCTATGCCATTGGGGTAGCGACAGCAGTGACCTTAATGGCTGGCATCTATCAGGTAAGATCTTCACCTGCCCTTTCGGTTGCAGTTCCAGTATGATGTATGTATGTGTGTTTATTTAATCCTCCATCACCCCAGTGGTGTAGCAGCAGTTATTGGTCCCTGGGGTGGGTGGGCAGGCGGGGTGCGGATGTGTGCCCAGCAAGGGGGCACCAGTCCAGCCCTCACCGTGATCCAACCTCCACCAGAGCAAAGCGGGGACATGCTGAGCCACCTGCCCACCCACACAGGGGGGAGCCCGACTGGCCGATGCACCCCTTGGCGGACGAAGAGGAGCATCAGGCTGTGCGCCCCCACAAAAATTGTGCACCCAGGGCCACAGTCCCCTAGCTCCCCCCCCAACTATGCCCCAGCATCACCCTACCCAAAGAGGCTGACAAAATCAAGACAACCATCACGAGGAGCTACAGTTCAAACTAGCCGAGTATCCAAAGCCAGTAAAAAATCCAAACGCACAACAAATTCAAGGAGACAGCATAAAACCAGGAAAAGCATTTGGGGAAGAGCCGTAGCCCAATGTTAAAGCATACCCTCTCTCTGCAGATGGCCCCATGTATTTCTTTGTTGTAGTTGGCATCCGTCTGTCTCAAGACACAATAGGGTGTGCCTCCGGGGATGAAGTCAAACTGTTGCGTTAGCAGCACTGAAGTGACCTCCCTGGGGTGCAAGCCTGGGGGGCAGTGTGTATGGAGGTCTCGCTGATGGGGTCCAAAGGAAAGCAGAGCAGTACGTTTGGCACTAGCTTGGCTGCAGGAGTTTCCAGAAGGAGGTGTACAAGATGCCATCCAACCCTTAGGGACTCCGCTCCAGATTTGTGTAGGGTTTACTCCTCAGACTTCTCTTCTCCCAAAGATATCCCACAAAGCAACAAAGGTTTGGGATCAGTTTTCCTTCTCCTACGGTAGATGGGCTACCTTCCCAGGTGGATGAGCCCCATCTGCCCCTCACTTCCCTCTGCAGCATGTGCAGAAACTGCCTTCTTGACCACTGGAGCCACTGTCGGTCTCTACTGCTCAATTTGCTGGAGCCAGTGTACTGTGTACTGTCAGGTATGTCCAACTCCCAAGAGACTGCAAACTGGCAGTGATCTACCCACTGACCAAAGTTGATGTCCTACAGGGCAGCGGGTACGAATTCTTTCTTGAGATTTACTCCCAAAACCTGCCTCTCACGTATGAGTATAGCCGCAAAATTGTGCTAAAAAATGAGGTGCTCTAGGCTTGCCACCGCAGATATTGCTTGCAGGACTCCATTTTTTCTGTACAAGACAGACAAGGGGAGGGGAATAAAATTAAAATGCCAGAGAGGCAGGGGCAGCCTCCCGCCATTAACCAAAGTCACTATTGCACCTTACGCTTATTCTCGTTCTCCTGTAGGGATGAAATGAGATGCTGTGTGGGTTGTCTCCACCCATCTCTCCACTAGCAGGAAGTAAAATCTGTCAGAGACCCCTCCAGTTCGATTTCCTGCCATCTCCACTGCAGGTTATATTGCCAGCTGCTCCAGGCATGGCAAAAGAGAAGAGGCGGGAACGCCAACTTGGAAGGGATTTTTCCTTCGTTCTTCCTTGTCTTCCTTCTTTTCCCACTCCCTTCTGCTACTGCTGCTGGGTTTTTTACTCTCTCTCGGCTCCATAGATCTCCCCTTCCCTCCTTCTTGGCCTTTAGCTTTGTCCTTAAATAAGCTAGGGAGGCAGGTGCAGCCTCCTGTCCTTAACCAAACCCCCAGCTGTGTCTCATGCTTCCTCTCGTTTTTCCTTACAGGTACTGATGGGGATTTTCCGCTTAGGCTTCGTCTCGATGTATCTTTCCGAGCCCGTGCTAGATGGGTTCGCAACCGGCGCTTCCTTGACCATTTTAACAGCTCAAGTGAAGTATCTCATCGGGGTAAAAATCCCCCGTGCCCAGGGATACGGGATCTTGATAACCACCTGGGTCAACGTCTTGCGCAACATCGCCCAGGCCAACCTCTGCGATGTGATCACGAGCGCCATTTGCATCACTGTGCTGGTGACCGCCAAGGAACTGGGAGACAGGTATAAGCACAGGCTCAAGGTCCCTCTCCCCACGGAGCTGGTGGTGATTGTGGCGGCAACCTTGGTTTCCCATTATGGGCGCCTGAACGAAGTCTACTCCTCCAGCGTGTCGGGCGAAATCCCCACCGGATTTATCCCTCCCCAGGTGCCCAGTTTACGCCTCATGCAGAGAGTCGCCCTCGACGCCTTCCCTCTCGCCATCGTCGGCTTCGCCTTCACTGTTTCTCTCTCGGAAATGTTTGCCAAGAAGTACGCCTACGCCGTCAGGGCCAACCAGGAAATGTTTGCTATCGGCTTCTGCAACATCATCCCGGCTTTCTTCCACTGCTTTGCCACCAGCGCGGCGCTGGCGAAAACCCTGGTCAAAGCATCGACTGGGTGCCAGACGCAGGTGTCAAGTGTCGTGAGCGCCGTGGTTGTGTTGCTGGTGCTGCTTTTCTTCGCCCCCCTCTTCTTCAACTTGCAGAAGTGCGTTCTGGCGTGCATCATCATCGTCAGCCTGAGAGGAGCGCTTCGGAAATTCAGAGACGTCCCCCAGCGCTACCGCCTGGACCGAACGGATGCCCTGGTGTGGTGCGTCACCATGCTCTCCTCCGCCTTGATCAGCACCGAATTGGGGCTCCTGGTTGGGGCCGTTTTCTCCATCCTGTGCATCATCGGCCGCACCCAGCGCCCTCGCGCTGCCTTGCTGGGGCAGATTGGGAGCACTGTCTTCTATGAAGATGAAGGGGAATACAAAAACCTCCTTCCTGTGCCAAGGGTCAAGATATTCCGGTTCGAAGCCCCGCTTTATTATGCAAATAAGGATTTCTTCCTGAAGTGCCTCCACAACAGGACGGGGCTGGATCCTGCTGTGGAAATGGCCAAAAGGAATAAAGCCAAAAGGAAAGGGCAACAGAG
The DNA here is from genome assembly GCF_965207765.1 of Zootoca vivipara. Taxonomy (NCBI): domain Eukaryota; kingdom Metazoa; phylum Chordata; class Lepidosauria; order Squamata; family Lacertidae; genus Zootoca; species Zootoca vivipara. The sequence goes on from NC_142598.1 coordinate 17,187,394, forward strand.
TCTTGAAAGGGGATTTGGACAGGGAGATACAACTTCATGCTTGGTTAATAAACACAGCGACTTCCAGGCTATCGTCATAGACTGCTCTTCCATTCCGTTTTTGGACACAGCTGGTGTTAGTGCATTAAAAGACACACTGAAAGACCACCGGGACCTGCAGATCAGCATCCTTCTAGCTGGCTGCAATCCCTCTGTGATAGCTTCTCTGGAAAGAGGGGGCTACTTGGGAAGTGCAAGCAAAGACAAGCACGAATTGCTGTTTCACAGCGTGCACAGTGCTGTCCAGTTTGTAAGAGAGAGGGAGGTTTTAATGGACGATTCAACTGTATAGTCTGCGGCCCTCCACTGGCAGCTGAGAATTTCTGCATTCACTGCCAATAGGTTGTGGTCTTCAACACATTGAGACCTGGAGCCCTCCTTGAAGCACAGTGTGAAATATGGGACCACTTTCAAAGTGTTCAACTTTTATGGATACCCAGTACTACAAATGCAACACAATGTATTTTCATCTCAAAAGCTAGGTCAGTAAACATACATAGCGCCTGTTCAGACATAACATTACACCATTGTTTACTGTGCCTGGAATGTGCGGCGGAAGTGCTTCTCCACTTCCATCCACTTTGTGGACTCTGAACAATCTGTAAATTTGTGCTCTTCTCTCGGTTCTGCCGGCCTTAAATAAACCACTGAAAAGCCTTCTTGGGGATTTAGCAGTGCCTGCCACAGACTCCTTCCCCTTTCCTCTTTCTACTTTGGAGGGTTAGGGGAAACCCCTAGAGAAGATTTAGGGGGTGTCTGAGGGGAGGAGAAGAGGGAAAGTTCTATTGTACAATGAGAAAGCCTTGCGCTGATGGAACTATTTACCGGTACTTAGCACAATGCTGAATACAATTCAGTGGTTCTAGCTTAGTCAACTAGCATACCTCAGAGTACAGCATGTGAAGAATGCTGTTGTTATTTTAACTTGCAGCAACACTCAAGTGTGCAGCAAAACCACCACCAGGTAATCTCTAGTACAGCCTCTTAAAACAGGTAAGGCCAGCACATTTCAGTTTGCAATGTACTAACTCAGCTATTTCTTATATTTTGGGTTCTAAAACACCTCTATTTAACCCTCCCAAAAAAGCAACCCACTGTCTATATAACCAGTTAAAGCCCTGGAAATTATTCCATAACGACGTACATAATGATTTATCACAGTGTTACCAACATTACTAAATTAATCTGGAATCAGTACAGTATTGGCAAAGCTTCGTAAATACACATTAAACTGGAGAACTTTTTCAAATCATAATATTACTTAGAACTTGGCAAAAATTAACAATGAAAAGGTTTTGTTTTGCTCACTGCATAGTAAACTATTGCCTCCTATATATGCAAGTTCATTTCTTGATGTGGAGTTCTTTTCTAAGCGAGTTGCTGCTATGTGCTTTGTGCTTTTAATATTTTTTATAAAAAAATAATGTATTGTATTCTTGGCAGCAACTGACCTTCAGATGGACTTATCAACAATAACAAAATAGTACACTTTGGCAGAAAATATAAAACGTTTAAGAGTACTGTTGTCGTGTTATGTTCTTGAATGCTACGAAGAGATCACATTCTTCCAGAATGTAGGGTGGAACTGAGCAAGAAGTTGTATAGCTGGATTCCTGTTTGCATCCCATATAAATAGGAGTCATGCTCAAGAAAGCGAATAATCATTCTTTGTCATGCCATAAAATGCATGTCTATCATTGAAAACAAAGCATCTTTGATACCATTGAAAAACAAGATGATTCTGTATTTTTTCAATACTGTTAGAAGAGGTCTCTAACGGATAGCACGTGGTCAAGTTTCTATCAGAATAAACCTTACTGTCAAAAATGCTTATGGTTCTCTGCCAGAGCCCTTGCATGCTGCATACAACTCTAAGGCACGTGAAAAGCCTTGAAGTTCATGCAGGGAACCAATGAAGCTTCAGGAAACTACTCGTTTTTATATTGATAAGCTCCCAATGCACACCATTTAGAACCCTTAAAAATTGAAATCCCATCCCATTTGTGTCCAGCCAGGCAAACCTGTACTGTGGATTTATTTGAAAGGTTAAAGTTAAATCCTTTTTAAAATACCCTTCCACTAAAGTGCTCCCTCCAAAGACGGAATAGTTCCACCATCAGTCCTGTTTAACAACGACTATAGTAGGGTTGCCATACATATCTGGAATACTGCAGTCAGCAGCAGTGTCTGGACAGAAATGGGGGGGGGGGGATTCTGGGAAAATCCAGACATAGAGTAGCCCATGTTGGGAGTGCTGTCCTTCCATAAAAACAGCTCAGAAGCAGCATCTCTCCCCCCCCCCCCCCGGTGATTTTGCCCCCAAAGCTCAACAACTTTGGCAAAAAGAAAAGAAAAGAAAGACAGAATTTAACTTACCTGACTTGAATAAGTTCCAGGAGCCAGTGGATTCGAATTTGCTCAATGCCATTGTGTGGCACAGAAGAAATATAAGCCAGGTTAATTATTTGGTCTTTACTGAGATCAAACAAATCTGCTTTGCTGTGTGGCAGAGGAGGACTGAAAAGATGAGGGAAATAATATTAATTAGAATAGTGCTTTTGATTGTTCAAATACCTTCACATATATTATTTCAGCAATCCTTCCAACACCCTTGCTAGGCAGGTCAGTATTCTCTCTATGTTGCAGGTGAGGGTTGCAATGGGGGGTGGGGGTGGCTGTGTTTGGCGCCTTTCTTTCCTCCCTTCATGCTGCCAGCAAATGAACCAGGAAATCTTCCATTATTGATAACCTCCCATTTTGTACAACCAAAAAACTATGGTTAGCAGTTCTGGAACATGGCAGGATATGTAAACCAACTTCAAAGCATGGTTTAATATTCTGGCTTTTTCTCATGGAACAGGAAACCATGATTAATTAAAGACTCTTGGTTTAACTACAACTAGCAAGAAGGAGCTGTGTATGCGGTCAGAAAGCTTGTGTATATTTGCTTCAAGATCCGATATACGATTTTTTGAATTTGTGAACAGCATGGGTTTGCCTATTGAATTCATGGGGTAAGGTTTCTTCCCAGGCCTGCTTATTTGTCTGTTTTGTAACACAACAAAATCCTCAATAAAAACTAATTTAAAAAAGAAAATAAAAGATGCACAAATGGCTCTTGATGGCTGGTGAGTACTACTGGTAGCTAAGCCAGACACAACATTTGCAGGGGCAGGGAATACTGCAAAGAAATTGCTTGCTAGTATAGCAAATATGCGAGAGGCGCTGTGTGGGGGCTAAACCACTGAGCCTCTTGGGCTTGCTGATCAGATGGTCGGCAGTTTGAATCGACAGGGTGCGCTCCCGTCACTCTGTCCCAGCTCCTGTCAACCTAGCAGTTCAAAAGCATGCCAGTGCAAGTAAATGAATAGGTACCGCTCCAGCGGGAAGGTAAACGGCGTTTTCATGTGCTGCTCTGGTTTTGATGTTCCGTTGCGCCAGAAGCGGCTTAGTCATGCTGGCCACATGACGCAGAAAAACTGTCTGTGGGCAAACACCGTCTCCTTCAGCCTATAAAGCAAGCTGAGCACCGCAACCCCAGAGTCCTCTGCGACTAGACTTAACTGTCAGGGGTCCTTTACCTTTTTATAGTCAATATACCAGAGCTTTCCAAACTTTTCATGTTGTTGACACACTTTATGGACGTGCATCGTTTTGCAACACAGTAATTCAGTTTTACTAGTAAACTGGAGTTTAAACTAAGCCCTTACCAGCCCTGGGAGGAGTGCAAAGAGCATTCACATGACACACCTACACACTGCAGCCGGCACACTAATGTGTTGCAACACATGGTTTGGAAAGCTCTGCAATACAGTATACTATTGTCACCCAGAATCTGAGTTTTGCAAGGGGTGTATGCAAGTGTTTCACAGATGCAAAATGTTTGCTTTTTGGTGAGCCAAGACTAGTGCTCCTGCTCTCTAAGCCCTGTGCATGTTTGAAAACATGCAGAGATGTACAGTGCTAATCTCCAATGCTCTCTGACTTCTAAGAAGCTGATCCCCTGAAATGCTGTATCACTCGGAGAAATGATGAGCATGAAAATGAGTGATGCAGTTAATGGTTAAGACTGTTGAGCTAGGGCAGCGGATAGGAATCAGGGTTCAAATCCCACTTGGTCAGGAACCTCCCTGGGACAGTCACTATCTCTCAACCTAAGAATCTCATAGGGTTCTTGGGAGGATAAAACAAAGGGGGAGGAACCGTGTTGCGCTGCCTTGAGCTGCTAAGGGAGGAAAATGAGGTACAGTTGCAGCAAAAAAAATTGCAAAAGCAAAACAAAACCACGGGCTGCATACTGCCTGTGCTCTGCATAACGGGGACTTCTTTTGATCGTTAGTAAATGTTATAAGAATTTTGAGGTCATATATATATATATAATAATTGTTCATAAAACATGTACATGAATGTACAGAAACATGTCTGAAGCAGCACAGGAAAACAGGCCTGACTGACACCATTTTGACTCTCTCTGACCAGGTGTTCCTCTGCAAGGAAGAAGGGGGGTGGGGGGAACCTTCTCATTGTCTCAGGAATTAAAGTGATAATCCCTGGCATCCTGATACCTGACTGCCAGACAAAAGGGTGTGATTAACTTGGCTGGGAAACAGGGAAATGTAAATATCTCTCAATTTTGTTGATTAGGTTCTGGGGGCAGGGGGCAGGGTCCAGGGTGCTCAGATTACTGCCACCAGACCTCCCCTTTCATGATGTACCTATGATGAATCTAGGGAGGGGGGGTCTTGGGCTACACCCCTTCTGTGACATATGGATGATGCTTCTGGGGGGTGGGCTGAAACCAATTTCAAATCTCTTTTTAAGGGCAAGACATCTTTGTTTGGGGTTCCTTCCTTGTTCTCCTGTGTGAGAGGAAGGACCCTGTTGCAACAGCAAAAATAAAAGTGCCTTGCTTCGCACGTCCTGGTTTGGTCTCTGTTATTTGGTGGGCAGGAGACGCTTAAACTTTGTCTGCTTGCCAGGATACCTGGACTCTTCCTGGGTCAAGGATCCACTTAATTCTAGGGCCGTGTAGCTCTGCAAAATTTTTACAACAGTAAATATAGTTCCTGTCTTACCAATACCCTGTGCTTTTCCAAAAGTGCTTCAATTCCCTTTCGGTCTGTGAGACGTCCACATTTATCAGGAAAGCCCCAGAGGCTATTTGAACTGTTAGACCCAGTAGCGCGGCGAGGCTCCATGCCCTGCAGGATCTCATCCGACCACAAATTAGCACCCCAAGGAGGCAAGGACTTTTCCGCCCTTCCATCGTGTGTTTCCAAAGCACTCAGCGGCGTACTCTATGCCTCACGCAGGGGATGGGGAGGCGCTGCATCTCCTCTCTCATGGCTATTTCTTTTATGCTGTCTACATTCAAAGTTCCCGACTTTGGATCTGTGATCTTGGGTCTCAGCGACGGGGGTAGACGATCCCTAGAGAAGCAGCCTGCTGCAATTTTCTCCCGAAGTTGCAACGAAGTCCCCCCCCCATCCACCCCTTTTTTCTACGACACATGGTCGCTCCTGTTTGTTTTACTTCCTGGTTTTCTCTTCCGCGAAAGAGAGGCGCAGGAACTTGCATTCTCCCAAAGCAAAGGCGAATCGATCATGGGGTTTACTTGCGGGTAAAGCTGCAGGCTATGGCTCACAACAGGGGTGTGGGGAAATCACAAAGTGAGAACACAAAATGCATAATAAAACGCGTACCTGGCAAACAGCCGCATTGCCTTTAGGGTGGAATTGGTTTGCCCAGAAAATTATAGTGTGCCGGTCGGTTTGGAGGAGGAAGTCCCCGGGCTGCAATTCGAAAGGAGTTCCATTCAAACTAATAGAATCGTAGGTTTTGGAAGGTTTCTATTCTAGTCCAGCTCCCGCAATGCGGGAATCTCAACACGCGCGGTGCCACCTCCAACCTGAAACCATACCGGACCCTGCTTAGCTTTGCAGATGTACAAATTGTAGAGTTAGAAGGAACCCCGAGGCCGGGTCATCTAGCCCAACCCCCTGCAATGCAGGAAGATGCAGCTTTCCCCTGCGGAGATCAACCCTGCAACCTTGGTGTTATCAGCGCCATAAATTAACCAACTGAGCTTGTGTACATTAATATATTTATTTCATGACACCGCTTGATTGTAAAACAACAACCTCAAAGCAGTTTTCAAGGGGTGGGGAAGCAGAAAACCTAACTTTTTAAAAAGGCAAAATACTGCAACAGATTAAAATTACCTCGACTTTCGAAGCATCTGGGTAGGAAGGAAGCCCATTTTACTTATGGGTAAAAACCCTGCGATCTTAAACACGGCATAGGAACATAAGAACACAGGAGGCTGCCTTATCCCGAGTCAGACGCCTTTTGGTTCATCTAGCTCAGTGTTGTCCGCGTTGGCTCCCGGACAACACAGGGATCCACTCTCAGCCCTGCGGGGGGGGGGGTGGATCCCGGGATCGAACCTTCTACATGCACGTCAGCCGCTTTCAGCTCTGCTCTGTATGTACAGCCTTTCCCTGACCAAACCCCCATTGAACTCAGCGGTATTTACATAAGTGACGTCGCCTTCTGCCAATCAGGCTTCTGCGCCCCTTTACGTCGCCGCCTTCCACCTCGCCACTGACATCCCCTTTCCCTCCCTCGCTGATTAGCTTTTAGGACGGCCAATCAGCGCTTTGTCCACACCCCTTTACGTCAACCGCCTTCCACCGTGCGGAGCTGACATCCCCTTTCCCTCTGTTGCTGATTAGCTTTTAGGGCGGCCAATCAGCGCTTTGCCAAGCTTCAGTGAGCTCCAATAGAGGCGCACGGAGGGGCATTTATTGGGAGGGATAGAAACGCCTTTCGCCGCGGCCAATGGGAACCGGAGGTGGCTTGTTGATGGCTCAGTCCGCCATCCAATTAAGAGGCGCGGTGGCGAGAGCCTGTTGCTAGGCGGTTCCTTCGCCGTTTGTTTTGAATTTTGGCGGCGGCCGAAGACGGGTTTCTTATTCGGAATTCTTCGTTGTTTTAATTACGCCTCCCTATAGCCATACGGCCACCGGTGATGGCGAAGCCGGCAAGGGAAAGGTGAGAGAGGGAAAACTCTGAGGGAAGGAGAAGGGCCTCAAAGGGACCCGAAGCTGAACGCTGGGAGATTCAGGGCGGAAAGAAAGAAAGCTGAAAAGATTTTCAAATTCTTGTTTTAAAAAAAAACCTGAAGCCTTTCTGTTAGGCATTATGTCCATTGAAATACCAAAAACCCTTAGAACCCATTTTATGTATGCCACCACAGCGGCTAGGAGTTTAATAGCTAAAGACTGGAAAGGCGATTTAATCCCCACAAAAACTGACTGGCAAGCGAAGATGATAGAATATTTAGAACTTGCGAAAATGACTGGGAGAATAAGAGGAAAATCAAATCAGAAAGTTAGTAAAGATTGGACAATATTCAAAGAATATCTTTAAAAGTACTGTGATAATGTAATGCTCCGGAGTCTTGACAGATTTCAATTGAATCTTGAAGTGTGTGGAAACTTTAATAACAAAAAATTCTTTTGATAAGTAACGGAAAAGAGTAATAATAAAGAAGTGCATATAGAATAATATGGTGTAAAAAGCACAATGAAGTGAGCCGGAAGTTAAAGTGTGTCTAATGTCAAAGGATATGTTGTTAGTTAGTGTCTATGGTTTGTGCATGTTTATTGTTTTTGTCTATGTTTGATGTAAATTGATTTGTAATAAAGAACTTTTTTAAAATAATAATAATTAAAAATAGAAAGCTTTGCCTCACACAGTGAGTCTGTGGAACTCCTCACCACAGGAGGGCGGTGGTAGCCACTGACTTTGGCATCTTCAGATCAGGATTAGACAAATTCAGGGAAGGTAATGATGAAGTGTTAGGGAAGGGTGGGGACAGGTTGTGCGCCTTCAGGGGTCGTTTGTCGGCCTTTGGTCCCCACCCTGCACTCAGCTCTCACCTGTGGCTCCTAGAAGCTGTCAGCATGTGACAGGGGCCATTCCCCAGGAACGGCTTTGCCCGGCTAAACCAGATGATGGCAGCCGTTGAGTCTCCAACCCTCACTGAGACAAGATCTGGCGGATTGACTTGACAAGACCAAGAGTGAGGGCAATGGGCAAGAAGGCAGTTTCTGCACCTGTTGTCGAGGGGCAGGTGGGGCTCGTCAACCTGAGAAGGTAGCCCATCTAGGAGAAGGAAAAACTCTGATCCTAAACCTTTCGGGAGCAGCATTCGAAACTAACCAGGTGCATTCCAGGCAGAACAGAAACTTAGAAAGGGAATGTTTGTGAAGCACAACTCATGTAATATGGTTGAACAGATGCCAATGTAGGAAACGGGGGGGGGGGGGGGTTGTGATAGACTGAAAGCAAGGCTTGGAGTTTCTCATGTGCCATTTTCTATTTTATTATTGTACAGTGAGGTTTTGGCCTCCTCCCTAGTGAATAGTGTGACCCAGGCTTTTGGAAAGCTTATAGACTTATGGAACGAAATGGGTATCAGCAGAGAACTGCAGCTGGAGCGCATGCAGACAGCTAAGGCACACATTGAGGTATGGCACAGAGTGTGTGTGTGTGATTTGTACTCCAAATGCTCTTAAACAGTTGACTTATTTCCTTTGTCTATTTATATATTAATGGGTTTTAGGAGGCTCTTTGTGTTTTATTCCAAACTAGCTGGCCCTGCCACATGTTGCTGGGGCTCAGTCTGTTAAATGGAGCCTCAGAGTCCCCCTTCAAACTCACATAGGCTCATCCCTGTGTCTCCCCCCACCCTGTTCCGACCCATGACCTATCCCACCCCCTACCCCACCCAGGCAAGCCCCCACCTCTGCAAAGCCGAGCCAAGATACTGTAGTGAGGGAAGCTTTCCCAGGTGCAGTACCAGTGTAGCCGTCACTAGAGGACGCTGTGTTGCAATCTCTCTTGTATTCCCAGCATGCACTTTCATATGATTTGTGAGTTCTGAAACACGGGGTTTTCCATGACCCAGGTGTGACATCTGTCTACGCAACCTGTATAGGAACCTCCGCACAGTGGAATGAAACATTGTGTCCAAATTTGAACAGAATCAGTCAAGCAGCTTCTGAGAAAGGTGCTGTGTCACCTACATGCACCTTTTACATTTTTATATATATAGATAATATTTTGTTGCTTTAAAGCAGCGGTGTGAGTTTTTGGGAGGAAATTCCAATTTCTAAGTCCAGTGCTCAGACTGTCGCTGGGAGATAAATCTGTTTTGTTCTGTGCTAATTACCATGTGAGTCTTTACATTGACACCCCCCTTCCTGACAGTATGACCCAGCTCTCACCAAGGAATGAAGGGAGCTGTATTTCAGCAACATCTGGAGGGACACAGGTTCTTGTGCTAGCAGATCCTGAATCTTTCAATTAAGTTGCAGGCCTTCATATCTTTGCTGACAAAAACTCATTTTATAGAAACTTCTACCCCCAGTTTTCCTGATGGCTGGGAGGGGGTTATTTGCTACTGACAAGTAGCCATGTGTAAACGTGGTTTAAAGCCAGCCAGCTAATAATGCAAAAAACAGTAAGTCCCAGGAAGCCTACCAGACCACACTCCAGTTACTGAGTTTGGGAGATAGTAGTTTATATGGCAGAAACACTTCTTCTGTTACAAACTTGATTGGTATGTATTTTAAAATGCAGAACATTAATGTGGCACAAATTCTTAAATTAGATATGGGTGCAATGTTTTAATTTAACAGTTAATCTGATAAGGAACTGTACTCACACTTCTGTTGTATGGGTTTTTGGATAGGCTCTGTTGAATGAAATGATTGAGGAAGAAAGTAATTTGAAAGAAAAAATTGAAAATGACATTGAAAGACAGAAATCTCAGTTGAATATCGTGAGATATGAACTCAAGCTGGACCCCTACCAGGCAAGTTGCTTCACTGCTGCTTATTCCAGATAACAAAGCACAAAGATGTCACTTAGGCTGCAATCCTACACTTGGTGTACCAGGGAACAACCCTCATTAAGTTTGATGGTGCTTAAATCTGAGTAGACTTGTATACAATTCCACTGTTAACAACAATAGGCTGATGATATCTGCCACCATGATGAGTTTTTGTTCTCAGCACTGTTTTCTGTCATTACCATTGCATTTGAAAATGTGGAGCTCTTGCTTTGCATGTGTAAGGTTTCTATTGAACACTTGGAATCTCTAGAGCCCTCTGGTGGTGCTATATATAAAAGAAAAATTGGAACCCAAAACAATATGGAAAGATAAAGAAGGGAGGATAATAATGGTAGAAATAATGGTGGAGGGGAAAAAATGGTTAATAGTAGGTATTTATGCACCAAATGGGAGTAAAGTATTTTTTTTTGGAAAATTGGAAGAAAAATTATGGGAACATATAGATAAACATATAGTATTAATGGGGGATTTCAATGGAATAACGAACCCAGAACTGGATAAATCAGTAAACAAATCCAAAAGGAGAGAAAACAAATTACCAAAAATTTTTTTTGATATGGTGGAAAATTTACAATTAGTTGACACATGGAGATACAAATACCCAATAAACAAAGAGTTCACATATTATTCAGCAATGCATAATTCGGCGAGCAGAATTGATGGGATCTGGATAAGTAAAAATTTAGTTATAAGATTAGGAAAAGTGGAAATTCAAGCAAAGACAATATCAGATCACAACCCAGTAGCGATAACATTGGAAGAACAAGAAAAAGACACGAATAAAAGGTGGAGGTTAAATGTATTTTTATTAAGGAATGTGAAAGTTGTTCAGAGAGCCCGAGAACTGATGAAAGAATATTTTGAAATAAACAGTAATGGGGAGGTCGATTCGAGCACAGTGTGGGAGGCCGGGAAAGCGGTAGTGAGGGGGTATTTTATCAAACAAAATAAATTAGATAGACTAAAAAGAGAAGAAAAGAAACTAAAACTAACGGAAGAAATTAAGAGAAAGGAGAAGATATTATATAGAACTGGAAAGAAGGAGATAAACCAAGAGATACAGATTTTGCGATCAGAATATGAAAAAATGTTAGAAGAAGAAGTAAATAGACATTTGGAATTATGGAAATACAGAAACTTTGAATGGGCTAACAAGCCAGGAAAACTTCTGGCTTGGCAGCTAAAGAAAAGAAGGAGTGAAAAATTAATGAACAGAATAAGAATGGAGAATAAGATCATAGAAAAACCACAAGAAATAAGGAAAATGTTTGAAAAATTCTATACCAATCTTTACCGGGGGGGGGGAATAAACGAGCAGGATGCCGCAGAATATATTTAAAAATATAAATTTCCAAAAATTCCCCAAGAAAAGATTAATTTGATAAATGAACCATTCACAGATAAAGAAATTAGGGATGTGATGCAAAAAATGAAAAAAGGAAAATCACCAGGCCCAGATGGCAATCCACTAGAATATTACAAAGAGCTGGAAGAGATTATAATAACGCCCCTAAGACAATTAATAAATGAACTTCCAAGCAAAGAAAATATTCCAGAGAGTTGGAGGGAAGCAACAATAACATTGCTTCCAAAACCAAATTTGAATGCAGAATCACCAAATAATTACAGTGGAACCTCGGTTTATGAACACCTCGGTTTATGAATTTTCGGTTTATGAACTCCGCGGACCCATCTGGAACGGATTAATTCATTTTCCATTACTTTCAATGGGAAAGTTTGCTTCAGTTTATGAACGCTTCAGTTTATGAACAGATTTCCGGAACCAATTACACCCATGCTTCAGTTTATGAACGCTTCAGTTTAAGTACTCTGCGGACCCGTCTGAAACGGATTAATCCACTTTCCATTACTTTTAATGGGAAAGTTTGCTTCAGTTCATGAACACTTCAGTTTAAGTACCCCGCAGACCGTCTGGAACAGATTAATCCACTTTCCGTTACTTTCAATGGGAAAGTTCGCTTCAGTTTATGAACGCTTCAATTTATGAACAGACTTCCGGAACCAATTGTGTTCATAAACCGAGGTACCACTGTATTATCTTTTATTTGTCTTCCTTTAATGAATCCTGCCTGATTTTCGTGTATTATTTCACCTAAAATTAAATTTAATCAGTTTGCCAATACCCCCGCATAAATTTTGTAATCGCAATTTAGTAATGATATAGGCCTATACAGGCCTATTCATAAACCGAGGTTCCACTGTATAAGAAATATAATTAATATTCTAGAATATTTGGAAAGCGACAGAAGCAAAAAAGGTGCAATTTTATCAGTGGATGCAGAGAAGGCGTTCGATAACGTATCATGGTGTTTTCTTGAAAAGGTATTATTTGAATTAGAATTAGGAGAAATATTAACTAAAGCAATTGGAATTATATATCGAAAACAAAATGCAAAAATTGTAATAAATGGGAAATTAAAAGAAAAAAATAGAAATACACAAAGGAACCAGACAGGGATGTCCATTGTCTCCCCTACTATTTATAATAGTATTGGAGACATTAATGAAAAGTATAAGGGAGGACAAGGAAATTGAGGGAATTAAAGTTGGAAAAAACAGATATAAAGCACGAGCCTTCACAGATGATATAATAATAACAACAGAGAACCCTTTAGAATGCATTCCAGTGGCGATTATGAGAATAAATGAATTTGGAAGATTGGCGGGATTCAAAATAAATTGTAAGAAAAGCGGAATATTAGTAAAAAAATTAGAGGGGGAAGAAAAAACAAAATTGCAGGAATATTCGGTTTACCAAATTTGGAAATATACCATGATGCGGCAGGATTGGCTTGGGCTAAAGATTGGATAGAACTTAAAAATAATTTGGTGTTAGATTTGGAAGGAGCGGGACTTGGATTCGGTTGGCACAAGTATTTAATGAAAGAAAAAATGGGAAATCATAATTGCTTTATGGATAACATAATAAGAAAATCAATATACAAAGTTTGGAAAAAATACCAAAAAAATTTAGAACCTAAAACGCCATGGTGGGTGTCGCCATTCGAAATAGAAGCTGTAAGAAAAATTAATATGAAAACAGAGTGGCCGACATATAAAGAGATCTTGGAGGAGAAAGATGGAAAGTGGAGATTAAAAGAATACGAGGAAATAAAAAAAAACCACTGCATTGTATGGTTGCAATATTATCAGATAAGGCAAAGATTCCAATTGGATAATAAATTAGGATTTGAAAATGAAATGTCAAAATTTGGAAAAATTATAATAGAAGGAAAAGGAAAATATATAAAAAATTTATACCAACTAATTTTGGAATGGGAAACAAAAGACGAATTGACAAAAGAAACAATGATTAGATGGGCACAGGATTTCGGAAAGGTGATAACAATGGACAAATGGGAGAATCTATGGAAGCGGGATTTTAAATATGTGACCAACTATGATTTGAAGGAAAATTTCTTAAAGATGCAATACAGATGGTATTTGACGCCTACCAAATTGGCTAAAATGTATAAAGGAGCAAACAACATTTGTTGGCGGTGCTAAGAAGAACCAGGGACCCAGTTACACATTTGGTGGAAATGCAAAAAAATCAAAAAAAATTGGGATGAAATATATAAAGAATTTTAAAAAATTCTAAAATACCCCTTTAAAAAAGACCCGGAGATGTTTTTATTAGGGTTAATAAGTGATGAAATAAAAGCCAATGATAAAACATTAATAATGCATGCAACAGTGGCCAGAAGAACACTAATCGCAAAGAATTGGAAGAGTAAAACAATACCGAAAAAAGAAGAATGGGTGGAAAAATTGATAAATTACCAAAATTTAACAATTAGGGCGGGGAGGACAAAAGGAGTAAAAGAAGAAAAATTGGAAAAAAAATGGAATTTATTTAAGCAATACCAGAAAAAATTAATAGAAAAAAACAATCTTCTAGCGGATACATAAAAGGCACAAGAAAGGAACAAAAGAAAAAGAAAGGAGAAAAAGTATGTATGAAGAACATAATTAAAAACAAAAGACCAGAGCAAAGGGGGGACGGGAAGTCAATTTTTTTTAAGGGAGAAGAGGGGGGAGGGGGTAAAAGAAGGGAGGAAATGGTTTTTTTCTTTTGCTTTAGGTTATTTTTTTAGGATGTTATATATATATATATATATATATATATATATATATATATATATATATATGCAGCCAGACAGAATAAAAACCTAGAGGTACAATTCGAGTTTATGTTGAAAAATATGATCTATAGAGCAGGGGTCCCCAAACTACGGCCCCCGGGCCGGATGCGGCCCAATTGGCCTCCCAATCCGGCCCGCGACGACCCCCGCCGCCCGCTGCCGCCGCCCGCTCTTGCGGCGCGGCGACGATCTTAAAAATCGGCAAAAAATCGCCGAAAATCCTTTGTGCGCATGCGTATGGGCCTCTCCCGACCCAGAAGAGGTCATTTCCGATGCACTTCCGGGTCGGGGGAGGCCCATACGCATGCGCACAAGCGATTTTCGGCGATTTTTTCCCGACCGTGCGCGTGTGCGCATGCGCACGGGCGCGCACTCCCCCGCGCTCTGGTCCGCTGCGCGGTAAGTCTGGGGACCCCTGCTATAGAGGATATACATATATATATATATATATATATATATATATATATATATATCACACAAACACACACACACACACACACACATTCATATAGGATTTATTTATGATTTATTTATGATTTATTGTATTTAGGTTTAAATTTTTGTTTACTTAAGATTAAGTTTGTATTAAGTATTATTTTTTACTTTGTAATTCGTTAAATGTTATTTGAGTTTTGTTTGTATTTGTCAAATTTTTTATTTCCTTTTTGTTTGTTGTCTATATTTTGTTTGTTTATATTTTGTGTATGTATTTTAACTTCAATAAAGTTTATATTTTATAAAAAGAAGAAGAAGAAATAAAAGAATCTCTAGAGCCCTCTGATGGGTATAATTGTAATTAATGTGATTCTTCAGAGCTGCTTTTTACTGTTGTAATGAATTAAGGCTTTCAGTATTTGGTCTGGCAGTTGACTGGAAGGTTACTGTTCAAATATAAATTCTGTTTCGGTACAGACCTGTCAAAATGGGATCTTTGCTCAGTACTGCCGCTCACTGTAGTGTCAATACAGGCATCCTTCCACTAATGCATGGTGCCGGGAAATAATTAAATTATTCAATTCAAACCTGGAAATGGCAGGAGAGAGCTGGAGAGTCCTCGTGGCTCACAAGGGGACAGTCTCTGGAGACCGAAAAGGCTGTCAGTGAGAGCAGAGGAAGCCCCAAAGAGACTGGAGGTGCAGCAGGGCTTCGTTTACACTGCTCAGCCTCCCCACATCCCCACAGCTGATGTGCGGGGTAGCGCAGCAGCAGCAACTTCCTGCACGTCCTCCAGCCTCCTGCCAGCTCCAAAGCTTCATTTATAGTTGTAGATGTTTTTGGATACAGTATATTTTGTATGGCTTGAAGAGAGAGCGGCAAAGATGGCATTTTAAAGGGCTTAGAGGAGGGTCTCAACTTTACATGATTTCCGTTAAGCATGCAGGGGCCAGAATGTAACCCCTGTGTAAGAGAGGGGGACGCCTGTACATTTCTGCACCTAACCCTTTGTAACTCTTTACAGGTTGGTGATGGCTTATCCATCATCCAGTTAGAAAAAGAGTTTCGTCTGGCTTTAGAAGGCGCCCTTAAAGAAAAACAAGAGAGGCTGACGAAGTTGAAACAGCTGCAGCTAGAGGAGCAGACACTATGTTCAGAGCTTTACGCTATTCCATACTACATACCGACTGGCAGTGTTCCAAGTTGTTTGCAGCTGGAAGAATTAGACGAACATGTTCAGCACCTCTTGAAAGTGAAGGTGTAGTACTGACCCCTCCCGCTTTGCATTATTTAAGGAGAAACATTGTTTTTATTTATTGAATTGATATACCCAATATATAGTAAAAATCAGAGGTTCTGATGAGGCTTCCTGGGCTTCCGCCCAGGTATAGGGTTGCCAGACTCAATAGAGGACAGGACTTCTGTTTAATTTCCAAGCAAAGGGTCTGCTGGTTTCTCTTTAAGGTTTCCAGACTCAAAAGAGAGCAGGGCAATTAAAGGCACAGAAGTCCTGTCCTCTATTGAGTCTGGCAACCCTACCCAGGTATGAGCCCCAAATGGGAGGCATTGTATGACTTCTGAATGTTTCTCCGATTTGAATTAAAACTTAAGAAGAATTCTCAGCAACTTACACTCTCCTTCCCCCCCCCACCCCAATCAGCCCCTAAATGGTTACTTTTGCAGCCAATAGACCAGATGTTGGGTCCTCTAGCTGTGTAAAGAGTTAGAAGTGAAGATAGGGTTGCCACATTTCACAAAGTGAAAATCCAGACAGAAGAGTTGTAGAGTTTTGTTTTTTGCTTTGTTTTTGCAAAATCATAAAGAAATTGAAGCTATTTCTGAGGAAGATCTGCAAAATGACACTGCCGCCATGCGTGTGGATTTTCCCAGACATTTACGCCCGGACATTGCTTGCAGCTGCAGTATTACAGATATGTCCAGGAAATTCCATACGGCAATCCTAAAACTTGAATTCACTCTGAAATAAATATTTTTCATTGGGAGAGGGGGAGTAATTCAACTTACTTCTAACCCAGCCTGGTATAAATTATAGGGAGCTTGCTCATGCTTACTTAACATGCTGCTTTCTTCTTATCTCCTAGCAAATTGCTTTTGAATGCTTGTTCTAGAAAAAATGCATTTAATTCACATCAGATTCATTCTGGTTATCCAGAACTAGCAAATAGCCTTAATCAATAAATGAATCTGTTCATTTTTTGTTGAGCAGGTTTGAAACTAGGTTGATATTCCTATGTTGCACTTAAAGTTGGACAGTGTCAGGAATATTGTCGATCTGTTTTGTTGGGTTAAACGTGATTTTTAGACGTTCTTTATATCTGAAACCTCCTGACAGCAGTAAATTTGAAAGCTGTTCGATCTGACTATTTCAATCATTTTATTTGTTTAGGAGCAAAGATTGAAAGAGTTTTTTAAACTAAGGGAAAAGGTCAGGCAGTATAATAAAGAAATTGGACACACACCAGATGGGACACTGGAAAATGATATGTTGGGCGATGAAGAAGAATGCATTTGCCTTACAAAGAAGAACCTTGAGGATCTCGAATTGCTTGTTCATCAGGTTGGTCTTTTGAATGTAAAAAAAGATGTATTCACATGAATGAGGCTCGGGTTGTTTAGCCCACATGAATACCAGAACCAATATGGTCCTTAAATAGTGTTGGGCAAATGCAACAGGTGTGCTATTTATAACCATGGCTTGCAAAGTGCAATAAAGTCCTCCAATATGGTAGTATAAGTGCTTTCTTATCATTAGGCCAATGCATGGGTCTTCTGTAGCTTCCAATGCTACAAGGTGATATGCGTGAGCCCATGCAGTGTAATAGTGAATGAAGGTTCCATCTCTATTCTAACTGCCTGCTCTCTGCCTTCAGCCACTTGAAATAAGACGGTGGAGCACAGGTTCCCTGTTGGAACTGTTGGGATGCAACTCGGTTTGAACTGGAGGCTGATTTGTCTCCATGGGAAAGAGTAGATAGAGGGATGAACCTCCAAGTTGCCTAGACTAGGCATCCCCAAACTTTGGCCCTCCAGATGTTTTGGACTACAATTCCCGTCTTCCCCGACCACTGGTCCTGTTAGCTAGGGATCATGGGAGTTGTAGGCCAAAACATCTGGAGGGCCGCAATTTGGGGATGCCTGGCCTAGACTGTCCTTTAACCTGTACTGACCTTCCGTTCCTGATCTCATTTCCTTCTTTTTCTACATCATCACTTTGGGGAAGGAAACATCCTTGCATCTTCCCTATACAGTTGTACAGTGGTTCCTTGGGTTCCGAACTTAATTCGTTCCGGAGGTCTGTTCTTAACACGAAACCATTCTTAACCTGAGGCACACTTTTGCTAATAGGGCCGCTGCGCTGCCAGTGTGTGATTTCTGTTCTCTTCCTGGGGCAAAGTTCTCAACCCAAGGTACTACTTCCAGGTTGGCAGAGTTTTTAACCCGAAGCGTTTTTAACCCAAAGCACCACTGTACCTTGCAAGATGAATGGAATCCATTCTGGAAGTCCATTCAACTTCCAAAATGTTTGAAAACCAAAGTGCTGCTTCTAATTGGCTATAGGAAGCTCCTGCAGCCAATCGGAAGCCCCATTGGACATTCAGCTTCCAAAAGAACATTCGAAAACTGGAACAGTCACTTCCGGGTTTCGATCGTTTAGGGGGCAAAACTTTCGAGAACTAGGCTGTTTGACTTCCAAGGTACGACTATATGTGTATTTCCTTCAATAAACTTAGCTTCCATCTTTTTCCAAACTCAAGAGTCTTGGTGTAATTATATCCAGGCTAAAGTGTGTTCTACTCCAACAGTAATTCAGTGTTCAGTTAAGCTTCCAAGCTGCATATTAAATTCAAAACACCAACATTCTCTCCCCACCCCCTGCCCAACCTGCGCCACCTTATGGAACTGTTAATCACAATACTTCATTGCTTAATTTTGGTACCATGATCAAGAAGGAGTGTTGGCATGCACTTTTCCTGAGGAGGAGGAGGAGAAGGAGAAGGAGAAGATGATGATGCAGTGGTACATATGACTTGACTTGCTCTTGAGACTATATGGTACAGTTCACTTAGCTTGTTGCTGCCTTTTCCACATAGCTGTTTTGTATGAACTGATGTAGATGTGCCTTTGTAGTTGCAGGTCAAGAAAGACTCTCTAATTGCCAGCAGGGATGTTCTGGAGAAAGAGGTACAAGTTTTGTGGGACAGACTTCAACAGCCACAAGAGAAGCAGGAGCAACTGACAATGTTGGCAAGCAGATGTCCTATTTCTGAAGCAATAAAAATGGTAATAGAATCAGAATTCTGATGGTACTGTTCATTAATAATAGGTTGACTGCAGTGGTCTCTATGCAATTTACAATACAGAAAGGTAAGAGTCGCTAAAACTATAGAAGCAGACTTCAGTATAAATGTGTGCTGGATTTTTTTAAAGTCTTCTGTAGGCTCTGGAAGATCATCAGGGAGGGGGCCTGCCTGACCTCAACTGGAAGGGAATTCCACAAAGTTGGGTCCACAATACTGAATTCACAGCTCCTGGTGGATACAAGCCATGAATCTGAGCCATAGGGTTACCACTAACATTGACTCTGCCCAAGTCCTTGATGATCAGGCAAGGGTATATGGGATTAGACAGTACCTGTGGTATCCTAGACCCACATTGTTAAGGGCCTTGTAAATTAATACAAGAACCTTGAACTTGGTCGTGTAGTGTTCAGGCACTCCGTGCAAACCTTGGAGCACTAAAGTTACATCCTGGTGATAGTCACTCCCTATCAACAGGCTATACCAGGGGTTGTCAACATGGTCCCTACCACCCACTAGTGGGCGTTTCAGGATTTTAGGTGGGCGGTAGGGGGTTGTATGGCACAAGCTGAATCCTCCTTCCATCGAGCACTGGTGGGCGGTAAGGAAATTTTACCATCAAGAAAGATGCATTAGTGGGCAGTAGGTATAAAAAGGTTGACTACCCCTGGTCTAGACATAATGTTTTGCAGCAGCTGGAGCCTCCAGGGCCATGAGTAGCCCCACATAGGGCACATTGCAGTAATCAAGTCTTGACCTCATCACTGCATGAATCACCATGGCCAGACTTCCCCTGTAAAAGAACAGCTGTAGTTCACATACCAGCTATAGCTGGTAAAAGGCACTCCTATTGAAATTAACTTAAGTCATGCTCATTAATTTCAGTGAGTCTAGTCCAGGCATCCCAAACTGCGGCCCTCCAGATGTTTTGGCCTACAACTCCCATGATCCCTAGCTAACAGGACCAGTGGTCGGGGAAGATGGGAATTGTAGTTCAAAAACATCTGGAGGGCCGAGTTTGGGGATGCCTGGTCTAGTCTGAGTAAAACTTAGTCGATTACTACCCAGTGTTTTTTCCCCAGATGTTGATCTTTACTGACTTTACCACCTAATTTGTTTCACTGGATCTGCTTTGATGCTAGACCCTCACCAGTTTTGTCTCTCACCTGCAGTGAGTGGTATTTTAATTTTGAAGCTTCTGAAATAGTAGCTGCATGTATTTAAAATATTTCTTCTTCAGATACAGTACATTAATATGAGATGTATGTAGTTGCTTAAAACTATAGAATCAAGCTTCAGTTAAAATACCTGCTGGATTAAAAGAAAAGTTCCCCAGAGAAGGGTGTTTCCAGAAGACATAGGCAGGAAAAGGCACACTTTCAGGCATCTGAACCCAAAGCTATTTAGGGCTTTAAAGCTAAGTAGTAATACCTTAAATCAGATAATGCAGGAGCCATCTCATTTTACTGTCTGGGGCTAACATCTTGCTCTAATATATTTTGAGCATGTGCCGTTCTTCTAAGCTCAGCTAACATGGAAGCATTAAATTTAAGTGTGGGGAAATGGCCATTTTTTTTTATAAAAAAAAAGTTCTAAAGAGTTAATTGTATTCTACGTGAATGCCTCTTGGTGTCAAACTGACAGTCAGATCAGATTACTCCAATTTCAGGAATATCCTCAGTCTACGTACGTCACTGCTACAGCCTTTGTTGTAACAAATTTGTAGTCATGGAGAAGTCTGAGTAATTGTCTGGAAATAGTGAAAGCAAGATCTCCATTGCCAAATGCAATAACCATGAGACACTTGTTTTCATTAGTGGGAAGAGGAGTTGGAGAACCTGGAAGTGCTGAAGAAGGAAAGTTTAAAACAAATTACTTTCAGAGTCAGGCAAGAACTTCATGATTTCTGGGGAAAATGCTTTTATTCTGAGGAACAAAGAGCTGCGTTTCAGCCCCTTTTAAATGGTAATTCCTTGCATCTTTTATCTTTCAAATACAAGCCTATATTTTGTATGCTGTGGTGTCTACTTATGACTAAAGATGGGTAAAACTATTTTTTGTCATAATTTAATTTTAAAAAACAGAATGTCTGGTTGATGAGGCAAAATTCTGTTAAATCCTCTGGGGCTGGGTCACAGTGAAAGTGCTTAGTTGCTATTTGATCCTCATCTTCTAGTTGCAGAGTCATGTCATGTGCCTAAAGAAACCTTAAGTCTTGCTTTCTTGCTTTAGATAATTTCTCTGAAGAGTTGTTGAGTCAACACGATGAAGAACTTTTGAGAATAAAAGAGGTTTATGAGAAAAACAAACACCTATACGATAATGTTCACAAATGGAATGCCATCCGGGAGCGTTTGGGTGAACTGGAGGTCAGAAGTACTGAATGCTTATGTCAGGGGTGTCAAACTCAAATTCATCGGGGGCCGCATCAGCAGTTTGGTCACCCTCAAAGGGCCGGTTGTATCTGTAGGACTATGTGTCCACTCTTTATTATCATAAATTATTGTCACTGCATTCAATTATTACTGTTTTTTGTAATAATGTAAGTAATAACTAGCTCTGAAAGCGGAAACAGTCAGAATAATGGCAAGTAGATATTCAAATGTACAATTATTGTACAATTTATTGAAAAATGATTTTTGGTAACTGCACTGGGTGGTGGAGGCTCACTAGGGTTTCATGCAGGACCTTTGCAGAGCTACTAGTACCTGGAGATGCTGGGGTCCTTCTGCATGCAGGACAGATGTTCTGCCAGTGAGCCACCACCCTTCACCAAAGGGACTGGCTGAGGTTGACTCACTGGAGCTGCTCTCCTGGTTCCAGGGTTTAAGGGCCAGAAGTATAAAGCAGCATCCTATGTTTCTGAGGAGAGGGAGAGGGAAGGAAGGAAGGAAGGAAGGAAGGAAGGAAGGAAGGAAGAAGAAAGAGGGAGTGGGAGGGAGAAAGGAAGGAAGGAAAGAGGGGAGAGAAAGAAGAGTAGGAAATAAGGAAGAGAATAAAGAAGGAAAGAAAAAGAAAGAGGGAGAGAAGACGGAAAGGGAGAAAGAAGGAAGGAAGTAGAGGGAAAGAAAGAATAAGAATGAGGGAGAGGAAGAAAGTTGGGAAGGACGGAAGGAAGAAAGGAAGGAAGTAAGGAAGAAAGAAAGAAAGAAAAGAGGGAGCAGGAGGGAGAGAGGAAGAAAAGAGGTGAGAGAAAGAAGAGTAGGAAAGAAGGAATAAAGAAGGAAAGAAAAAGAAAGAGGGAGAGAAGACAGAGATAAAGAAGGAAGGAAGGAGAGGGAAAGAAAGAATAAGAACGAGAGAGAGGAAGAAAGAAAGGGAAGGGGGGGGTCGCCGCCTTGATTCAGCGCCAGAAAAGAGCGAGAAGGGACCCAGGGGCAAAAAGCATTTCCCCGGCCCCAGCTGTTTGTCGGCGCTTTGTTGGCACAGCGCTTCAGCAGCAAGTTCCCACTGCTGGGTCCCGCTGGCTGGGGCGCTCGGCGGGCCACATGACGAGGTCTGGCGGGCCGGATTTGGCCCCCGGGCCTTGTGTTTGACACCCGTGGCTTATGTTATCTCACTGCAGAGAGGGAAACATGAAGCTGTTTTTAGATATGGGTAAAATCTAGGTGAGCACCAGACACAAGATTTGACTCGTATCTGAAGCTTTGGGTAGGAGCCCAATCTGTTTTGGAGCTGCTCTTTGGTCTTTCCAGTTCGTCTCATTATTTGGGACCAAGATACCGTGTTTCCCCTTTTTTAATACGTAGTCATAAAGTAAGCCAGGGCAGCAATTTTAAGCAGTTGAGAAATATAAGACATACCCCGAAAATAAGACATACCCCCATGCCTGCCAGCTTGGCGCCTGGAACTGACTGCTGCAGCGTGGAGCGCTCAGCAGTGGCGAGCGCTCAGAGCACCCAGACGCTGGCTAAGCAAGGAAGCAGAGAGCAGAGCTGCAGATCAGCTGTAGCGCGCGCCTAGGAAGAACGCAGCTAAGTCAGCCCTGAGGAGGGAAAATGGCGTTTAAAAACGCCATTTGAAGTGATTTCAGCCTGCCGCCCCGCCCTCCGTGGCAGGTACGGTAGAGAAAGAGCCCCTTTCTCCAAGTGCCCACCACGCGAGGGAAAAGCGCCCCGCGCCAGCCACCGTCCTGCCCAAACCTGGGCTCTCTCCCATCAGTCACCCCCAGCCGCCCCGCCTCCTCCTTCCCTTAAAGGACAACTTTGTGAGCGAACCGCTGGGTGCCTTGGCCCCGGGGAGGTGCAAGGAGCCGCGGCGGAGGAACAGGCGGCTGGGGTGGGGGTGGGTCACTTTCTCCGCATCCTCGGAGTTTGGGCTCCGTATCCAGGAAAGAGCGAGCCCGGAATTGCCCCCCATCTGGCAGCCCGAGGAGCCGCCGCCGCCCTCGAACTTCGCCTTCTTTTCCCTCAGGCGGCACCTTCCCGCAGAGCGCCCAGGCCAGGAGTGCTCAGCAGCGCCGCGTGGAACGCCCGAGCCAGCTCGGGGTCTGCTGCTGCAGCTGTGAGCGTGCAAAGCGCCTAGCAGCGCCGCACGGAGCGGAGTGCCTGAGCCAGGAGAAGGAGGCCTGCCGCCCCGCCACCCAGAACCGGCTGCTGCTGCGCGGAGCACACGGCAGCGCTGGGCGGAGCGCCCGAGGCAGCGGCCTCGCCTCTTCCTGGAATGCCGCCCCGCCGCCCGGAACCGGCTGCTGCAGCGCCGAGCGCTCAGGAGCGCCCAGCAGCACCGGGCAGAGTATACTGTATACTGTTATTGTTGGCTGTTGTGAGGGCAATGGGAGACTGCAAAATGACAAGGCTTGGGGAATAAACATCGTAAACTCAAGGCCCTTCAACAGTCACCATCAATGCTTTGTTACCAGCAGATCCTGATAGCCATCCACAATACATTTCCTGGAAATCATTCGTTAGGCAAATGTTTGCAAACAAACCCACAATTTCCATTGATGCCTTTGGGAATCGGTTATCTCTGTCCCCTCCTGCCATGGTTTCTGTCCAAAAATGGCTGCCACTGACCAGCCAAGCACAACAAGTAAAGAAGTGGACAATCTTCGGCTCTTTGGATATCTGAATCTGTGGAGTGTGTAGCCAGGTTTTCATGATTATTTCTGTTTGGATAAGTGAACAGGTAGATAGTGAGCAGGTGGACAGCAGGACCTGCATGTACTTTATGCTGCTTGTGTTTATGCTGGCTTTTAGGTTGCTTTTTTGTGCTGATTGATAAGTCCATTTTAATATTCTTTCGCTTTAATTTGTCATGTTAATAGCTTGATTAACCACCTGCAAAGGTGGTATAGAACTGAAACAAGCAAGCTTGGAAATTTTAAATATGTAAATAAAAGTGCTATATAAATAACAGGAAAGTGCGATCCTCTAGGAATTCTTGCGAGCAGAGCAGGATATACTGTAATGTTTGCCTTCCTCCAGTAGGCTATCGGTAATAAAAAAATAAGACATCCCCTGAAAATAAGACACCGTGTGGTTTTTTTTCAGAAAAAAAGTTATAAGACGGTGTCTTAAAAAAGGGGAAACACGGTACAGTGGTACCTTGGTTTACAAACTTAATCCATTCCAGAAGTCTATTCTTAAACCAAAGCGTTCTTAAACCAAGGCGTGCTTTCCCATAGCAGCGGGGGACTCAATTTACAAATGGAACACACTCAACAGGAAGCGAAACATGTTCTTATTCCAAGACAAAGTTCACAAACCAAAACATGTCTGCTTCAGGTTTTTGCTCTAGTAGGCTTAATTAGGTCAGAATCGAGGGTACAGTATACGCTTCCAGAGTTAATGCTAAATACATTACTTCTGGTGAATGAGCCACCATAGCCGCTAGAGGGCTGTGAAAAATTTGTGTCCTGGGCTTTTAGACTCGTCCACCCATGTCCTATAGGTAAACAATCAGTTACTTAATGTATAACCCGTTTTCATTCTGTATTCAGAAAAAATCAACAGATCCAAGCAGACTTCTAAACAGAGGGGGTACCTTACTCAAAGAGGAAAGGGAAAGATCCAAGCTTCAAAAACAATTGTTAAAGGTAAGTCCCAGGGCCATTTTTTGTGTAGTTTCCATCCATTTAGGGTGAAATTTGGTGCCTGATCCACATGAACACACCTAAGTAAAACAATAGACTTAACCCCTTGTTGACTAACACTCCTTGGCAAAGCAGTTCTGACATGTAGATAATGCTTTCATCTCATAAACTTTGGAAGTATTTTCTGTGCATATAAAGTTGCCTCTGGAGAGCACATTGACAGCACCTCAAATTTGAGGTCCAAATGATTTCACGTTCTTGGCATGCTTGGTGGTTTCTTGGCTGGTCTAGCTAACGTCTCATTTTGTAGAGGAAAGTGAGTTGTTCAGCTGGAAACTGAGTTGGAAGAGTGTCTTGAATAGTGGCAGTGTGAGTCTTCCTGAAATTGACTAAATTGGTTGCCAGTTCAAGGTTGAAATTTTAAGTCCCAACCACCTTCCTGGTATAGACTGAGCATATCCTTAAGATCTTCAGAGGAGATGCTGCTGGCCATTCCATGACCTGTGAATTGTCACACTCTGTGATAGCGCACTCTCTGGAGTGCACTCCCTTGGGTAATTTGTGAGACGGAAACAGTAATGACCTCCGAATGCCTTGTGAAAACAGGCTTGATCAAGGTTTATTCAAGCTTTACTCAAGCTTTTCCTGACTCCTTTAAGTTTTATTTTATTTTTGTTTTGTATACCGCTTAGTTTTTATTATGAGATAAAGTACTTTATTTTTATTTCCCTTTTAATCTAGTTTTTAGGAAATGTTATATTAATATTTTTAGATGAACTGCATTGAGATTTTAATTAAGTAGTATAGTTTTTTATTTTTTTATTTTTAAAAAACATATTTGCCAAAACTAGTTGGGGGAAGAACTGAAGAAAGATACTGAAGACTGGGAGAAGGAAAACAATTCACACTTCCTTGTTAATAATCAGAGGTTTCTGGACTCCATGGCCCTTCAATTGCAGCATCACAAAATTAAGAAAGATCAACCCAAAATTGTAAGTTTTGCATGTGATTCACTTAATTCAGCACATTATTTATTTGATAAAAATGTGATTGCCATGTTTGGGATGTGTTGTCAGTTCTTTACTAAAAAATTGACTCTGTCTGCCATGTTCTCTTTGGTGTGCTCTCACTTTCGTCTGGTTGCTGTTGCAAAGTTAGTCACTTAAGCTAGGATCTAGCCAGCGTTTTAAGCTAGCCAGATTCAGAGCTAATTCCGGCTAGCGTAAAATGTGGTTCATCACCAATGTTTACAACTGAGGGGGAAGGAACACATGATCCAGCAGCCTAGTCCCGCATCCAAATGACAGATGTTCTATATACAGTACGTCACAGACCATGTCATAATCGTGTGTCTTGTCTGTATAATGATCTGGCAAACAGGTTGGGTATAGATTTGCAAGCTTTCATTTTCCTTGCAGCACAGAACCATTACATTTCCCCCACAAAATGATCCACAGAGTGCTTGAATGTTAGCCTATGATGGCGTTCTTTCTCAGCCCTGCAGGAGTGTTTCCTTTTCTCTGTGCCTGGTGCGAAGAGGGAAGTTTGACCACAGGGACATGGTGACGCTGCCGCTGCCATGTGTAGAAAGCAGACAGGGCCTCTGGGGCACTGTTGATCCTTGCCACCCAAGGACAGAGCTTGTACTAAACAGTAAGGTTGTCAGGGGAGAGCATAGCTGTTCAGAATATGTGGAATGCAAAAGTTGACCATGTCACTGAAGCATCACTGGGTGTGCATTGGCTTCTTAGAAACCTATGAAATGAAGCCAGAGGTCCTATTTTACAAGTTTAATGCTGGAGCACTAAATATAAGTGCCACAACCTTTCTACAAATTCTCAAGGGTGGACCGAACACAATCAAGGTTATGGATCACTCGTTTATCAACTGTGGGCTGCAAATGTATGTGGACCAGCATCCTTCATGCTTGCAGCATTGCTTTTTACTGCCCCTGGGGACTTTGAGATGATGATGATGATGATAATAATAATAATTTATTACTTATACCCCGCCCATCTGGCTGGGTTTCCACAGCCACTCTGGGCGGCATCCAACAAGAGATTAAAAATACATTAAAACATCAGTCATTCAAAACATCCCAAAACTTCCCTAAATGGGGCTGCTTTCAGATGTCTTCTAAACTTATATAGTTGCTTATTTCCTTGACATCTGGTGGGAGGGCATTCCACAGGGCGGGTGCCACTACCGAGAAGGCCCTCTGTCTCGCTCCCTGTAGCTTCACTTCTCTCAGTGAGGGAACTGCCAGAGGGCCCTCGGAGCTGGACCTAAGTGTCCAGGTTGAACAATGGGGGTGGAGATGCTCCTTCAGGTATACTAGGCCAAGGCCGTTTAGGGCTTTAAAGGTCAGCACCAACACTTTGAATTGTGCTCAGAAACGTACTGGGAGCCAATGTAGATCTTTCAAGACCGGTGTTATGTGGCCTCGGCAGCCGCTCCCAGTCACCAGTCTAGCTGCTGCATTCTGGATTAGTTGCAGTTTCCAGGTCACCTTCAAAGGTAGTCCCACCTTTGGGGCTACCTTTGAAATACTGAACATCTCTTGGAAGTGTCAGGGTGGAGCTTTTGCTCGGTAGGGCTCCTTCTGTTAGCTGCTGCTCCAATGTAGAAAGAGGCAAAAGAGGCAACAGAGAACCTACTGAAGAATTGCATTATTGTTTAACAGAGTTATAGCAACATTTCTTTCTTTCTTTTGCAGTCAGTGAAGAGGGATGAATGTGGAACTCCCAAATCAGCTAATAAAAGACCTGCAGGAGGTGTGAACATGCCACCTCCTAGCAAGATGCGGAAAGTAAATAATCTTTCGGTCCAACAGGCAATTATCTGATAGAAATCGTGTGCATGCTTCGAAGCCAAAGTACAAGTAGCCCTCTTCAACTAGCTTGCATCAGCCAGAAGCAAAGTACTGTAATGACAAGTTGCCTTCTTTTATTTGACAGAACCCCTGTATGTGTGTATGGGAAATTCATCCAGAATACATAAATGTATCAAGGAGATAGTGATCTGCCATGGTTACCCTTCCTGCCTCTGTTCCTTCCCCTTACCTTGCTCTTGTTAAGTTTTTTGATGGTGTGAGAACAGTCTTTAATGTCTTGAAGGTTGGGATGAGGTAAAGCCAGGGGTGTAGGAAGGGGTGGTGGGGGCGGATTGCCCCAGTTGCCTTCACCCAGGGGGGTGACATTTGGCATGCCGCCCGCCCACAACTCCCAAGCCTACTCCGAGCCATTCCCCCCTTCCCCCTTCATTTTGACAGCTTGGGTGATTGACTCAATGGATATGGTAAACAATCACCCATCTCCTACTACCCTTCTGAGAAATACCCCACCCCACCCTCCCACTATATATAAGGGTCTGGTGACTTCTGTTTCAGTGTATCTGAAGAAGTATGCATGCACACGAATGCTTATACCCAGAACAAACTTAGTTGGTCTATAAGGTGCTACTGCACAATTTTTTATTTTTTAAATTGTTATTACTACTACTACTGATGATGATGATGATGATAATTAAATTTCCACACCACCTTTCATCTGAGGATCACAAAACAATTTACAAAATTAAAACACAAACTACATACCATAGTAACAAAAACAAACACACACACACACACACAGTTTAAAAGGCCATAGATTAAACAATTAGCCAAAGCCTTGGGAGAAGAGGATATGTAATGAAAGTGCCAGACAAGTATCTCTGCAGAGAATTCAGCAAGCAGGAAGTAACCTGCAGACCTCTCATGAAGAAGGCACACAATTGCAGGGTCCAGGTTGGCTCATATGTAATCTAAGTTATGTGACAAACAAGAGTCTGATTTGAATTACAATAATAATTTACTCATACCATTTAGATAGTTGTAGGAAACTTGTTGTCCATGGATTTCTTACCTGTCCTTCACCATAAAGTCCCAAGGCAGGTGACTTTTTTTTTTTAACAGTTATAACTTTATACTTGTAAAATCAAATAAAAACTATCTCAAATACATACTCAAATTTAGAGATTTCTATGAATATCCAGACTTCTCACCATCCCCTCCATGGGTCCTATTATCATTTTCAACTGCATATTATTTCATCATCCATATTTTAGGTCTATCCATATTATCCAACATTACAAGTTTTGTTAAAATTCTGCTAATGTTTCCATTAATTGGATATCTATATTACATGGGTTGCAGCTCCCTCGAGGGAGGGTGATGTCCAATTTCATTTCATGAACACCAGATGGCAGTGCATCATAAAGAAAGCAGCCTTTCCCACAAACACACCCTTCAAAAAAATCTGTAAGGCAGCCATGTATTTGACCGTGAAGCACTATAAACTAGAGATGTTTCCCTCCGGGAGACACCCTTTGGGAAAAGTGCTACAGCACATACGTCATCCTCCTAGCCTCACCCACTTTTCCTTTTCCCCGCCTCCCCAGACATTGTGTGCTTGTGTGGATTCCACTGTTGGATGTCTACTTCACACGAAACGGAGAACAAAACACTGAACACTTAGCAATGAATAGACTTTCTGCTTTGATGAAACGAAAGTATTGTTATAGAAATTCTAAGGTCTTATATATATAAAGTAAACGTTCATAAATGTACAAGGCAAACACATAAGTGTCAGAACAATCCTGAAGCCATTTTGACTCTTCCAGTAACCTCAAATATTATCTGCAGTGAGGAAGGAAATGGGGAAGACTCCGCATTGTCTCTGCTCACAAATCCTGTCTTCAGGGTGTATTTGTGTATGAATACATAGCTGCTACATAGCTGCCAAGTTTTCCCTTTTCTCACGAGGAAGCCTATTCAGCATAAGAGAAAATCCCTTAAAATAAGGGATAACTTGGCAGCTATGATGAATAGGGTGAGCCTTTGACCTGGATTCAGGAACTAAGTATTTAACATCTCAAAAGGAATGGCCAGGCTGCCCAGGTAAAGCAATCAGTGACCATTATCGGGTATCCTGCCAAACAGGATTTCTGTTGTAGACTGCCTCCTTCAGTGATGTATATGATGCCTTTGGGGGTGGTCTCGAGCTACAGGGTGGGCAATTTCAAAAGTCTATATAAGGGCTTGCACACCATTGTTTGGGGTTCCCCTCCTGCCTCCAGTGTGTGGTTGTGAGCACCCTGTTGCAACAGTTTAATAAAGATCATGCTTACTAGCGGCTTTGCTTCTCAATATTCTCTGGTTCTCCTTCCAATAGGTGTTGAAATGTAATATATAAAGTAAAAATAATATTGGGAATGACTGAGTACTAAACACAAATCACCCAGTTACCAGTGGCCCCTTAAAGTATGCTTCACGCAGAGTATGTATGCGCAGTTAGAAGTTGACCTGGCTAAGCAAAACGTCACCAAGAGTGTAGGGTATAATCTGCCTTGTGTGAAACCCCTTACTAGCTGTATGCTTGTCAGAGCATACAGATGAAAGACAAACTGTTGGGTTTCTTCAACGGAAAAACAAACTGACTCTAAAGGCTTTAAACTAAAGATAAATACTTTCTCCCACATCCAAAACCTCCCACAAAACTCTCATTAAACTACCCAAGAACTATCAGCAAACAAAGTAATTATACTAAGGTTTAACTAAAGGGATCTCTTAAACTAAGAACAAACAGAGAGTGATCCATAACGAGATGTATCAAACTGCAAGATCTAGCAAAGAGATGAGGAAGGCTTTCTGGCAGAGCCTTATATACAAAAAAAACAGAGCCCACGCCTGTGAGCAATTAAGAGAAACGCTTGCACCTGTTTCTCTTAAACAGACAGTGTTTACATTAGACCGGCACTAAAGTAATGACTATTCAAAACAAAATCCAACATGATCGTTTCCACAAACAGGGAGAGGGATCATAGTTCTTGAAGGACGCATGGTAGAAAACACAACAAGTAGTTAGAAAGTAGTATCTGAAGAAGTGTGCATGCACACGAAAGTTCATACCTATGACAAACTTAGTTGGTCTCTAAGGTGCTTACTGGAAGGATTTTTTTATTTTTATTTAGAATGCATGAGTTCACTTCAAGTTTAATAGTCCACAGACTTTCAAAGTCCAACAAAACAAGCATTTGGTTCCACTCAATGGGTTTGTACGCGCTAAAAAAATACAGAACGGCTCACTAACAATGCAGGTTTTCATTGTTAAAATGTTTAAATAGCATTTGAATAGCCAGTACCCTGTAGTAATTCTGTAAAAAGTTTCTTAATGGGATTGTGAAGGTTGTGTAATAGAAGCTTTGCAAGACTCTGTTACATAAGGTTTTGTATCCATGACACTGGAAGTCAGAAACCACTAAAGAATTTCCTGTGAAGGGGACAATGACCAAAGGACAAACTGATCATTTAATCTCTATGATAAAGTTACAAGATTTGTATAGTATGTCTTCTAATTCTTCACTAGCATATGCAATTTGCATAAGCTGCTTTCTTATGGCACATTGAAGCAAATGAATGTAAATGCTTTCTGATAGTTTGAGTAAAATTATGTTCTCAAGTAATTAGCACAGCTTCCTGAATTCTGTAAGATGATCCTATTTATGCAGTTGTCTTTATTTTTTCCCCTTTCACCAGAACAAGGAAGTGTTCAGAGAAATGCGGTCAACAAAATGACTGTTGGTAATTGTGAATGGGCTATTAATATAATAAACATGGAGAGAGTATCTGTTATTCTCTCAATTTTCTTTTTTCCATAATCTTGCAGCAAGAAATTCAGTATAAAAATATGATTAGGAGAATTACACCGGTATAAGTCTGTAGGTGCTACCTCAGGATCAAAAAGTGTTGGAAAATACTTTTTAAAACTGGGATTAAGAAATGGATTTGAGTGTCCCAAATGTTAACTATGTAACGGGAAAATATACATTGGTGCCAAATACAGATCAAAAGAACGTTTCTCGGTAACAGAAATACCTACAGCTTGCTGAGTGAAAGGTTGGTGAGGATTTGCTGATGAACTGGAGAACATTGGCAAAAGTCGAACATTGGGATAAATGAGAGTTTATGCTGACGCTTAACATATCTGATCTTGTCTGTGCTGAATCACAAAATTGTAGAGTTGGAAGGGACCGTAAAGTTTATCTTTTTTTAAAAAAATTATTTATTTCATTTCATTTTATTATTTATTATTCAATTTATACACCGCCCTATACCCGGAGGTCTCAGGGCAGTTCACACACAAGACCACAGCATATAAAATCAAACCCAAAGCAATAATAATCTAGTCCAGGGGTCTGCAACCTGCGGCTCTGGAGCCGCAAGTTGCTCTTTTACACCTTTGCTGCGGCTCCGGAGCGGATACGAGGGGAGGAGGCGTCCGAGCCATGCGCCGACAGCCATGCAGCGGCGCCCGCCACTCCCGCCAGACAC
Source organism: Zootoca vivipara (assembly GCF_965207765.1). Lineage (NCBI taxonomy): Eukaryota > Metazoa > Chordata > Lepidosauria > Squamata > Lacertidae > Zootoca > Zootoca vivipara. Next base: position 17,219,678 of record NC_142598.1, read on the forward strand.
TCGCGCGGTGCCCACCGCCGCCGGAGCACACAGTTGCGGCGGCGTGCTGTGCGCCTGCGCCCCGCACGGCACCCGCCGGAGTCCACAACTCCGCTGTGCGCGTGCGCTGTGCAAAAAGGACGCAAGGTGACGTTAGCAGCCCGGGGAGCGTGGTCGGCCCCCTCCCTGCATCAGCCCCTCCCCGCCAAATTTCTGTAGCCAATAGGCTCACGGGGGGCGGGGGCGGAGTTATTTACTTTTTTAAACGGGCGCGCTTCTTCCCGCCCAGCAGCAGAAAAGGCTTGCGGGCTCGAAGCGTGTGTTTGCTGCTGCTGCTCCTGCCTGTGGCCTCCTGCCGGCCTGGTCAGGAGATTGAGGTAGATGTATTAATCAATGGGTTGATTCAATATGAGGAAATTTTATAAGTTCACTTGATGGGAGCAACACACATGAAACCATACAGGTGTCCTAATAAGGGAGTCAGAGTTTTGCCCATTCCCAGTAATCAAGGCAGCCCAAACTCATAAGGCAGTGGTTGCTGGTGCCCATTCCCAGTCATAGCTGCCAAGTTTTCCCTTTTCTCATGAGGAAGCCTATTCAGCATAAGGGAATTTCCCTTTAAAAAAGGGAGAACTTGGCAGCTATGTTCCCAGTAATCAAGGCAGCCCAAACTCATAAGGCAGTGGTTGCTGGTGCGCATTCCCAGTAATCAAGGCAGCCCAAACTCAAAGTTATTTTTATAATGACGAGGATGACATTGGGCCCTCATTATTAATTATTTACATCAGGCACTGATTATGATTTATGGTACACTGGGGCCCTGATTAATTTTCTATGGCATTTTGGGACATTGATTATTGGGCATAGCAAATTTTGCTATGGGGCCCTCTGATTTCTAATTACGTCCCTGTTTTGCGGCTTCCAGTTTATTTTTTTTCTTCGGAAACGGGTCCAAGTGGCTCTTTTTGTCTTAAAGGTTGCAGACCCCTGATCTAGTCCAACCCCCTGCAATGCAGGAATCTTTCGCCCAACGTGGGGCTCGAACCCATGGCCCTGGGAGCATGGCGTCTGTGCTCTACAGACGGAGAGGTCCTAGCAGAGTTTCAAGTGATCAAAGATGGATTCCTTTCTTGAAATGTCTCCGTGTAATTATTACTATTCTTTATTAAATTTATAAACTGACCTTCATCCAAGGATCAGAGGAAGGTTGACAACATGAACTTGTAAGCTCTTGATAATTAGTGGCCTGTGAATTGGCATTTTGTCTTCTTCTGCTCCTTTCCCATCCCCACCACTTAGTGACACTGTCGCAGTCGTTGTGAAAAGCAGTCAGAATGAACTACACTGAAAATGGTTTTGCATTGGTACACGAAATTGCTTGTTAGACCACTCTGAAAACTGTAGCTCTGTGAGGGCAATAGGGGTCTCCTAGCAACTCTCAGCAACCTTAACAATCTATAGTCTTTGGGACAAGCCATGACTGTTAAAGTAGTATGATGGTGCTGATGTGGTTGTAGCTGATCCCGCCCAGCTGGAGAAAACCCAGGAAAGAGATGATGTTACAGTGTTAAGCCACCAAGTCTATTAGGCCACACAATGATGTCACTGAAAGCAAGCAAAGCCTTGTGGCCTCTTTGGGAAGTACTGCTAAGCCATAGTTTAGTGATACAAGAACAAGCCTTTTTGCCACCCCCTGTTTCTTCCAGTGCAGCTGTAGAGATCTCAGAAGCATCCTTTTCTCTGTCAGGTCAGGAGTAAGCATGGACCAATGGTACCAAATAGTATAGGAACAGCTTTATTAGAAAAACTAACCAATACAGTGGAACCTCGGTTTACGAACGCGATCCATTCCGCGGAGGCGTTCGTAAATGGAGGCGTTTGCTTCCCAAAGGCATGCTTCTGCGCGTAGCGCCGATAGAGCGCTTCTGCGCACACACACGCTGTGCAGATCGCTTCTGCGCATGCGCGAGCTGCACAGATCACATCTGCGCATCCGACACCGCAGAACCCAGATGTAAACACTTCCAGGTCCGCGGCGTTCGTAAACGGAGGCTTTCGTAAACAGGACTGTTTGTAAACCGAGGTACCACTGTAAACCGAAACTGACATGGGAACAAATGGAAGAAGACGCCTTCCCCATATGGCTTTCCTTTATCACATCACAGCCCAACAAGACAATGACAAGAATCCGCCAACAGCATACGAATCAATATGGCTAACCTGACTCAAACACACACACACACACACCACTCACACATGAAAAAAAAGTTCACCACAGCCAATCACAAACAAACAACCACACCCTAGGCCAACCCCAGTCTTTCTCACCACCAAAGAAACACAAGCAATTCTTCCTAATGGAACACTAATGTTTCAACAAATGAAACTGATCTGTAGAAAATGTAACTTGAAAAAAGAGACATTGCACATACTTTTGTAAACCAAGAAATCTTTAATAAAAATATGTTAACCAAAAGAAGAAGCATCCTTTTCTGTTGTAAAGTAATGGTGATTTGCCATTTTCTCCCAATGGGGCACTGCAATTATGGTAGTTTTAATTATAGTTTCTTCAAACAAGCTGAGATCATAATCACGGTTTGAAAACGACTTTGGGGCAAACCATAGTTATGATGCACCACAGTTTGTCCCGGTTTAGACATAAACTGCAAATAAAGGTAAAGGTAAAGGGACCCCTGACCATTAGGTCCAGTTGTGACCGACTCTGGGGTTGCGCGCTCATCTCGCATTATTGGCCGAGGGAGCCGGCGTATAGCTTCCAGGTCATGTGGCCAGCATGACGAAACCACTTCTGGCGAACCGGAGCAGCACACGGAAATGCCGTTTACCTTCCCGCTGTAGCGGTTCCTATTTATCTACTTGCATTTTGACGTGCTTTTGAACTGCTAGGTTGGCAGGAGCTGGGACCAAGCAACGGGAGCTCACCCCATCACAGGGATTCGAACCGCTGACCTTCTGATCAGCAAGCCCTAGGCTCAGTGGTTTAACCCACAGCGCCACCTGCAATTAGTTTATGTCTAAACCGGGACAAACTGTGGTGCATCATAACTATGGTTTGCCCCAAAGTCGTTTTCAAACTGCAATTAGTTGTAAATGGACACAAAAGCTTCTGCTGCCCTGTCTGTGCATGCACGGGAAGAAGTAGAAAGCTAAACCATAGTTTACCAAGGTGTCTGAATGCAGTCTACATGAGAGAGAGAAATAGAAACCTCCTCTTTTTGTTTGCAAGGAGTACCAAAAATCATAAAAAGAAGGGTTTGCTTTCTGGGGGTGAGGGGGAGATTGTGAAAATAGTTTCAGCTTACCCTTGGTAGAATCTTATGCGTATACTTATAAAGGAAAGGAAAACTTTAATATGTTTCAGATGACAATGTATATATTTGCACTGATGGCAATTTATGGCATGCAATTTGATTAGGCATGCCCTGCTTACATATGAGAAGTCCATACAAAAGGCCGCCTCTTTCCTGCTTCCAGAGAGTTTCTGGTGCTTACTCCCCAGGTCTTTCCAAATGAGAACTTGTGACCTGTTTTTGAAGAAGCAGAAGGATTCACTGTTCATTTCACTCTTTTGTGTAACTTGTGACTAATATTCAGGCATGTAAGGGAACGTTAATGAGCTTTTAGTTCCTAACTAGCCAATTACTTTAATACACTGCCTTTCTGCTAAAGCAGTTGAGGCACTTGCATTTTGTAATAATGGTTTACAGTCTAAGAGACATGATACAAAAGGAAAAAAGAAAGATGGAGGGAAGAGGAAGAGTTTGTCTAATTGTTCTGGACTGAAGTTCTGCACTGCGTAGCACTTGAGTGGCGATCAGCTTATGGCCGTGAAACCTCAACCATGTGTGTTTACTTTTGCTAGCTCTACGCTGTACCTGGCAAACTTTCTTCTGTGTTCCAAAGAACCTCCTACTAGATGAGTTGCTAGAAATAGATCTGAAGAGGTAAGAGGTTTAGGCAATTTTACATGGTTGTACCGCATCTACTTCTTTGATCTTAAGAAAGGTACTTCCTGCTCAAGATATGTGTTTAGAGTGCTAGGAAAAGAGAGAAAGGCCTCAAAGGTATGCGTCTCTTTTTCTAAAGGCTGAAGCTATTGACCTTCATGTAGAATGAAAGAATTGTAGAGTTGGAAGGGACCGCAAGAGTCATCGAGTCCAGCCCCCTGCAATGCAGGAATCTTTTACCCAACGTGGGGTTTGAACCCATGACCCTGAGATTAGAAGTCTCATGCTCTACCGACTGAGCTATCCCAGCAGCATCCTTCCCTTCCTTCATGGCTGGATGGGGATTTGAACCGTGGCTGCCCAGGTCCTAATCCAGTACTCCAACCACTGCACCACCTCTTCAAACCACCCAAAGTGTTTACTCGTTGGTGGCAAAAGTGACTGTTTTTAACTTGGGTTTATATCACTCAAAGCTCTTAAGGTGCAGCTGGTTGAGAGAGGCAGAGGTTGTCCCCGGATTCACAGAACATCCTCTGTGGTTGAGAGAGAGGCCTTGTATTTCCTTTCCTCTAAAGTGTCGGCCATTGAGTCGCGTCTGCAATCCAGGTTTGAGCTTTGAGCTAAATCTGTTTCCCAACTGCACAGCTAACATTTTCAGAAAGTAACCCAAACTAAGCCATGCCTTGTTGAAGCATTTTTCTCTACTCCAGAATGTCTTTCTTCATGTCTCCTCCTCCTCCCCTTCCCTGGTTGTGTAAGTTTCTCTCTCTCTTTAAAATATAAACCTACAGGAGGGGCAGGATTTCAATTAGTATTGTACTGTACTACAGTGGTGCCTCGCTTAACGAATGCCCTGTTTAACGAAATTTCCGCTTAACGAAAGGTTTTTTCTAGCGGAGGTTGCCTCGCTAGACGAATGCATTTTACGAAAAATTCGTCTAGCAAATCGCGGTTTCCCATAGGAATGCATTGAAATTCAATTAATGTGTTCCTATGGGCAAAAAAAAAATTCAAAAAAAATTCAATGCATTCCTATGGGATTCGCTAGACGAATTTTTCGTTATAAGAAAAGACCTGTGGAACGAATTAAATTTGTCTAGCGAGGCACCACTGTATGTCACTTTCAGTGCTTTTAAAATAATGTTTGGTCTACACCAGATATTTGACATCAGCTGGGGAAGTTAAACTTGCCAGTTCAGTGCAGGGTCTCAGATGCTTCCCATTTCAATGGGCACTTTAAGATTTTTATCTTGACTATATTTTGCCACAAAGACATATAGATTCTTGCTATGGTTCTTCCATTTAAAAAAGACCACTATCACTTTTTACACATATGCCCACTTCAGGCAAAACACCAAATCATGGTTTGGCACTACGGGAACAAACCTGGAATGAGCCTCGGTTTTATAATTGGTTCACAATCCTGCTTTGCAAAAACAAGTGCAAACTTGCTTGCTGGTTCAGACACAACAGCAAACTGTTTTTTTGCTGAAAACCCAGAAGGGAAAGAAATGGCACATATGATGAGAGGAGGAGGGGTCATGCAATCTTAAGGCTAGTTCCAGTCACATGAAACTATGGTTTGGTACTTATGTCAAAACCAAACTTATATTTAAAAGTTATATCTTCCCCAGCAGGAGAGGAGCAGTAGCTAGGACAGCTAGGTACAACTTTTGCCACCATTTCTGATTTTCTCTAGGTGCTTAAGCAAATGACTTTGGAATCTGGTCATGAAAATCCTTAAGTATTGAAGCTATTTGCTTCTGTGTGTGACCCAGCGCAGGAACAGGGTCAAGACAGCCTCCATACAGGCTGTCTCAATTTTCATTTGTGAAATTGCCCTTTACCCTCTTTGCAAAATTCAATTCGCTAAGGATTGGATGTGCATATGCCCAGGCAATGTTTCCACTTTACCTAATAGCTTATAACTGGGAGATTAAAGGGGCAAATGAAATGACCCAGATATACTTTATTTCCGGGTTTGCTTTTAATCTTCTCTAGAGAAATAGATTAAGGGTGTTTTTCTTTTTCTTTTAACGTGGATGGATTAACGCAAATGGAACCACAAATTTAGACTAGAGGTGGGTGGGGAAACATACCTGGGATGTAGCCAGTGTAGGATGGAGGGAGACCCCTATCAGCTCTGTATATTGGCTTTCCGAGACTTTTTTGAATAGCATCTCTCTTCTTGGGAGCAGAAGTTTGTACACTCTCTGCTTTTTGAACTCTGACTGACTCCGGAATGGTGATACCTGATATTTTATTGTCAGAGGGCAAACCAGGTGTTGCAGAAGAAGAAATCTGTCATGACAGAAATAATTCAGAGTAAAATTATGACACACTGACCTTCTCTCCTCCAGCTCTAACATCTTCAGTTGTCCAAAAGTTTTAAACTATTCTGCTCAATCTCTCTTGCCGCCCCTTTTGCCTGGACCCCTTCCAGAACATAATGTGATATCATGTCTCCCTGCCCCACCCCCACCCCCCGGCCAGCCTTCAAATCCTTCCTTGCTTCCCTTCTTTTTCATGAAGACTTTCCTGGGTTTCAACAAACCACAGTTTCATGTCACATCCGAACTGGCAAAACAATGGTTTGTTCTTACACTGTAAACTAAGAAGCGAAGCCAGAATCAAACACTGGTTCCTAATCCGGATTTGAAGGGCTCATGCAAACTTTAATTTGCCAGATCAGATGTAGCCCTGAACTATGGTTTGCTCAAGCCCAGGAAGTTATTAGTGCAGGAGAAGAGAGGGTGATGTCACAACTTGATAACTTGTTTGCATAATGCCAAAGAATGATTTAGTATTATATCTAGATTGAGCCATTGACTTAAATCAGAGGAGCCCTGAAGTCCTAGATGCGTATTATCAAAACCAAATAGCACCGATACTTTCTGAAGTATATGAAAGTCATAGTAGTACCGTAGTAGTAGTAATCAAAATTTACCGTATTATTTATACCCCACCCATCTGGCTGGGTTTCCCCAGCCACTCTGGGCGGCTTCCAACCAAATATTAAAAACAATACAGCATCAAACATTAAAAACTTCCCTAAACAGGGCCGCCTTCAGTTGTCTTCTAAAAGTAAAATAGTTGCTTATTGCCTTGACATCTGCTGGGAGGGCGTTCCACAGGGCGGGTGCCACTACCAATAAGGCCCCCTGTCTGGTTCCCTGTAACCTCACTTCTCGCAATGAGGCCCTCCGTGCTGGATCTCAGTGTCCAGGCTGAATGACGGGGGTGGAGACGCCCCTTCAGGTATACAGGACCGCGGCCGTTTAGGGCTTTAGTAATGCCTGAAACCTACATACCACAACTGTCTTGTCTCCTGGCTTTGTTAGGGTGAGTTGTCTTGTCTTCTTTGGTTTTGGTGGTGATTTTAAGTCTGCCTTTGCTCTTTCAATTGTCTGAACAGCTGAAGCAGTTGAAGGATCGCAGTCATACAGAAGTCTTCGTGTAAAGAGATGGTGATTGGTATTCATTGGTGGGTATTCTGGGACACGGAGGAAAGTTTGCAACAGTTACTGAGAGAAAAGCTGAACATGCATTTGAAATCAGGAAGGGATTGCTTTAATATCCTAGATAATAAGGCTTAATGTTGGAATTTTATTCTTGGTTGTCATCTTAAGACAGACAACTCGGCGGGTTGGCGTCTTCTTACTTCCTATTTCATTTTCCTTATAAAGATTCTCAGTCTCTCATGTGCTTCCCTATTAATGTCAGGTGGCTTTGCACGATTGTTGGAAATGTGTGTTGCACACGGTTACAACTGGCGATATTATGGTAATGTCCATGCTCTCTCTTTAATCCAAGGGAAAGTGGAATTGAACCACAGTATGATTTTCTCTTTATGAAATTGGGGGGGGGGAGAGAGAGATAACCTTTTTCAGCTTATTCATTGTAGATTTCCACAGGGTGCATGGCATGGCTGCCCAAAGATATCCTTCAAATGAATTATTTGAATTCAAAGAATCAAAAATTACATATCTAGACCCAGTTCAGGTGTAATACATATCAGCTGATAATCTTTCTGGAGTTTTTGTTAAACCAAGGTTTCCTATTATGTAAAAAAAGAAAAAGGGAAACTGTGGTTTAAGCTCTGACCATAAACCAGGATTGCAAAACTTGGTTTGATCCTGGTTTGCAAAGTACCATTGCAGCCAGAGCTTAAACCACAGTTTCGATGTAACACGAAACGGTACATTAACAAACTCAGTGGTGGAACTTCATGCTCCAACACTGGGGGGTGGAGAGCAGGCAGAGGTGGGGCTGGGGCGCGTCCCAGGGGCGGGGCATACTGCCTGCAGGGGTGTGGCGCCCAGTACAGGCGGGGGGGCCAGCCACGATGGCACCCCACCGGGATCGCACTGCCAGGGGCCGTGCACTCCCCCGCATTCCTCTTCCTCCGCCAGTGAATAAACCCTGGAAATGTTGCATTAAGATGCATGAGAGAAGGTGGAAGAGGAAGTGTGCCCACATGACTCTTAAGTTTGGAAAAACCTTGGTTTATCAGGTCAAATATAATGTCTGAAATAGACCTTGGTTTTTGTTCTTCCTCTCCCCTCCCCTCCCCACTTATCCTTAGATTCTTCCCGACATCCCATCAGAAGCACTTTCAAGGTAATATAACCTGTGCAGATATCTAACTTGCCACCAAAATAGACAGCATACAGTATTTGGATACTGAGTATGCAGAGAGGTAAAATAGAAGAAAAGCGTCAAATGATTTCAACATTTGATGATGCTTGATAGTTGATGTACTATGCGATTTCGTACTTGATTTCGTTTGACAGAAAAAAGGTTCCCTCCTCATGCAATAAATACACAGCATCAACAATCCTACATGTTGCGAGTGGAACAGGAGAGAACTCGACACAGTTCTGGTGGCATCTCTGCATTACATTAAAAAGTGGGATCCATGGAGGATAAGGCTATGTTTTACATCTTTATGCTTTTGAATACTAGTTGCTGGGAATCATAAGTGGGAATTGCTTCCCATAGTTTTCTGATTGGCCACTGTGAGAACAAGATGCTTGGCCATGTGGGCCATTGGTCTGATCCAATATACTGCTCTTCTTGTGTTCTTAGGAATCATTGATGCTGGGGCAGGGGCTATTCTTCATTATAATTTTCTGAAATGTATTGAATCATATCTTAAGGACAGGAATCATACCATATGCAGTATTTCTGCCTCCTGCCTGCTGAGTATAATGATGACCACATGGCTGTCTGAGAAGATTTCTGTGCTCAGGTGTGCCAGCAGCAGTATGGCTTAACCGCAGCAACTTTGCCTGACGGGCAAGCAGCTTTCTGGTGGCATTGCCGTAAGTTTCCCCAATAATGCTTTCAAGATTTGGAATGAAACCTGTATATCTGGAAGAAGAAGAAGAAGACAATAACTCAGTGGTGAACTTTTCATATGCTGTGTCAGAACGCTGTGCACCATCAAGTCTATCCTCAACAGAGAACCGCAGGAATAATCTTAAATTAGCAGAGGAAAATGTCATTTTGAATTATATACCCAATACATGGAATTGGGCAATATGAATGGACTCTCTGTGCCCTTACTACGGCAAAAAGACAGGTATTGGTGAAGTGGAAAAATAAAAATGCAGCTCTCTTTAACAATTGAAGATATGTACAAACTCGCTGCACATGAACAAGTTGAGTACAAACGTAGGCTTGCAATGGACAAATTTAACAATATTTGGAATTCATTTTTATAAATACTGTATTAGATTGAGGTCTGGTTAACTACAATAACATTCTTTTCTCTTTTTTGCAATGTATACGGGTGAAACTCGGAAAATTAGAATATTGTTGAAAAGTGCATTTATTTCAGTAACGCAACTTAAAAGGTGAACCCAATCCATGAGATAGATGCATGACATGCAAAGCAAGATATGTCAAGCCTTTATTTGTTGTAATTGTAATTATTTGTCGTTAGGCGGGTCAATTATAAATGGAATGTAATTAATGAAATGTAATAGCGATGTTTATTTTTATATTATTGTAACTATTTGTTTTATTACTGTGGAATTTCCAAAAGAAAGCATTTGTAAAAATTAAAAGAAAAATAAAAAATAAAAAGTTGCTTGTTGTTGTTTAGTCGTCTCCGACTCTTCATGACCTCATGGACCAGAGCACGCCAGGCACTCCTGTCTTCCACTGCCTCCCGCAGCTTGGTCAGACTCATGTTGGTAGCTTCGAGAACACTGTCCAACCATCTCATCCTCTGTTGTCCCCTTCTTCTTGTGCCCTCCATCTTTCCCAACATCAGGGTCTTTTCCAGGGAGTCTTCTCTTTTCATGAGGTGGCCAAAGTATTGGAGCCTCAGCTTCACAATCTGTCCTTCCAGTGAGCACTCGGGGCTGATTTCCTTCAGGATGGATAGGTTTGATCTTCTTGCAGTCCATGGGACTCTCAAGAGTCTCCTCCAGCACCATAATTCAAAAGCATCAATTCTTCGGTGATCAGCCTTCTTTATGGTCCAGCTCTCACTTCCATACATCACTACTGGGAAAACCATAGCTTTAACTATACGGACCTTCCATACATCACTACATCACTAATAAGTTGCATTACTGAAATAAATGCACTTTTTGACGATATTCTAATTTTCAGATTTTTATCCCTGTTCAGTGTATGTTTAGAGAAAAGGGGAATGGGAATCTGTTTCCCTCCCAGTGTCACTGTATTCCAACCTCTTTTGGCCCCAGTCAGCATGGCCAGTGACCAGAGATGATGGGCCTTGTAGGATTAGAATTGAATAGGGTCCTTCAAGCCTTGCTTGGATTCTCCCTAGGCTTCACCTCCATCCTAGACCCCCGCCCTGCTCCCTCTGCCCCGTCTTGATTCCCAATGGAAACACGACCCTGGGAAACCACCTGGTACCCCTAGAGTCTTGCTACTGCTTGGCAGAGATTGGGGGTGGCGTGCAACCCTTGCAACAACATTAAATAAACAGCTGTGTTGAAAACATGGTACAGTTAGCATGTCCCTCCTGATGCAGGTGGCATCTTCTGCCCACATGGAATAACTTGAGGGCCTCTTCTCTTGTTTTGTTCATGGTACGGGAATGGCTGTAGTGTAGTTCCTTGCTGACTTTACTCAAGGGCCCTTGAGAATCCTTGGACCACATGGGAAGGAGCCCACACTAAGGTTACCAGATTTTTTTCAAAGAATCCAGGGACACTCTTTTTTTAAAGAGAAAAAAGTTATTTTTAAAAAAGTTATCTTTTTTAAAAATAAGAAGTAATATCTTCTCTTCTGTGGTCTCTTCTGTTGCATGGCCTTAATCTGGGCACCACCCTGCTCTCTTGGAGCGCTAGCCACCATGGAGTAGGCTCAGGTCGGGCCTGGGCTTGGCCACGTGTCTTTGCCCTCCCAGTGCTCTCCTACCTCTCCTCCTCAGTGGTGGCAAGGTCGGGGCTCCCCTCTTTTTTCTCCTTCGTCTTTCTCTCTCTTCCTTCTTCTACTCTCCTCCTTCTCCCTGCGTCGGCTCCAGGGTTTTTACTGGCCCGGGAGCAACAGTGGGCAGGTGGCCGGGCGCTCTTGCACCCGGCTCGATTTGGGTCACAGGGAGGGGTCAGCAGTTCCCCCAGTTGACGCGCCGGGCATCCCCAGTTCCCCCTCGGCAGTGGCAGTGGCAGGCTCAGCAGCCCGGAGCCAGCCTGGTAGCACAGTTGGCTCTGGCTGGCTTCAGGAGCTGCTCACTGCTGTGGCGCCTGCCATTTTGCCTCGCCAGATGTCCCCATATGATGTGTCTTGTGCCGTTGAACCAATCACGCAACATTCATTCCCTACTAATAAATCTACAACTCTTAAAATATAAATCTGGGGACATTAAATGAAATCCGGGGACATTCTGGGGACAGATTTTGTCCGGGGACAGATTTGTAAATCTGGGGACTGTCCCTGGGAAACGGGGACGTCTGGTAACCATAGCCCACACCTATGCTCCTCTCTGTAATCAGCGTCGCCTCTCGGGAAAACTGGCAGAGAAAGGCTTTTCAAGTTATCCAAGCAGTGCAGGAAGGAGCGCCAATGCAGTTTACCCCAATAAAGTGAGTGTAATGTGCTAAGAGACTGCAGAAGCCCCATGTATCCTCACAAGTCCTCAAAGAAAAGGGTGACTCATGCAGAATACCATTAGCTATGACGTGCCTGTGCTCACTACGCTAGCCAGGTATAATATCCTGAGGAGCAGAGTGAAGAATTTTGCCAGCTTTCTGCTCCTGATCAAAAATTTGGAGAGGGAAGCAGTAAACAACTTCTTACTACTTGCCACAACAGTGTGATAATCAGCTTATCAGTATGTGAAGTGCACCCCACTTAATTAAACAATTTTCAGTACCCCCCCTCCAAACTCTGGTTGAAGAGTAGTGACAGCTGGAAAAAAAAGTAGTTTGTAATGTGCCCTGTTTTTGGATCTGTTTGCATGTTTTCCTCCAGCCCCGATTTATCTTCACTCAATATTTAATCGGCTTTCAGTAGAAACTGACAGGCTATCAATAGCCCCATGGATTGGGAAGAAATATTTTCTTTGCAAATTGCTGGTATTCTAAAAGTTCAGTTTTAAGCCCTTACCCTGGTATGTAGAAAGAATTGTACGAAAGCATTATTTCTGCTGATCCAAGGAGGCTTTTAAGTATCTCAGATTAAAAGACTGGCAGGCAGCAATTGTTCCTTCACTTCAAGCGCAGCCCAGAAATGAGAAATGTCAAGCATATCTTAGGCTCACTTCACTTGTGTAATAGCAACGCTTGGGCACCTAAGTTTTGTCACTATAGCTACTCAACTCAGCTGGGGCTAGAGTAAATAAAACGTGGAAAATGTAACACTGCCAGCCTGCACATTATGTTGGCAGCAAAGTAGCTTGGTTTTCCAAAACAAACGTGGGGTTTTTAACTAGCGCTTGAATATACTCAAACCATGACTTAAAAACACATGGGGTGAAACCAATGTTAGTAATACTCAGAGTAGACCCATTGAAATCAATAAGAGTTAAGGGGTCTACTCTGTTTATAACTTTGAACATCACCTATATAAATGTAGTCATTCCCAACATTGCATCTAATAAGTATAATATGAGTGGTTAAGCATTTACTTCAATAAATCTAGGATCAGTTTGGGCTGGGGGCTGGGGAAAGGTAGCTTTCTGTGAAAATATTGTTATGAGTTTGTGGGTGCTAGACACCCTAAATTTGTGAGTCCAGTAGTTTTTATAATTTCATCAAGCCCCCTGAAGCCCTGGATCCAGCAAGGGTTAAAATATAATTCAGGCCAGTCTACTGATGAGGTAATTGCCTGGGAGATGAGCCATTAAGAAAGCAAAAGGAAGATAATGGCCCATTATGGAGAGGGGCTCTGGGGCAGACAGCAAGTGTGTGGGGCCCCTCCTCCAGCCCTTGGTTAGTGAAAGGAGAAAGGTAGTGTCTTTAGAGTTGACCTAGGGGGAAAAAAGGTTGCAATCTGTTAAAGGTGACAAGCTGGAGAGATGGTCAGAGCACGGTGTCTGATCCCAAACAGATCCTGAACCTCCCACTGACTTGTGGGATATCTGATCCCAACTGATCCGAAACATCCCACTGCCTTGTGGGAGAAGCAAAGGCTAAGGAGTAAACCCTTCACAAATCTGGAGTGGAGTCCCTAAGACTGTTGGATGGCGCCTTGTACGCCTCCTTCCGGAAACTCGTACAGGTACATCCAAGCTGGTGCCAAACCTATTGTTCTGCTTTCCTTTGGACCCATCAGTGAGGCTGAGAGCGGGGTCTTGTCTGGGCAGCCCAGGACCTCCATCCACACTGCCGCTGCGTGCACCCCAGGGAAGTCACTTTGGTGCTGCCAACACAGTGGTTTGACTTCACTCCTGGAGGTATTTTTCAAAGCAGACGGATGCCAACTAACTAATAGAATCATAGAATTGTAGAGTTTTCGTATTGGATGAGATTATTTGAAGGTGTGTGTCCTTTGCTGCACATTTTGTTGCTGTAAACTTGCCTTGTGAATAGCAAAGCGGAAATGGCGGTATACAAATTAAAAGTGAAACTGAAAAAAATGAAAAGACCACGAGGGGCAACTAGCCCGACCCCCTGCAAGGCAGGAATCTTTTTGCTCAATGTGGGGCTCGGACCCATGATCCTGACATCAAGTGTCTCATGCTTTACCAACAGAGCTATTTATTTAATTGCTTTTAAAAGACTGTTACCTCCCCCCCCCCAAAAAAAAGTTCTTATTTTTACCCATCATCTTGAGTCCCTGCCAGGGGGGAAATGCAGGGTATAAATAATTACATAATAATAATAATCCCCCAAAGGCCTTGTATGTTACGGTGGGTCGTTATACCCGAGGAAAGCCTCTATGAGGGGCAAGCAAGGCTTCCTTTTGTGGTGGCGGAGCAGAGCGCCCTAACCAAGACCCCCCCCCCCAAGTGTCCCTATTTTCCAGGGACAGTCCCAGATTTACAGAATCCATCCCTTTTTCTTACTTGATCCCGTTTTTCCTTAGGATGTCCCTATTTTCATCGGAGAAATGTTGGAGGCTTTGGCGTTATCCCCCCCCCCATGCCATCTGAAGGCAGCCAACTACCGTAGGGAAGTTATTTTTTAATTATTTTTATTATTATTATAATAAAAATAATGGGACCCAGGTGGCGCTGTGGTTAAACCACTGAGCCTAGGGCTTGCCGATCAGAAGGTCGGCGGTTCGAATCCCTGTGACGGGGTGAGCTCCCGTTGCTCAGTCCCAGCTCCTGCCAACCTAGCAGTTCGAAAGCACGTCAAAAATGCAAGTAGATAAATAGGAACCGCTACAGCGGGAAGGTAAACGGCGTTTCCATGTGCTGCTCTGGTTTGCCAGAAGTGGCTTTGTCATGCTGGCCACATGACCTGGAAGCTGTACACCGGCTCCCTCGGCCAATAACGCGAGATGAGCGCGCAACCCCAGAGTCGGTCACGACTGGACCTAATGGTCAGGGGTCCCTTTACCTTTATTATTATTATGTTTTAATACATGTTGGAAGTTTCCGCGAGTAGCTAGGAGCAACAGTCAGATGGGTGGGTGGGGTATAAATAGTAAAATTATTATTTTTATTCTACAATAGGACGTCTGTGTTTTCATTGGGGAAATGTTTGAGGGTATGCAGGGCAAGATTTAGGTTTGATGAGGCCCTAAGCTACTGAAGGTAATGGGACCCTTTATATGACCAGCTGTCCTTTGTCAACAACAAATTGTTGCTGTTTTTTGTGTTGAATATATGCTATATGGTAATTTATGGACCTAATTGGTATCTAAAGCCATTTGCACATGCAGAATGTAGGAACCCTATATATAGAAATGAGGAAACCAATGATATTTTAGGGAGCAGGCTAGCAGGCAGGGCCCAATTTTTTGGGGGCCCCCCAAGAGAGTGGGGCCCTAAGCTATAGCTTGCATAGCTTATAGGTAAATCCGGCACAGATGGAGCCATGCTGCTTTTGCTGCGACTGTGTTTTGCAGGGGGTTGGACTAGATGATCGTAAGGGTCTACAACTCCAACCAAAGAAGAGTGGCAGACAAAATTGATGAACTATGTCCAGATGGCAAAGCTTACAGGCAGAATTAGAAACCAGGAAGAGGACCTCTTTAATAAAGAATGGGGAAAGTTTATAATTTATTTGAAAAGCTATTGTAAACAGTTACATACATCTGAACTATGTATTGACAATGATTTATAAAAATAGAGTTATGAAAGAGAGGCAGAGGGGAATTCACTTTCCATTACTTTCAATGGGAAAGTTCACATCAGGTTAAGTACCAGGGCCGTCTCTAGGCCCGGGTCCGGTGGCGCGGGGCGCTAGACTACCAGGGGCGCCGCTGCGCCTGCTGAGAGGCACGGCGGAGACCGCCCCAGGCGCGCCTCAGCTGTTCAGCGGCTTCAGGCCGCTCTCCGGAGGCGCACGGGCCTGGGGCCGCCTCCACCGCGCGCAGGGGCATTGCAACAGGGGGCGGACAGCGCCCCCTGGCCCAGGGCTGGCCCTACGGCCAGGCTGGGTTGTGCAGGGCTCCGGCCCTCCAGGCAGCAGCGCTTGGAAACGGGGCGGGGGCGCCGGAGGGATCCGTCGCACCACGGCGCCAGGTATGCTTAATACGGCCCTGTTAAGTACCCTTCAGGTTAAGTACGGACTTCCAGAACCAATTAAGTACTTAACCTGAGGTACCACTGTACAAGGGCGTACCCACCACGGGGCAAGTTAGGGCAGCTGCCCTGCTCTAGAAGCAGGGCTGGTGGGCAGAGGCGGAGCACAGCCCGGCGGAGCGCGAGTTCGCCATTCCCGCCGCGCCGCGCCGCACCCTCCCTCCAGCTCCCCGGTGCGCCCTCAGGCAAGGCCAAGCACGGCGGGGAACCAGGGAGCGCGGCGTGGTGGGCGGGAACGCTGAACTCGCGCTCCGCTGGGCTGGGCTCCGCCTCCGCCCACCAGCCCTGCTTCTAGGGAGGGGAACAGCCCGGCGGAGCGCGAGTTCGCCGTTCCCGCCCACTTTGTGGCCCCTCCCCTTCCGTGCCTTGGCCCCTCCCCTTGCCCCCCCCAGTTTTGATCCTGGGTACGCCCATGCGGCACTGTACATTGATTATTGCCTTCATTTTATGGATCAATAGTCTCATTAGCCAGTAAAATTCGTGTTAAAATTTCTTGTTTTAGGGCAGGGGTCCCCAGACTTACCGTGCGGCGGGCCGGTGCCCGCCGCGCCGACCGCGCGGTGGGCCGGAGGGAAGGGGAGTGCGCGCGCAGTGGGCCGGAGGGCGGGGGAGTGCGCGCCCGTGCGCATGCGCACACGCGCCCGTGCGGGAAAAAAATCACCGAAAATCGCTTGTGCGCATGCGTATGGGCCTCCCCTGACCCGGAAGTGCACCAGAAATGACCTCTTCCGGGTCAGGAGAGGCCCATACGCATGCGCACAAAGGATTTTCGGCGATTTTTTAGATCGCCGCTGCGCCGCGCGCCGTGAGAGCGGGCGGCGGCAGCGGGCGGCGGGGGTCGTCGCGGGCCGGATTGGAAGGCCGATTGGGCCGCATCCGGCCCGGGGGCCGTAGTTTGGGGACCCCTGTTTTAGGGGGTGTTTTTCATCGTCTGAAACGGATTAATCCACTTTCCATTACTTTCAATGGGAAAGTTCGCTTCAGGTTAAGTACGCTTCAGGTTAAGTACAGACTTCCGGGACCAATTAAGTACTTAACCTGAGGTACCACTGTACTGTACCTTAAGATCCTGCGCTGGTTGGAGGGTATGCTAAGCAGCACATGATCGGGGCTGCTGCCGTCGTCGTCCTGGCGCGAGGAGTTCCATCGGCCCTTCCCCGCTCGAGAGAGGGAGGGGGAGAGGGACTCTCGCCCACGCCGCCCGCGAACCCGGCATGAGGCGGTTGCGGCGGCCGCTGAAGCGCCGCCCTTCTGCGTCCCTCCCCCTCCCCTCCCCTTCCTCCTCCCTCAGGCCGCCTCTTCAGCCGCCGCCGCTGCCGCCTCCGGCTTCCCCTGGCAGCGCGGCGGAAGTCTCGCAAGAGAGGGGCTGCCTGCCCGCCCGTCTCCTCACGACGCGCCCCTGAGGGGGGAAAGGAGAGAGACGGAGACGCGGCAGCCCGTGCGTGCTCTCGCTCTCTAGAGGCGGAGGACCCCGAGCCGCTGCTTCCCTCCCGAGCCGGGCGAGCATGGCAGACGGAGCTCACTCCCAGCTTGGCGGCGGCGGCGGTAGCGGCAGCCGGGGCTCCAGCCCCACCGCCAGCCCCCTCATAGGCAGAGGGGGAAAGAGCCGCTCGCTGCCCACCACGTCGTCGTCGTCGTCCTCCTCCGCGTCTTCGCTGCACCAGCAACGGCGGACGCCGCCCGCGTCGCCCAAGCAGCATCAGCAGCATCAGCAGCAACAGCAACAGCATCAAGCGGCGTCTCGTGGGAATGCGCCCGGGCATTGCTTCAAGAGGGTGACCCTCACCAAGCCCACCTTCTGCCACTACTGCACCGACTTCATCTGGGGGCTGGCGGGGTACCTCTGCGAAGGTAAATGCGGGCTCCTGTGGGAGTGAGAGAGCGAGCGAGCGCGTGTGGGAGGGGGAATCCTGCAAATTAATCGATCGATTAATTAATTTGTATACCGCCCTCCAGCCGAAAAAATCTCAAGGCGGTTCACAGCATACAAATACAACACACACACACACACACACACACACACACACACACACACACACACGGAATACATAATTAAAAACAAGAACGTGTATCTCCTCACGACCCCTAGTGGGGGAATTACCAATAGAAGAGATGTGGGTTTTTTTCGTGTGTTAGGCGTGTGAGACCCTGAATTAATCAATTTGTTTCTTGGTATGCTGCCCTCCACCCAAAGATTTCAGGTGGTTCATAACATATGAATACAATGTACAGTACACACACATGCATAGAATACATAATATAAACAAGAATAATCTCACGACCCGTATCAGGGAAATTATCCATAGAAGAATCATAGAATTGTCGAGTTAGAAGGGACCGTAAGGGTCAACTAGGCCATCCCCCTGCAATGCAGGAATCCTTTGCCTGATGTGGAGCTCGAAGTTGTGATCCTGTTCTATCTATCTAGTTAGTTATTTTGTATGCCGCCCTCCACCCGGAGATCTCAGGGCAGTTCACAACATACAAACGCAACACACACACACACACACACACACACACACGATACATAATAAAAGCAAGAACGTTAATCTCACAACTCCTGATGGTGGTGTTATCAATAGGAGAAATGTGGTTTTGGGTGGGTGTATGTGTGTGTTAGGGACAGATTTCATTTTTCTTCCTATTTTGGGTGAGTGGCAGCCTGTCATCAAGAGAAAGGGTTAGGCAACAGACACGCACGGTCTCTTTTTGCAAGGGCTCCTGTGCCTGCGAGCAGGCAGAAATGGAGCTGGTGAAGCTTTCTTAGTCACTTGATCTCCATACCAGCAGCAGATGCAAAGGACTTCCTTTTGTAGGTTTGCCAACATTTCCCTTCCTGGTGGTTCTCGTTTTATCTTAAACCAACCTCTCAATGTGGGTTTCCCCCCTTCCTCTGGCAATGAAACTGCTAGCACATTTGCAGGGTGTGGTTTCAGATTGGACGTTCAGATTGCTACATTGCAGGGGGTGGGACTAGATGACCCTTAGAACCCCTTCCATCTCTACGATTCTGTGATTCATCTCTGAGTTGGGAAAAGCTTTTCCTGTTGCAGCAGCAGCAAATGCAAATCACTTTCCCTTGTAAGATTGCCAAGGTAGGGCTTTTGTTACTTAAATAGTTGCTTAACAGGTTGGTATCATTCGGGTGAAGCTCTTTGTGCCATTTATGTGCTGGTAAAAACTTACTGGGTTGCCATAGATCCAGATGCCAGGGACTTTTCCTTGTATATGTTTATGTATATGTGTATGTATATATTCCTGACAAGATAACTTTGTCTTGACATCTTGAGGTTTATTAGATGAAGCTTTTCTCATCACTTCGTTTTGCCCTGGAAAAAATCTCCCTGTTGCACCACAGCTGTAAGGGAATTCCCTCTTAATAGGCTTGCCACTACTTGCAGGTCCCGTTATCCAAGCACTTGTTATATGAAAATTCGCTTATCCAAACATGAGGCATTAGTACCCAAACCTTGCTATACACACCACTGATTCAGATATCCAAACAGGCAGACCTGTGTGTAGCCCAGAAACCATGGTGGGAGGGAGGAAGTGGAGAGATTGGACAAATAAGAGAGCATTTTACCCTTCCTTGTTTGCCTTTTGCAAGGTTTCAGTGGGTTTTTCCTGGGTTTTCTCTGGTTTTTTCATCATTTTGGGGCCAAAATTCTGTGGTTGGGAGCACATTTGAAATTTCCCCATAGGAATAAATGGAAATTGTCAACTTCTTGTGCAAACATTCACCTAACAAACAATTTCCTGAGAATGCATTGTGTTTGGGTAGTGAGACCTGTGTACATTTGTCTCCTGAAAAGCTGCCTGGCAGGTAGAAACTGAGCAGCTGAGTCCTTTATCGTAGTTTCCTCTCTGTTGCCAGAAACAAACTGGTCACATCATCTCAGAGCAAGTCATTCCATGGAAGCTGGTTGTGTTAGATTTGATTACTGAAGAAACTGCCAGCCACAGGTAGATTAGGATACATAGGTTGGTGATCTGGTGCAACATTTATGGTTTTCTGTGACAGGCTGTATGCCATCTTAGCTGCCACTGAGATTCTATAGGGACATACTCTCTTTTTGAGGGGTCAGAGATGAACAGATGCTTACGAGGGGTGTAAGTGTTAAACCCCTTCTGTGTGCACTTGAGTCTTTTGGGACTGGTAGGGTCTTGGTCCTTCCATGCTGATGGGCTGCTATTGGTGGGCTGAAGAGTTGTTCCGTAGTGTCCCTTGTTTACTGTGGTTTTCTGTGGTAAAATTGTCTCCTATTCTTCCATCTTGGAGGTTGTTAGGTCAACTTACGCAAATGGTATTGGTTTCACTAAAGGAGAAGAGAGAAGGGGGAATAGGGATGTGCCCTCCCCTCTGCTGCGCTTGCTAGCCATGCCATGCATTTGGTGCACATGACAAGCGGTTCTGTGCATGTACTGATGTACACTCATAGAGCTCCTTCATATGAATGGGGATCTTGGACCAGCCAGGATCACCTTTGCATGGAAAAACTCTGTGCAGACCCTAGTGTTGGTGTTGACCTTTAAAGCCCTAAACGGCCTCGGTCCGGTATACCTGAAGGAGCGTCTCCACCCCCATCGTTCTGCCCGGACACTGAGGTCCAGCTCCGAGGGCCTTCTGGCGGTTCCCTCATTACGAGAAGCCAAGTTACAGGGAACCAGGCAGAGGGCCTTCTCGGTAGTGGCACCCACCCTGTGGAATGCCCTCCCACTAGAGGTCAAAGAGAACAATTACCAGACCTTTAGAAGGCATCTCAAGGCAGCCCTGTTTAGGGAAGCTTTTAATGTTTGATGGATTTCTGTATTTTAGAATTTCTGTTTTTTTGGAAGCCGCCCAGAGTGGCTGGGGGAACCCGGCCAGATGGGTGGGGTATAAATAATAAATTATTATTATTATTATTATTACTAGTATGCCTGTAGACGCCACTTCTTATATGCATAGGAAGGGTGCCCAGTGTTAGAAACTTGGATATATAAGGTAATTGCCAAATGGCACCTTAAACCTAAGTTACAGTCGCCACAATGGACTTTCTAGGTGCCTTTTTGGGCACAACTTCACTGGCCAGGGTATGACACTTCTGTTGTTTGTCTTTCTCTATCTTGCCTTCCACCAGAAACCTACATTTTATAGTTGAAGTAAATACTGAACAACCAGAAGGTTATTCTGAACCAAGAACTTAATTATCCTTTATTCAGAACTTGGATTATTTTCACTGTGGTATGCATTCCGTCCTGTCTAGATTATTCTTTCTGAACCATGGCTTTGACATCCTTGTTAGTTTCAGGTAAAGATCCTTTTTCTTCCATCCAGCTTTTAGAGCCTGTTCAATATGATACTTTGCTACAGTACTTGGTTTTTATTGAGGTGGGGGCCAGTTTACTGGGAGTGAGATCTCTCCAGATAATTTGGTTTTTTCTCCAAACAGTAAGGAGACCATGATAAAAAGGGGAAGGATCATCTGGCTTTGAGACTTGCTTCTCTTACCTATCTTGTATCCTGCGTGTAAATCAAGTTATTGGACGCATTGAGTCTATTTGAACTTTTATGCTATGCATAATTTCTGAGTCTGCAGGGCTGTTTCCTTCCCTTTCCTTTGGAGGAAGCAGCTGTTGTCCCTGTTTGTTCTTGATGCATTAGGGTCTAAGCATCTTGACACGCCACACTGATCTGTTGTAACTTGCTAAGATGCAGACATCATAAGATGGCCTTGAGCACAAAGGTCGCATACAGAAGGGTGACATACGTTATTTAAAGATTTAGAGTAGCACTATGATTAAGCATTGCTCATATCCATATTACATAAAAAAGAGGGTGTGAGCTAGGTATGGAACCCAGGGAATGAGTCATATACTATATAGCTGGGTATAATTGAGCAATGCAGTAGTGTGTGTGTGATTATGCACCAACCAGGAGTTCTTTTGCATCAACTAATTTTGAAGACATTTAAACCAAGAACACTGAAGTGCCTTTTTTGCTTGTGAGAGGAGAGAGAATCTTATGCAAACTCACTTACAGAAGATTACACAAAAATGTTGATCATAAATAACAAAGTCTTGATGTAAAGGTGATAAATTATTGCTTGCCTTAGTCATTACTTCAATGCAAAGCAGTAATATACTTATCATGAACATGTTCAGTAGATCTTTCCTTCCTTGTTTTCTAGTCCCTTTAGCTGATAACCATTGAAATATTGACCCATAGATTAGTAAATAAGTACTAATATTAGTCTCTTTTGTAAAGAACATCATACTTCTCATGGCCATTTACACAGCTTTTTTTCCTTTCATCCCTGGTCCCATTTTAGTCAACAATCCAATTTCTGTCTCTTTCATAAGACGGTACTTCTTTCCTTCCTACACACCTTGATAAATTACATTCATTATGAATGGTCCTTGGCTAGAGGAAAAGTCAGCATAAAGTGTCTGCTCAGTGTGGTTATGCTCTGAATGTTTTAAACAATGGATATAAAGTATTTGAGGTGAACATTTGCAGTTAAGAAATAGCAATTTTGACTGCATAATTGCACTTTTGAGTTCATTTATTTAGCTTTGTAGGATTTTTGACTCAGAGCAAATTAATACAAAATTAAGGCATACAATTTGTTTTAAAGTACTTTGAAAATGTTCAGAAATGCTTTTTCAGGAATGCTACTGAAATGGGCTACATTTTAACCTATTTTAATCTTTTTTACATCTCTGAAAACTTTATCCATAAGTTAGAAAAACTAAATAGGATTAATTACTATTTCTCATTACAAAGAGTTCTGAAGCAAATAGCAGTACAAACAGCTCAGCCTACTTGGTTGGACTTGTATGCTTCCATCTCTAGGTCTGTGCCATCAATTTTCTTCAGTATTTACAATGACTCACCATTAGATCTGGTCATATATAATGTTTTTTATCTAGCCATGGCTAGGAGATATGGAGCCTGACTTGGGCTCATGTGCTGCACCCCCCACCCCCATGTAAATACTCCCTTGCCCTTCATTGTTGGCTGTAACTATGAGGTATTGTTGATGTCTGCATCAGTGGATTCCATCTTAATCTAGGCATACAAACTCATTTAAAACCCTGGTAAAAAGGGGAATGTCTGTTTGGGAATGATACAGACATAACATTGTACTATAGTTAAAACACATTGTGGATGGGATAGGTAAAATTCATGTGAGGCAGTAGATTTGCTATGAGCATTGTTTTTGTTTACTGGGGTTAATGGGAGTTGTAGTACAACATCTGGGGACCCAAGGTTGAAGAACACTGATGTGGGTGAAATAACAAGGGAGTTAGAGGGAACGTGTAACCCCCACAGCACACTCCAGATCGCAAAAGTAGACCTTAACTACATTCAGATAATCCGTTAAGGTTTGGTTTGGTGAATCAGAAACAAGTAGTGATGAATCTTGGGCTCATGTGCCCTGATTTTCCTGCACATAACAGGAGAGTAACAGGTGTGTCTAAATCATTTGAAAAATAATACTTTAGAGCTGTCTTGCCCCAAAATGGCACCTAGACATTTTGTTTTGGCGACTGTAACCTTGGTTTAAGATGCCATTTGGCAACTAGCTTATATATCTGAGTTTCTAACACTGATAGATTAGTTTCCTTTTTGACTTGGATCCCTCTACCTTTTGAAGTTGCTCTGTAAAAATTAATTTCCCCAGCATGTCCACCCCCCATTTATTTTAGTTACGCTTGATTCCACTGTTGTTTGAACCTGCCATAGACCTTCTTTGTTGCTCACTTACTGGAGCCTGACCTTCCTCACTGATCCATTGAAAGTTGATTCACTTAATTAGCAGTAAGGGAAGTGATGATTCAACCATGAACTCATAAGCGATATTCAATGTGATAATCTAGAATTTTGACACCTTTGTGAAAATACTGCTAAAATTCCTGTGCTGTTAGATAGTTAGGTTCAAGCATAATCCCATTATTTATCACACATATACCAGTAATATTTGTGAAGAATGCTCAGTTCTCTCTTGATCTGGTCCTTCTGAGTTCAAAGGCTGTTTGTTGAAAAGAGGACTGCAATTCCAGGATATTTTCTTATTACTTTCTCTTGATTACCAAAACTGATCAACTGTATGTTTTTGGGAGCTTCATGCCAAAGGATTTCTTAAGGAGAGCCGACAGTTTCTGTAGGAACCAGAAAAGGAAATTTGAGAGAAGTATAGGACCAGTAACATGCAAAAGTTTTCAATTTGCATATAGGTCCTATGATCACTGTTAATACATTTTATCACTTAAGGCAGAGATTTTCAACCAGTGTGCCGTGGCACCCTGGGGTGCCTTGAATAATGGTCAGGGGTGCCGCAGGCAACACTGGCCACTGTCCCTCTTTCTTTCCCTCCCTCCTCTGATGCCCTCTTGCTCTCTGCCTCCCAAAGGCTTGCACAGCTGTTTATTGCAGCAGCCCTGGCTATAAGCTCCACAGGTGAATGGTGCCAGGTGAATGGTGCCTGCAGGTGAATGGGTGACATAACTGGGCTCCTGACCCCCACAGGGGTGCCGCAGAAAGAATGTAGTCAGTCAAGGGAGCTGTGGACTCTGACTTAAGGCATCCAACGAGAGTTTGATATACTCCATATAATGCTTCTGTTTCAATACCATGGCTTGCTTTGTGAGGCAAACATGGTTATAAAGGCCCTAATTTTCTAGGGAGATCTCCCCCTGCCCCACAATGCTGACTGTTGTTTCGGGGAAAAGAGCAAAACTTGTAGATTTTATAAAAGTTACCAGTCATCTGAGTGCATTTTCTGGAAACCTAAGTAAATTTCGGGTTGTGGCAATCCCATTGGCAAATAATACTCCAGACTGAAGTTGAAGAGGGAAATGACATCACTTAAACATCTTTGGCTGTAACTTCTTTCTTAATTCAATTGCAGCACTGCCACAGTGAGTAACATTTCTGCTTCAATTAGGCAGTTGTTTCAGGCCTCCTGGATGTTGGACTATTAGGTTTCCTTCCATACATGCATAAGCCTGAGGATCTGGTGTTAGTTCCACTGTGCTAGAATTGATTTTCTTGGCCATTGTGGTTCAGATTCTG
Source organism: Zootoca vivipara (assembly GCF_965207765.1). Taxonomy (NCBI): domain Eukaryota; kingdom Metazoa; phylum Chordata; class Lepidosauria; order Squamata; family Lacertidae; genus Zootoca; species Zootoca vivipara. The sequence goes on from NC_142598.1 coordinate 17,244,861, forward strand.
CACTGCCTCCTCCTGATAGCTTGTTTATCATTTTCCCAGTTTTGACTTCATTTCTAACTGGGATTTTCTGGTGAAAAGTATGGGCCTCCCCCATATACCACAGGTCCTCTAGCAGGTATCAACAGTGGCCTATAACTGCTAAGCAACATTCCAGGGCACAGTTATGCATCACTACACTTCCTGCCCATGGGCCAAATCCATCCAAATGGGATGATGGACTACACTCAGTGCTCAGAGTGAAGCCTGCTTGTGCCATTAAATCTTGTAGCAGTTGTTACTTTCCAGACAGGCTAAGTCTTCCCCTCCCCGGAAGCATACACCCAATGTTGATTGAATGAACATTAGGTTAGAAATAGCTATTTTTACTTCTGGTTTTCTAAGAAACACAGCTATAAAAGGTCTTTGCCACACCATCAACCCACAATTTAGAAGTCAATAGTGAGCTTGGTTTTGATGTCTATATCTTCCTATGGTAAATTAGATAGGCATTTTCTGTGCATATTTCTGTCAAGCTTTACCTGGTGATTGCTTTATTGTGTATTTTTGAGATGTACTTTTCCATTTAGCAGCTAATTTTTACCTAATGGTGAATATGGGGGTGATGGCCTTATCTTGGAAACAGTTGTTCAACCATTGCCACACTGTGCAGTGTTGTCTTCTTCCCTACCCAGTCTTTTTAAACAACAACAACAACAACATATTTTTTATTTATGATTTCTTGGTTTACAAAAGTATGTGCAATGTCTCTTTTTTCAAGTTACATTTTCTACAGATCAGTTTCATTTGTTGAGACATTAGTGTTACATTAGGAAGAAAAGGGGGAAAGAGGTGAAGGGGGCCATGGTGAGTGGTGGTGGGGTTGGGTGGCAATGCTTCTATTCTACTAAATGTATGTGTGGGGGTTTTGTGTCGGCATCTCTTTACTACTTGCTTGTGTTCCTTTGCTGGTGAGAGAGGTTGGGGTTGGCCTACGGTGTGGTTGTTTGTGATTGGCTGTGGTGAACTTTGTTTCTTGTGTGAGTGGGGTGGGTGGGTGTTTTTCTATCAAGTTAGCCATATTGATTCATATGCTGTTGGCGGATTCTTGTCGTTGTCTTGTTGGGCTGTGTATGTGATATAGGGGAGCCATATCAGGGTGAAGGCATCTTCTTTTATTTGTCCCCGTGTCAGTTTCAGTTTATTGGTTAGTTTTTCTAATAAAGCTGTTTCCCATAGTATTTGATACCATTGATCCATGCTTACTCCTGACAGGTCTCTCCAGTGTCTGGCTATTATGCTTCTGGCTGCTGAGAGTAAGTAGGTTATGAGCTCTTTGTGATGTGAGTGGGCATTATTAACTTGGAAGTTGTTTAGTAGGGCCAATTCTGGGGTGACTTCTAATAGTTATTTTGCATATTTCCTGTATGATTGTTGTCCAGAATAGTTTGATTTTGGGGCATTCCCACCACATGTGGAGTTATGTGCCTGTGGAGGTGCATCCTCTCCAGCATTTTGATGAGGTTCCTGGGCCTATTAGCGCTAGTTTCCTCGGTGTTAGGTACCATCTGTAAGTGAGTTTCAGAGTGAGTTCTTTCCTTTTCGCTCATATGGATTTAAAGGGAGGTTTAGACCACATTCTGGTCCACTGAGTGGGGTTAATCTCATAGCCTATGTCGTCCTTCCATTGTTTTTTTATTACGTCTAGGGGCTTTGTGGGATTTTGTAGTAGTATTTTGTATATTGCAGATACCATCCTTTTGCCAAGTCCCTTTGTTGTTAGGAGGAGGTTTTCGAAGGTTGACAGGGGCATAGTTGCTGCTGATTTTACTACTGTATCCTACCCAGTCTTGTGTTTCCAAGTAGTCCAGCCATTGTTCCTCTCTCTTACCATTCTGAGCACAGTGTCATGTTGTCTCTTCCAGCCTTTAGCAGCTACCGGTATTTGCCTGTTGGAGCCCCTGAATGTCCCTCATATGGATGTGTAGGCTGCCAACTGCTTGGAGGCAGTTGCTACTTATCCCAGGAGAATTGCTGGGTCCCACATCATAGGGTTCCCCTCCCCCTTGTGGTTTTTTTATGCAGCAAGCACTGAAGATATTCTCTCAACCCAAGATACATGTCTCATCTGGGAAGAAGTGCGCACATACACACACACATGGTTAGGTTCATAATTAATCACAGACTGGTTTTGCCTATCTTGATAACCTTGATAACCAACTCAAGTTTGAATGATAAGGTTTTCTGAGCTGCTTGTTCCTGTCTAAGAAGCAGTTTGAATCAATATCTTGCAACTAATGGAAGGCACGACCTTTTGTGATGTAGAACTTGGAAGTCTTGAAGGGGAAAAAAACACATTTCAACTGGCTACCCATCCGGAAGCCAAATTTATTTCCAGGACTACTACTAAATTATTTCAAAACCTTTTATAACATAACCCACCAGCCATACATGATGATACATCGGGTTTGAGAAACTAACTAATTGGGGCTGTTTGCTTGAGTCTGCAATAGCTCAACAGTTCTACAATTTGTAAGCTGTTATCTTTTTCTATCTTATACTGTGTGTAAAAGGAGCAATTGATTGACATGAAGGAAAGGTAGGTATTAGATTCCTTTTCCAATGGCTGAATCTCAGTATGGAATTTTCTGTTGAGCAAGTTCACTAGCTGCCTGGGGTTTCTCTGGGAAATTAGGCATGGTAGAAATGGTGTTAAATTAGATTAAAATCTGAACTTTTCCTTATAATGTCCTTTTCAGGGGGAAACCTCTGTTAGGTCATTACGGGTATTAGACCCAGGGCTTCCTAATAGTTCTATTATAATTTTTGTTTACAGCTAGGATAATACGTTTTACGCTGTTTAAAAAATGGTAGAGGATTTTAAAAAGTATAAGTACTTTTTTCTGTTTCTTTTCTTCTTTTGCTTATGAAAGAAAAGAATTGCTGAAATGTGTCATTTTTTTATATGTGACATGTTTTGCCTCCTCTATTGTCAGCCACTGCATAAAAAGCCTTGTCCAGGGAAGTCATTGAATATATGAACACTTTTAGCAGGGCCTTGGCTAATAATGATCACACTAAAGAGGAAGTTGTTTCAAAACATATTTTGTATGGTATTGCAAAGCAAATATATCACCTTGATGTCATACCATATTACCAACATGTTTCCTATAAAGGATGTGTTTTGATAGGCATCCACAAAATTCATAAATCAGACAAAAACACTCTTTTTCATTAAATATTTACAGAATCATTTTTGAAAGCATATTGTGAAATAGACATGTTGGCCACAAAAAATTTTTTTGTAGGAAATCTAATAGATGATAATAATACTTTATTATTGTCAAGTAGTAGCCCTTTCGAATCCCTGTGACGGGGTCAGCTCCCGTTGCTTGGTCCCAGCTCCTGCCAACCTAGCAGTTCGAAAGCATGTCAAAATGCAAGTAGATAAATAGGAACCGCTACAGCGGGAAGGTAAACGGCGTTTCCATGTGCTGCTCTGGTTTGCCAGAAGCGGCTTTGTCATGCTGGCCACATGACCTGGTAGCTGTACGCCGGCTCCCTCGGCCAATAATGCGAGATGAGCGCGCAACCCCAGAGTCGGTCACGACTGGACCTAATGGTCAGGGGTCCCTTTACCTTTAGCCCTTGTTATGAAGTTAAATTTAATATAAACTGGTATAGTACAGAAATGAGCAAAAACAAGTTTTAAACTCTCTCTTTCCCAGGTTCCAAGGAGCTCAAATTGTCATCAACTGTATAGCACTTAATAGGATCCACTCTTTGCATATTAATTTAAGTTCTGATTGAGAACTCTAATCAACATGACTTAAAACAGCTATGATAGATAAAGCAATGACTAAGATGATAATGCAGCTTAAAAGCTACAAACAATAAAGGCTTCTGCTTCTGCATCCAATAGCTGATAGCTTCAAGGTCATCTGTGCTCAGCTGCAGCATCCCCTGAAAAGGACAATGGAAAGAAATAGAAGCAATTACCCTTCCAGCAAAATGAGTAGCACATGATCAAAAGATGGCAAATCCCACAGAGCCCTTTTAAAATGGCAGCTGAATTTTTAAAACCTGAAAAGCAGCAATTTTCTCCTTGAAAATTGGTGCTGCCTGTCGAAGTGTGTGAGTAAGGTTGAAAGCCTAAGCATACTCATGAGGAAGTTAAGTCTTAATAAGTTCCGTTGGACTTAAGTAAACATGTTTGGAATTACAAGACAACATAGAAAATGTGGAATTGCCTTGCTAGTGACGCCACATAGGAAGAAGTCAGAGCTAATAAGAAATGGGTTCAAACTACTGTATGTTGATCACAAGATTTACATGTGACAATAGATGTAACAGGATGTGGAATTCAAGCACTGATAGAGCATAATGACAAGGTGTGACTAAGGATGTCATTTTTTCACAGCTGCCATGCGCTGGGTTGATGTTTTTATTGAGCTATCCGCTAAAACCCCAAGATGTCTTTCCTAGTTAGTCACTGCTAGTTCAGACATCAACCTGGATGCAACAACAGGATTTTTTGCCCTTATGTGCCTCTTTTTACACTTGCTTTCATTGACCTGCCTTTGCTATTTAGTTGTCTGTTCACCCAATCCGGAGAAACTGATTTGGAGCTCTTTGCAGTTTCCTTCAATTTTCACTTTTCTGAATAATTTGGTATTTATATAGCAGAATTTAGTGCTTCTGACTGCTTTAGACACTTTATCTCTGTATGGTAGGCAATTATTGCCCCCATCTTTCAGATGGGAGAAGGATGTAGCTGTGAAAAATGCAAATTCCATGCTGCAGATGATCAAGAAATGAATTGAAAATAAAACTTCGGAAAGCATAATACCTTTACAGAATCTGGAAAAGGAGAGCTTAGTTCTGGAAAAGAGGTAGAAGAGCATAACCAAAATAATCAGGGGCCTGGGACTATGAGGAAATTGTACACCATTTGGGTTTGGTTGTTTTTGGCAAGTGTGGAGGGACATGACAGAGGTGTATAAAAAAAATTGGTGGTATGGAGAAAGGAGATAGGAAGAAGTTTCTCTCATAATACTAGAAGTTGGGGTCATGTAATGAAACTAACAGTAGTTTCAGGACAGAAAAAAGCAAGGACTCCTTTACACAATACAACATTGAATCCGGGATTAATGATGTGATTGAATGTTTAATGTTTTTTTTAATGACCAATTAACACACATACTTTATTTTCTACAGTTTGCAATTTTATGTCTCATGAGAAGTGCCTGAAGCATGTGAAGATGCCATGCTCCTGTGTTGCTCCAAGTCTTGTAAGGGTAAGTTGCCCAAAATGTCTACTTCTCCTGCATAACTCTTGAGTTTCTTTCTTTCTCCTTCCCTTTCATCTGCCTTTTTGCTGAAAACCATTTGATGTTAGATGCTTTTTGGTGTGCCATGAAATGTTTCTGTAGGAGAAATACAAGTAAACAAAATAACAAATTGTCCCTAAACAAAGGTGTAGGTTAACATTTCAGTTTACGAATTCTGTTAACAACTAGAAGAGGTAATGAAATGCCTAGCAGTATTTATTCTGTCCCAAAGATCTGGAAAATTTGCAGCATTAAAATATCAATTAGCAGAACTGAAACAAGGTAATACATTGTGTGACAACATGTGGTCAGTCTTGTGCAAGGATAAAAAATGAAAACTCCTATCTTGCAAGAGTTTGGGACATTTTAAAATAAATCTTCAAAATTGTATTCAGTATTTCAGTCTGGCCTGAACTTTTCCCTGTTACTTTCGAAAATAAGGATTATTGTGACTATTGTTTTCTGGAACACAAACGAGATATCTGAAGCCTTTAGTTCTGTTCATAGAAATATAATCAAAGCAAATGCAGTTATGATAGTATCTACATGTAGGTGGCTGAATAGGGTGCAGATGGAATTGTACAACTTGTGAAGAACAGTTCTTTTTAGTTTAGAGATTTTATAAGATCTTCTAGACCAGGGGTAGCCAACTCTCAAGAGACTGCAATCTACTTGCAGAATTAAAAGTTGGCAGTGATCTACCCCTGGTTTTTTTTTTGCTGTTCAGCTAAAAGTTGTTCAGCTTTTTTAAGGGAGGAGGAAAGCCCTGTTTTTGGGGGGTTTCAGCTCACAGTTATTGAGCTTTTTGGGGGGGAGTTCTGCTTTTTTGGGGGGGTTAAAGGCAAGCGACCAAGGGGTAAAGTCACTCACAAGAAGATCGCTATGGATCAAAACAGCAATACAGAGAGAGCTCCGTCTTCCCTTCCAGAGATCATACAACAATGGAGGGCATGGCGAGGGGGTGTGGCAGGAGTCAGTTTTAGTGATGCTAAGGAAAGGGAGCCAGAGATCGGCCGCGATCTACCTAAGCCTCGCGGGGATCTACCAGTAGATCATGATTGACCTGTTGGCCATCCCTGTTCTAGACATATGAAGGTCTTTGTGATCATTGGCCATGCAAAATACCAGGTGTTCAGAGCCAAATTATGGAGAGTTGTTGTCAGGGTGACATAATAGCTCCCACCACCCCTTTTGAAAATACCCTAGAATCAAGAGGACCCTTACTTCCTGATATTCATATACAGTATACCTTTCAAGGTGAATACATGTCTACATTCTGGGACACAATGAAAAGGAGAAGGAGCAGACATTTTCTTATTGGATATTACTTTGACAACAGCTCCTCCAGGCAGAGAGGTGGGAAAAGGAGAGGATGTGGAATTGCATGTTTCTGCATCCCGTCTGTATGCAAATAGCTGCACTTTAAAGTTTAGATTTAGTATGTCATCCATAATATTGGTTCAAAGTCATGGCCAACAATGATTTCATTTTTTATTATGTCAGTTTCATTATGATTCTTGTTGATGTTTGAAAAAGTTGAGGTCAGGAGAATACCCTTGAATTTATGTTGCCTCTGTAGCATGATACTTACTTTTTAAGCTTAAAACTACTGTCATACCTCGGTTTAAGTACGCTTCGGTTTGAGTATTTTCAGTTTAAGTACTCCGCGGACCCGTCTGGAACGGATTAATCCACTTTCCATTACTTTCAATGGGAAAGTTCGCATCAGGTTAAACCGAGGTACCGTACCACTGTATAGCAATCATAAGTGACATGGTTGCAGTGGAGTTTCCTTCATTTGCTACTGCAGAGAATGCTTTTTGATTTCTGTGCTTTATCCTCAGAAGCCTTTTCCTTCAAGCTAAAATAAGCAACCCGCTCTTGCGTGTGACTTTTAAGTCTTCAGCATTAAAAGGTGTCATGAAATGTTCAACTGCTTCTGTTAATTACAGGCTGCCTGATGGGCTTCGAAGTTAATATTCTGCTGTCCAAAAGCAGCCATATGGGACAGCTGTATTGTGTGTTGGCTACATGAAGCAAATATTCACTTTGGCTCTTAGCTTAAAAACATAACAGAAGGCTTAATGGTAGTTTATTCTATGTATGGGAAGCTTCTATTTTTGTCCCCTACCCTTCTTGCTGATTAAACAAAGTGGCTATTTGTGGAAAGTTCTAATATATGAAGGGTGTTAAAGATCTCTTCCTGCTGGATTCTTAGAGCATACTAATGTTATAAACCAGGAATTGCATTTTGAATACTTAAGGTAAAGGGAATCTGGCAAAGAGTCAGCTTCATCTGAATTTTTCGTTTGATGCTAAGCAAAATGGGGATTATCCTGGACTTAATGAAAATGTCACTTTAAAGCAGGACATGGAATTCAAGGTCAAGTAAAGGCTCACAAAATAAGAAACATGGCATGAGTCAGATAAGTTCATGTGTCGACAATGTTCAAAGAGAAATTATGGCATTTGCATACTGTGACGAATCTTTGTTGCTTGAACTTGGTTACAAGCTGGGTGGAGTCCAAAATATATCAAACATTTTATGTGAGCAGCCTGTATTGTCTGGTTGAACTCTAAAGCTTCTCACTACTTTATGTGTCACTTCATTTGGTCCTGATAAAAGTCTTTTGCTACTACCGGTATTGCTTTGACTTGCATGCAGTCTTGTTCAATACTTCTTCCTTGCATCTTTTCCATTATCCCATAGCTAAAGATCTTTTGTTGTCTTGTAAATTTGGCTTTTATCACCACAAAGTATACAAGGATAAGATAAGATGTAGGATTAATTTGTTTGCGTGCTTTGCTTACAGCAGCTATAGTTAAGCAAATCATCCTGTGCATGAGCTGCGCTTTAGGAGGGGGAAGCTAGTCAGTTTTTTTGCTCTGTTTGAAGCCTCCGGAGGAGCGTCATTGTGGCTCCCAGCCTCTATGTGTATGGGTACGCAAATGCGCATGGGGGTGTGCCAGGTGAAATACAGCGGTACCTCTACTTACGAATTTAATGCGTTCCGAACGCACATTTGTAAGTCGAAAAAAATTGTAAGTCGAATCCCATAGGAATGCATTGGGAGAAAAAAATCTTAAGTCGAAGCAACCCTATCAAAAATTCGTAAGTGGAAAAAATCCTATCTAAACCACATCCCAGATGGCGGACAGAGCTCCATTCGTAAGTAGAAAAAATCGTAAGTAGAGTTATTCGTAAGTAGAGGTACCACTGTAAAGCCTAGTTTCGCCCCGGCATATGCAGCCCTCGATCTTCCTCTAGCAGGAGATAGAACATAGGAAGCCACCTTGTAAGAATTGTGCTATATTGTAGGTTGAATTTGACCCAGGTGAAATAAAGCCTAGTTTCGCCCCGGCATATGCAGCCCTCGATCTTCCCCTAGCAGGACCTAGAACATAGGAAGCCACCTTGTAAGAATTGTGCTATATTGTAGGTTGAATTTGATTCTCCTCCTGCCTCCTGTGGGTGACAACATGGCGCATATGAGGCCAAGGGGAGGTGATTCATTTTATATGTGTGGATTTCTGCAAAAATTGGAATTGTCTACTAACGAGCTCTCCGGTAACCGGGTGACGGGAAACTGGAGGCTCCAATTAGGCATCATTAGGACTCGTCTCTGGCACAACAGCCTATACGCCATATTGTAATTTGAGAAGACAAAGGATACAGATAGTCAAAACAACATTGCAAGATGTATGAGAATGGGATACAAAATGTATGGGAAAAAGTTCAAGAAGTGTTGACAGGAGTAAAAGAATACAAAAGATTTACAAAGTTATGGATTGAAACCCAGCAACAACTTCTCCCCACAGACAATTTTAAGACACAGGTTGAGGCTATAGATGACAAAAACGTTAAAGATTTAAAGGAGGAAGAACAAGAGGAGCAACAGAATTTGATCGAAGTGCAAGCGGTGAGAGAGGTTGCGCAGGACATACGTTATTATCGAGGAGCTTCAATGTGCGAAGAAGCCCAGGAACCGCTTCTCCCAGTGAGAGAGGGAGAGCAGGTTCTTGGTAAAAATAGCCAAGCTGTGACAATGAACAAAGATGTGATCTGGATTCGAACCTCCCTAGTGAGAGAAGGGAGGCAAGATCCAGGCGAAGGACAAGCTAAATGGGGGGGGGGGCAGGAAGAAGGAAGATCTGGAATGGGGTTGGCAGAAGGGCTGCTGGAAAGAGGGGAGTGGGCTGGAGTGGTCGAGAGACGGAGTGGATTTATTGTTATGAGATACTGCAATTAAGGGACAGATCAAATGGTTTAGAATTGGAATGTATAAAGGAGCTGGTCGGGATATCCAGGGAAATGTCATCCGGGAGAAGGAGGGGGGATTTAGAAATTGAATTAGGCTAGAAGCGAGGTAATAGAATTGTCAGAATGGATAAGGTAGAATATTTTTTAGCGAAAATTAATAGGCTAAAGGAAATAATTATAGGGAATAAAGTGTTTGATAATTTGGATTAAAGGATTTTATTCAAGTCATTATTTTAAGATTTAAATTGATAGTTTTGGAATTGTATAAGTATGAAAATTGCTAATGGGATATAACAAGACTCAGGAAGGGAGGAACGGGGAAGTCGAAGTTATTACAAAGTTATTAAAATGAGATTGGTTTTTTTGTTTTGTTTTTTATGGAATTTTCCCCCAGTTTTTTGCTTTATTGTTTTTTTTCTTTTTCTTTAAATTTCTTTTTTTCTGTGATATAATGCGATGTGATGATATGATGATCTGTAATTTCAAGCTGAAAAATCTTAATAAATATAATTTTAAAAACAAACAAACAAAAAACATGGCGCATATGAGAATATATGAGAGGCTTGGTTTGTGCCCCAAACCAGAATTGAATTATATCAAGACAACATCTTGATAAGTATTTTTCATCATGTGTTTATCTGTTCTAATTGCCTCCATTTTGGCCCTTGCTGAGCAAATTGTTTACTGTGTAAACAGTCAAATGCGATCCTCTTTTCAAGCTAGATTTGCATAGCTACTGCTGCTGACCTCAATGGATTTACTTGCTTTTGTTGATATTGGAGAAAAGTCGCTGCCTTGAAAGTGCTTAATCTCTAAAATGAAGGATGTCAGGTTTCTGGAAATTATTTCTACTAACCAGGATGTAGTTAGCTAAAACCCCAGATTGCGGGTGCTGTTTGGAATTGTAATGATATCCTGTGGTTTACGGCTTTTTGGGATTGCAAGCTGCTCAGTTGCTTCTGCTTCATTCTCCCCTGGTGCAAAGCAGGAACAGCAAACCAAACTTGTTGGTTCTTCCGAACTCAGGGCTGTGATTCCTCCCTCCCCCCCCCCCCCGCCCCGACAAACCGCAATCAAGAAGCCATTGTTGGTTCTTGGCTTGCTGCTTGTGGTTTTGTTTTAGGGAAATAAACCATGACTCTGGGTTTGGCCATAACAATAAGCCTTGAAACCTTGGCATCGATGCTCCCACTTGCACCTGGGGATGAGGGCAGCATGCACTGGTATGCTGTGTCCATAGCTGTCAAGTTCTCCCCTTTTTAAAGGGGGGAAATTCCCTTATGCTGAATAGGCTTCCTCGCGAGAAAAGGGAAAACTCGACACCTATGGCTGTGTCATATATTGGAGCTAGTATGACGTCTCATATGCGAATGAGGTCATTCTGTAGTTGCTGAAAAGGGTTCTGTGCATGCTCACAGGCATCTTTGTCAATATTTTGCATGTTCTAGGATTCTGAATAATTTTTAGGCTGGTGAGTCCTGGCTTCAATTCAGCCATGCATTGAATATAGCTTTTCCAAGGTAACAATTCACCATCTCCCTGGTGACTTTTGTTCCAGGCTGAGTGCCTTTCCAGCTGCCTTTGGTTTGGTACAGTATATTGTTTTTCTTTTGCAGTTGCGTGTGTCATTGTTCTAAGCCTATCAGTGTAATGAAGTCTTGCACAGCAAAGGGAAACCCCTACCAAAAACTCGAAACAGGAAGTTTAACTGCTGAAGATAGCTGAAAATAGAACAGGCATCCTTGTGCCACAAATAACTCTTAATGGTTCTATTATCTAGAGCTAAACTATGTGTTGTTTTTTATTTGTTTGTATTCATTCTCTCTCTCTCTCTCTCTCAAAAAAAAATGCAGTTTCCCTTTCCTGCCGCCAGTATTGCATGTTGATTAGATAATGTGTTCAGTATAATAAAGGCACTTAGATGGCTTTAAAAGCATTTATAGAATCAGATTGCTATGCTGTGTTTTGCTAATTGATTTTAATGGCTCATATCAAGATCATATTCTAGAAAGGGCTTTCAATAATAAATGAGAAGCAAAAATTATACAGCTTTGTCAGGGTGGCTTGTGACATTACCCACATAGAATTAATGTAGCTAAAATGTCTATGGTGACTACTGTATTTAGAACAGGAATAATTGAGACTCTGTGTGGTGAGGACAGTATAATTACCGGTAGTCTCTGTTTCCTTAGTATCCTCTGTGGGGACGGGGAAGGGGAAGATGGGATTGGAGAGAGTAATTAAAATTGCATCTTTCCACCCACTTTCAGAAGCAGAAAATATATGCACAAAGTGGTTCCTTGGTGCATATCCACTTTAAGCCCTACACTGACACGGAGGCAAAGGAAGTGACTATTCCCTTTGATTGTTGGAAACCAGTCAGTAGAAATTGCGTCATTTGATAACGTAAAGAAGGGAGAACATTCCTTTTGCAATCTTTGTGTAACAGAGAAACTTTGTATGCCTGGGTCACTGGGTAAGAAATGACTGGCACTACATCATCCTTTATTCATCATCATCAACAACAACCTTTCCAAAGTTAAAGCCTTGCTCAAGGTAGTTTACAACGTGAAAAGATTTACATTACAAACATTACAAAAGTAGAACACATCAAAAAGTACACAACCTTTCCATAGTATCATAGGATCATAACATAGGATCATAACAGCAGCAACCCCACCAACAAAACTTCTAAACAATACCCCACCCCAAGAGTCAGTTCAGCAGGCTCAGCTTTTGTACCTGGAGTCAGTCAGGGCTCCTTCCCTCCCAGGCCAGGTAGAACAAGGCCTGCAAGACAGGGAGAAACTCTTCCAGAACTTGTAGTTAAGATTGATCCCTGTCATTGGAATATTGGCTTTCTTTCTAGCTTTGCTGCATTTTCGCCTGTGATTTATTTTTGTTTATGTAATTTTGTGCCTATATATATTTGCCTTTCTGGGATGCAGATCGCTATACCATGATGGTGTGAGTACCTAACTGACTGTCCTGTGTCCCTCCTAGGGATGTGGTTGGCAATCTCCTTATTGAAGTGTGATTAAGAAATTGTATAAATACAATTAATCTTTAAAATTGCTTGATTGGACTGCTGCTGACTCAATATTCTCATGGGAGATGTTAAAAAGGAAAAAGATTCTCACAGAGGGCCTTGGTTTCTGATTGGCATAAACTGAATACACATAAATTAAAAGTCACCCAAGTTGCTCAGTGTTTTCTAGTTGCCTATATACACGGGTGGCACTGTGGGTTAAACCACTGAGCCTAGGGCTTGCCAATCAGAAGGTCGGCGGTTCGAATCCCTGTGACTGGGTGAGCTCCCGTTGCTCTGTCCCTGCTCCTGCCCACCTAGCAGTTCGAAAGCACATCAAAGTGCAAGTAGATAAATAGGTACCGCTCTGGCGGGAAGGTAAACGCCGTTTCCGTGCGCTGCTCTGGTTCGCCAGAAGTGGCTTAGTCATGCTGGCCACATGACCTGGAAGCTATACGCCGGCTTCCTCGGCCAGTAAAGCGAGATGAGCACCGCAACCCCAAAGTCATCCGCGACTGGACCTAATGGTCAGGGGTCCCTTTACCCTTTATACAGTTATGCTGCACCTGTAGATCTTAAGGGCACAGTATACAGTTAAAGCACACTTTGTTTCCTGTGCAGGTTCCAGTTGCACATTGTTTAGGACCTCCAGGACATTACAAGAGAAAGTTCTGTGCCGTGTGCAGAAAGCTTTTGGAGTCTCCAGCATTTCGCTGTGAAGGTAAGGCTGAACTGTAATGGATCATGGTGTTGTCAGCTTATTCTAATTTGTATCTTAACTGTCTGCCACCCTGGCACAAGCACAATATTTTTAAGATACTTCCTAGAATGATAAATGAGGACTTAAGTGTGAGGGATTGTAGAGGGTGGGGGAATCCTGTTGATAAGCTGCATTTCTCTTCTCTCTCTCTCTCTCTCTCTCTCTCTCTCCCTCCCTCCCTCCCTCCCCCCTTTTCCTCAGCAGAGTTACTACCCTTGAAAAAATGTCGAGGCTGTGCTCTCATGGCATTTACCTGTTATTGATGTTGTATGGGAAATGGTGGTTTCGTAGGTTAATCTCAGTGTACAAATCTAATGTAATTTCATACAAAGCAGCCTTATACTGAGAGAGTTGTCCCATCTAACCCAATATCTGTCAGCTTCAATTGATGGTGGGCCTCCAAGGTCTTGAGCAGAGTTCTAACAAGGGCAAAAATTAGAGACAGGCCAGCTCCCCATGTCCAGGAGATCACCTGAGGGAAAGGCCATTGACACATAAAACAAACTAGGTAGATGAGCCAGCAGCAAGGCAGAGACTTGCCATTCAGGCAAATGTCCGGAAGTCCCTCCCAGATGTCTCTGTTAGTTAGAAGATGGAAGGACGTTATCTGTCACAAAAATCTCAGCGAAAACTACTTTAAAGAAAAAACTACTCTACATAGCATGTTCTGCTTCCCAAAGGTACAGGTTTGATGCATTACGGTAGTTACTGTGCTTTTTAGGGGGTAGTGATAAACATGGGGTTTGTGCTCCAAAATGATTTAAAACAATTGCAGAAATATGACATTGCTTGGAATCCATTGGACAGTATGGGATTTTGAGTGCAGTTAACTAGTGACATTAATTAGGAACCCAGGTTTTAGTATCAGTTCCTCATTTTGAGAGGGGGATTTGTGGTGCCAAAGGGGTTCAAACTATTGCAAAATTTTGGCACCGGTTTGGAACAGATCCCAAATTTTGGGGTTCCTATTTAATAAGATCTTTAAGATCCTTTAACTGGCAATTCTAGGAACTGGAGCTGAGATCTTTTGCATGCAGAGCATTTATTCCTGAAATTAGAAATTGGGTGGCTGTTGTTGTTTGTAACATGTAAATAGCAAGCATGCCTACCTCTTCTCCAGGTCAAGACCCCGGTGGTCTTCAGAGTAGTGTCTTAATGCTTTGGCCCTATTGTGGTTCTGGTCCACATTCGGCCTCTGCACTTGTTACTTTAAAGCCACCCACTTGGGGGGATTTAAATAAAATTAGGCAAATTCATGGAGGATAAGGCTATCAATGTCTGCTAGCCACAATTGCTGTGCTTTGCCTCCACAGCCACAAGCAGTGTGCTTCTGAATACCAATTGCTGGTACCTGCAGGAGGCAGGGCCGGCTCTAGGTAGAGCCCCGGTGGCGCGGGGTGGCAGGGCGCCGGGCCGGTAGGCCGGGCGCTGCGTGGCAAAGCCGCGCGGAAGCCATGCTGCGCCCTGCGAGGGCGGGGGCGCTGGAGCGATCTCCGCCCCTCAGCGCCAGGGCGCACGACCTGCTCAAGACTGCCCTGGCAGGAGGGGAGACTATTTTTTTGCTCAGGTCCTGCTTGTGATTTCGGCTGGTGGGTGCTTGTAAGAACAGGATGTTCGACTAGCTGTGGCATTGGCCTGATCCAGCAGGCTCTTCTTAGGTTCTTATGGTTCTGCTAATCGTGTACATCAGACATGTCTAATCTGCGGCCCTCCAGATGTTTTGGCCTACAACTCCCATGATCCCTAGCTAGCAGGACCAGTGGTTGGGGAAGATGGGAATTGTAGTCCAAAACATCTGGAGGGCCGCAGGTTTGACATGCCTGGTGTACGTGATGTTGCATCTTTACTATAATAATGAAGAAATATATTTTAAAAGTAAAGTAGGAGATTAAAAATACAGATAAAAGCAAGAGTAAGGCAAACGAGAGGCAATTCCCCTTTCCTTCTGTTTACTCCTAGTTTGTGAGCTGCACGTGCATACAGATTGTGCTCCGTTTGCTTGTAGTGACTGTCGCCAGTGCCATCAAGATGGCAGTCAGGCTCATGTAAGTACGAAAGTTTTTGTTTAAACAACAGATGAAAGAAATCTGTTAGGAAAGCTTTGCTTCCAAGGGCCTAATGCAAAGTTGAACTTTTCGTTACTTGCTTTGAAGACTCTGTCATTCAATGTTTGTTTTGGTTGATTTTTCTGGACTTTCTGAAAGGTTAGATCAGGCATCCCCAAACTGCGGCCCTCCAGATGTTTTGGCCTACAACTCCCATGATCCCTAGCTAAAGGGACCAGTGGTTGGGGAAGATGGGAATTGTAGTCCAAAACATCTGGAGGGCCGAAGTTTGGGGATGCCTGGGCTAGATATTCAGATTTTCAGTGCAGCTAATTCAACTGCTTTACCAAGATTTTAAAGCCATTTAAAAGTCTTCAGTACATTTTTTAAAATAATTGATTTATTTGTTACACTTTCTGTAGGATACATACCATCATCACTGGAGGGAGGGAAATCTTTCTTCAGGTGCACGTTGTAAGGTCTGCAGGAAAACGTGTGGCTCTTCAGAGGTTCTCTCGGGTATGAGATGTGAATGGTGTGGCGTTCTGGTACGTAAACAATATTTCTTTGTTTTCCCCCCAAATTTGATACCCTGGCATGTGAACCGGCCAGAATCCTCAAGGCAACTTAAAAGATAGAAGTAGTGAAAAGAGAGTTTATCTGGAAGCCCATCACAGTATAGTATATATAATAAAATAAAATAGAGTGTTAATGTATTCTTTGTTTTAATTAAAGATGGTTGTTTTTAAATAATTTCATATGTGAAGTTTCCCTGTGCTCCAGAATGGACGAAGGGTGTGGTACAAAAAATCAGATAAGTAAATAAACTGAATAACAAAATAACTGAAATGTCCATAATACAGTGCATGTAGTCTGAAAAATTATGATAACTGAAAAAATATGATATGATAATAAGTGGTCACTACTATATAAACATTTTTTAGAAAACCCATCCGGCTGGGTTTCTACTATCTTAAGAACTATCTAACAGGACAGTAAGTGTATTCTGGACATTGCAAATAAAATAACTCAGAAAATGGAAACTGCCTTTCTTTACTCTTCAAATACATTTTGTTTGTTTATACCCCAGACGGGTGGGGTATAAATAAATAATAATAATAATAATAATAATAATAATAATAATAATAATAATAATAATTATGTTTGTATGTTTGTTTCTGAATGGCAGCATTAAACTAAGTATGTACGCTACTGTGGAAATTCACTTTTAGGTGTAACAGTATGTGGAATTATTTCCGTAGCAACATACGTACTTGGTTTTAGATTACCCTTCCTTTGTGTTTGGGATTTGGTTTATATTTTAAACATCATAGGAACATAGTTGTTTTCTACTGAAGCATATCATGCCCCTCTAGCCCAGCACATCCTCTGACTTGGCTCTACATGCACCAGCGCTTCAGACAAAAGGTCTTTCCCAGTCTTGTTGCCTGACATCTTTTTAACTGGAAATGCCAGGGAGTGCACTTTGGACCTTTTGCAAGCATAGTATGTGTACTGCTACTCAGTTGTGTCTCTTCCCTATTGAAACCTCATGTTTCCATCTAAAATACTTGTATTGAGCTAGGCTTAAGGCCAAGCAGTCTCTTTTTAAAGTCTGGGTCTGCCTCAGTCTTATATATAACACAAGGAGTGGGGTCTTACTGTGGGTGTTCTCCAAATCTGCAGTTTCCCTCTGCATCAGCCTTTCCCCACATCCTAGCATTTTCTCTCAGCTGGGATCACTTCCAGTGATGGGGCACTGGGAGACAACTTGGGGGCAGGGAGTGCGGTCAGGTTTCAGCACCCACCCACCCCCAATCCTGCTCTTCAAATCTGCCCTTGGTGATCCCAAACTTACATTAGGTTTGTGGGTATTTGTTTTGCTTATTCTTGCAAAGCCAGAAATCATCAAGGTGAAAAGGTATTAGGCACTGAATCTGAATACATCTAAACTTGTATTTTACTGTGCTTTGGAAAGCAACACTACTGGCAATCAGTAATAGTGCGTCCAGTGTGCCAGTGTGTTATATTTGCTACTCATTAAACTACACAGGTTACAGAACTATCTGTTTAACCAGGTTTTTATATACCAGTATATTAAGAATATGGTTAATGAATATAGGGAGGAGAGAGGCTGTGATCATTGTACTTTGTGTTCAATTGTACTTTGTATTTCATTTCATTTCATTTGTAAACTAGCCAGGAGGGAAAACTAAATGAAGATACAGTGTTGCCTCGCAAGATGAATTTAATTCGTTCCGCGAGTCAATTTGTTTTGTGGAAAATTCGTCTTGCAAATCGCGGTTTCCCATAGGAATGCATTGAAAATTCTTTTTTTTTGCCCATAGAAACGCATTAATTAAATTTCCATGCATTCCTATGGGAAACCGCGATTTGCAAGACGAATTTTTCGCAAAACAAATTCGTCTTGCGAGTCACCATCAGATCGCATGATGCATTCGTCTTGCGAAAAATTCGTCTTGCAGGGCATTCGTCTTGCGAGGTACCACTGTAGTTTTTTAAAAAAACAAACAAAAGAAAAACTAGAAGAGCTTTTACTTATCTGTAAAATGGACTGTTCCCCAATTTGAAACGGCTCCCTGATTAATTTTACAGGAAATTGCTGATCCACACTCGCATTTTCTGTGTGACCAAGCCTCTTCCATTCATTGAACTTCTGAGCACATAGAATATGAATATTTGAGCTCACATGGGATTAACTTTGCTTGTTGTTGTTTAGTCGTTTAGTCGTGTCCGACTCTTCGTGACCCCATGGACCATAGCACGCCAGGCACTCCTGTCTTGCACTGCCTCCCGCAGTTTGGTCAAACTCATGTTCGTAGCTTCGAGAACACTGTCCAACCATCTCGTCCTCTGTCGTCCCCTTCTCCTAGTGCCCTCAATCTTTCCCAACATCAGGGTCTTTTCCAAGGATTCTTCTCTTCTCATGAGGCGGCCAAAGTATTGGAGCCTCAGCTTCAGGATCTGTCCTTCCAGGGAGCCCTCAGGGCTGATTTCCTTAAGAATGGATAGGTTTGATCTTCTAGCAGTCCATGGGACTCTCAAGAGTCTCCTCCAGCACCATAATTCAAAAGCATCAATTCTTCGGCGATCAGCCTTCTTTATGGTCCAGCTCTCACTTCCATACATCACTACTGGGAAAACCATAGCTTTAACTATACGGACCTTTGTAGGCAAGGTGATGTCTCTGCTTTTTAAGATGCTGTCTAGGTTTGTCATTGCTTTTCTCCCAATAAGCAGGCGTCTTTTAATTTCATGACTGCTGTCACCATCTGCAGTGATCAAGGAGCCCAAGAAAGTAAAATCTCTCACTGCCTCCATTTCTTCCCCTTCTATTTGCCAGGAGGTGATGGGACCAGTGGCCATGATCTTGGTTTACTGATCTTTGCTTACTGATATTTAATATCTGTCTTCTGTGACTAAGGGGATATAAAATAACACAGACTTTTAAAGTGTTCATAATTATATACCATATGAAAGGGGATCCGAAAGAAGTATTAACTTTGTCAAAGGTTGCAATTTTTGGGGGGGGGGCGCCCTTTATCTCTGCCATATGCGCATGCTGCCAGCCACAAACTATGGGTATAGATTAATTTAAATTGGGTGGTCAACAGCTGTCTAGGCTCAAAATTTACAGCTCTGAAATAGAAATTACATGACTTTACAAGAACCTGATGCTGTGTTTTCCATAGGCTCATGCTGCTTGCTATGTGATTGTACCTCCAGAATGTACATTTGGAAGACTAAGAAACATGATTCTTCCTCCAAACTGTGTGCACTTATGTTCTCGCAACTTCAGTAAAATGCACTGTTTTCGGATATCGGAAAGCTTACAGACGGAAGCAGGTAAAGTTCTGACTGCATAATATTAATCCATTGGTTTATTTAACAATTTAGTGATTACTTTTTGTTTTTGTTAAAAGCCAAAATGCACAATTGTCAAAGGGGTCCTTGTTAAAAGGAGGAATGTCTGAGAACTGGGGTAGGAAACAAGCCCCTAAGACGCATTCAGTCCACCCATGTGCTTTCCTATCCTGTGTAGTTCTGGCAATCTGCCTGCAGGTGATGGTTCTGGGCCGGAAAGCGTTTCTGAGAGCTAACGTCTTTGTGAGTCAGATTTGGGTTGAATAACATGTGATGTCCAGTTGCTTACGTAGGCTGCAAGCCTATGAACACTTACTTGGGAATACGTTTAATTGAACACAACAGGGCTTTCTTCTGAGCAGGCATGCATTGTGCTTTAAGAAGTCTTAGACATACTTGTTAAGAATTTACCATTTTAGGCTGCTATTTGCTCAACTAGAAATCTCTTGCTTCTTATATTTTTAAAAGCATGCTTGTTAGTTTCTTTACATCCCTGTCCCCCAATCAAATTACCTTTATTCAAGATTTTTCTTAGCTTAAAGTAGGAGCGTGCCTGGTTTAAAATATCAATACTTTTTCACATTTTGAAAATGTATTTGCTGTAGAAAATAAGTAGGAGATCTATAGCTTTAAGCAAGGTGTGTATTTTCCAACCGGGTTGGGAACTGTCAACCTGTGGGCCAGTATTGACCTGCCAGGGAGTCAAAGTTGGCTCATGACATCATTTCCAAGTCATGCCCTACCTACCCATCAGCTGGCATCACTCATAATGTCATCTGATGAGTGGGAGGACTAGGCCAAATCCTACTGTAGCTGTGCTCCTCTGTTCCTTGCAGGGAACAAAGGTGCGCAGCCAAGTTTAACCCCCCACTCATCAACTGAACCTCAATTTTAGAAACAAATTTCTGTACATCAGGAGTCAGCAAACTTTTTCAGCAGGGGGCTGGTCCACTGTCCCTCAGACCTTGTGGAGGGCAGGACACTCTCTCTCTCTCTCTCTCTCTCTCTCTCTCTCTCTCTCTCTCTCTCTCTCTATATATATATATATATATTGGGGGGGGATGAACGAATTCCTGTGCCCCACAAATAACCCAGACATTCATTTTAAAGAAAAGCACACATTCTACTCATATAAAAACACCAAGCAGGACCCACAAATAACCCAGAGATGCTCATGTAAAAACACGCTAATTCCCGGACCATCCACGGGCTGGATTTAGAAGGCGATTGGGCCAGATCCAGCCTCCGGACCTTAGTTTGCTGACCCCTGTTGTACATAGTGCTTTAAAGTCCTGACTTTGGGACTTCAAAACGTGTTGCACCTTGGCTGCACCCATCTGTCAAATTTGGCCCACAAGGCCATTCTTGATAAAGACTTAATGGCCCATGGAGTCAAAAAGGTTCCTCACTTTTCTTGTACAAAGTAAATGACTTTTGATTCATGGCTAAACTTGTGGGGATTGGTTTCTTTTGCAATGTGTGGGGAAGGTTTCTTGCTTTCATATACAACAAATCTGTAACAATGGAACACAAGGAAGGAGCATATTTTAGAGCTTACATTTTCTTCATCTTTTTGTCTTTGTGCTTACCCAGGTACAGGTAAATGTTCTGATACTGTACTAGGAAAAAACAACTTAAGAATGATGGCAAACCTTCTAGAAAAACAGCAAACTAATTCTATGCTGAGCCGAGGCAGTAAATAGACAGCATGTATAAATGTGTTTCCTTTGCCTTGGCTGTACTGAAAATACTTTGTTCAGTTTCTACCATAATATTTTACTGCCACCTAGAGTACATCCTGCATATATTTTTTCCCTCAGGTTCTCAAGAATATATTCATATTTCCCTATTTCCCCACAAAGCTAGGACTGTAACTATAATTGGCAATGCAGATAGGTCTATCTGTGGCTTAATAAGCCATAATAGCTAAATGGAACCTCCATCTTCAGTGTTGAGCAGGATTTGGCCTTTGTCTTCATATTTCGTGTAGAAACTTCCAGAGCGATATGCCTGGCTGCTATTTGAAACTACTAGATGAGCCTTGGACAGTCCAACAAGTTGATTCTTACGTTCTTAAATTCTTTTGTTGCCTTGCATATCCTGCATGCTAGGTACAGTACTTTACAATATATATATATATATATATATATATATATATATATATATATATATATATATATATATATATATAATGTAGAGGGTCCATGTTTGTACGGCCACACTTTTCTCCAAAACCGCTTGCCCGATCAGCCTCAAATTTGCCCACAACATCAGATGCGCATGTGGGAGTGTCTTTACCCACTTACATTGACCAGATGACACACCTAGCATAGGTAAAAACCCGGATTTATATAAAAAAATTGTGCCCTCCAGTGGACATCCAACAAACAAAGGGCAAACATACTCCCACAATCCCTCTTGCCCCGGAGACCACACCTCCAAAACAGGCCTTATTGCAGCAACAAGGCCGCAGGATAGCCCAGCCAGGATAGCTGACTATGCCACAGGCAAGAATCAACTGAATATGGGCCTTTTACAGGGCCCTGCCTTTGGGTAGGGTAAATGTGTTGGGACGGGGTGGGGGAATTTTACATAACACGTGTGGGTTGGGGAGTCAGGGTTGGGACAGGGCAAAATTTAACAGAACACGCGTATTGGGAAGAATGATTGTGTGCAAAAATGAAGGGGGACTCTGAAGGTGAGGGGACTCTGAAGGGAGACTCTGAAGGTCCATTTAACAGAAAAAGGTCCATTTAACACAAAAAGCCACAGCAACGCGTGGCATGGCCAGCTAGTCCATTATAAATGTGCTGCTTTAGTAAAGCACATTTTAAATCTTGCAACACTTAACGTGTCCTGGAGATAGGTAGGCTTCAGAGCCCTTGGAGAAGGTAATTCGTCAGGTTTTCATTAAACGTGATGTCAGTGGTCATGAATAAACTTGCTCAGATGCTTGCAAAGATTTACCGGTATTTTAAGCAAACAGGAAAGATGGGCAAATGTCTTTTAGTGTAACTAATGGTTTCAACCCTAATTTGCAGGGTCTCTGACGAATCTTAGCTTAGGGTCTGTGAAGTGCTGCCTCCCTCTTAAATATGATTTAGGCTACAATTCTGAAATTCAGCTACTAGGCAGTAAGTCCCAGTGACCTCGGTGAGACTTCTGAGGAAACCTGTTTAGGATTACACTGTTAATGTTACTGTTTGGTTTTTAAGATCCCTGGTTCACATTAGCTGCGGTTAAGGCCAGTGCTGACATTTCCCTTGAGAACAGTGATGGGAGGAAGGAGCTTGCATTCTCGTCACTGGCTTCCAAGTGCTAATCTCTTGTATGTTTGTATTTTACAAAAAAATTCTCTAAGGCACAAATTGACCAAACAATCAATTGGGTAGTTTGTGTCACTCATCTAGAAAATGGCAAAAAACAAAATAAAAAGACTCAATTGTCTGTCCTTCAAAAATGTCTACCTGTGAGTAGAAATTGCTTGAAGTACTGTATTGAATTTGCAGAAATATACCTAAAGCTGTTATGTACAGGCAACCCTTGTTTTGCTCAAGGGTTACGTTCAGGCCTGCATAAAGCGTTCTGTCCTGCTCCACCCAGTTGTGCCTTTTGGGTGACATTTTTGGGTCGTTTCTGGAGTTGGCGTCATGCATATGTGCACAATTGCCCATCAATTGGACGCACGTAAATCGGTTGTTGCCTGTAGCAATCGTTCTCCACCAGAAATGCTAATGGTATTTTCTGGAAATTTTTTGAAAAGTGGCTTCTGGATCAAGTCAGTGCATGTAAAATCTCCCTCTGTTAGTGGACATTGCATCATGTGTCTATAAGCACGTAGGCTGGTGTAGCTGTGATGCTACAGATTACCCTTTTCTTTCTTTCGGCATATTCTTTTAAACTCGTTTGTGTTTCTGTTCTCTTTTGTCATGTTTTATCATGCCCTCAGATTTTCCGTGCTCAGGCATGGCTTGACAGAACAAGCAACATAAGCAACTGCTTTGGACTGCAATAGTTTTTTGAGAGGCACTAATGAAACATCTTGTGGCTGGAAAACTGTGTATAATACCAAGGTTGCAAGCCTGGGCTGCCATAGATTTTGAGGCACACCTCTCAGGACGTGTAGGGCAGTTGTCTGTGGCCATAAATTGTAGTGGAATGGCTATGGCAGTGTGTCTCTTAGGAAATTAGTAGGTGTTGAAGTAAGATAGCTGTGTTGTAAACAGATTATGGTGGGAAAGGAGTAATCTGCCATTCTTTTCAGATCAACCTAGCATGCTGCATAGCTTACAGTCACTACTTTTGCTTTTGCTGTTGTACACAATGCCCAGCAGCAAGATCAGGTTGGCTGCCAAGTGTATATTTATCAGGGAGCCAGAAACCCCCCCCCCACCAACTCTGATAAGTGTGCCACTACAATGCATGTGTCTTCAAAGACCTGTTTTCGTATCCTCTTTTTGGAATATGCCTTAAACTAATGCAGGGGTTGGCAAGGTTTACCTTGTCTGGGCCGGTTTACTCCAGCAAAGATCCCTCTGTGGGCTGGATCGCGCGCACCCCAGCGATTTCTGGCACCGCGCAAGTGAGTCCCCGCCCCGCACTGCGTTGGTTTAGCGCAGTGTGTGGGGACTCACCAAGTGGGCGGCTCGGTTCTGGGGTGGCTCGTGGGCCGGTTAAACTACCTGGGAAATTGAACCATTTTATTCTGATGCCCGCCCAGAGAATGAAACAGTGGATACTTCTACCCATGATAGCAAAACCAGAATCCAAGCCAAAGAAAGAAGTGAAATATATTTGCCATTGATTACCATTGGTATTATGGGATGGTTTATCCTCTACTTTTGTCTGTTAAAAAAGCATTTGCAGGTTAGGTCTTACCTTTTTCTGACTCGCAATAGGAAAGTGATAACCGCAGTTATCTTGCAAACATTACATCTTCACAAAAAAAGTGAGGGTAATTTTAATTCTTTAAATGGAGACAAACTAAGCGTACACACACTTCATTTCCCACCTTTCCTCTAAGGAGTTAAAGGTGGCAAACATGGCTCACACCCTCTTGTAATAATAATAATAATAATAATAATAATAATAATAATAATAATAATTTTATTTTTATTATAAATAAAATAAAAAAATAATTTTTATACCCCATCCATTTATACCACTCTGGGCGGCTCCCAACAGAATATTATTAAAGCGACAAAACATCAAACATTAAAACTTCCCTAAACAGGGCTGCCTTCAGGTGTCTTCTAAAAGTCAGGTAGTTGTTTATTTCCTTGACATCTGATGGGAGGACGTTTCACAGGGAGCGTGACTACCGAGAAGGCCCTCTGCCTGGTTCCCTCTAACCTCACTTCTCGCAGGGAGGGAACTTCCAGAAGGCCCTCGGAGCTGGACCTCAGTGTCCGGGCTGAACGGTGGGAGTGGAGACACTCCTTTTATCCTCACAACAACCATGTGGGAATTTGAACCCTGGTTTTCCAGGGCTCATAAAAGTTCATATGTCAGCTTCATAAAAACAAGAATTCCATGCGGCTTTCCAGTATACGGCTGTAGAGAATGTACTGGTATATTTATTTATCATTGGGCATAATGATATAATGTGAGGATAATCTGATAGTATTGTTTTCATTGCAACACTTTATTTTAAAGGATGAACACCTTGTTTTTAAAGCCAAACCTTTAAAGGAGACTTTTCTTTTCACAGATGACGACGACGATGTTGACAGTTCAACACAGTTATCGCTAAAAGAGTCCCAGGTTTCCACAGACTCAAGTAAGTAGCATTTGTTACTAAGCAGAGAGTACTGTATCTGTTTGCAGCAAGATTTGTGCTAGGAGCATATGATGCCTTTTGTTGGTGTACAAAACATGGTACAGTCCAATTTTCAAGGAGTTGGCAGTAAAATGCAACAAGGCATAAGCAGCTGCTTGCAAATCCACTTACTGTAATCATCTCCTACTGTCATAACTGAGAACACATATGAACATTGCTAGTTTGTAAGCCTTCTTGTGCATTTCCTTTAACAGAAAGACAGGATAAACTTCACCTTAAAGACATCATTCCTCTTTCAGAGAAATAAGACAAGGTTCATGTGGAAGCTGGTAAATTTTGTTACACTGATGTAACCAATGTAAATACAATAGATTTCCAATGCAGCTGAAAGTTAAAACTCCCTGCAAATTGTCTCAGTGGTCTGGATGCAGTACACTACTTTGTATTAAATGCTAAAATATCATTTTCCTTTTAGGTAAACAGATCTTGAAAATATACGATGGGAATGATGCAGTAAAACGCAATCAGTTTCGGCTTATTACGGTCCCAAGGATTACAAAAAATGAAGAAGTTGTGGTAAGAGTGCCCGTTGCGTGCATTCTAAAATTGTATGGATTCTAAAATAGAAAAACTGAAAAATGTTAACTGTGTTTATATCTGAGGCTGATCATTTCATCTTAGCTTTATTAGTAAATATTTTCTTTCAAAATAATAAGCAGTTCATCACAACGTTAAATACTTAGGTATTTGTAGTTCAGGTGACATCTGATACAGTGGCTATGTGGTCTAAACCACTGAGCCTCTTTGGCTTGCCAATTGGAAGGTCAGCAGTTCGAATCCATGTGATGGGGTAAGCTCCTGTAGTTACTCTGTCCCAGCTTCTGCCAACCTAGCAGTTTGAAAGCATTCCAGTGCAAGTAGATGTGACGGGAAGGTAAACAGCGTTTCTGTGCGCACTGGCTTCCGTTACGGTGTTCCGTTGCTCCAAAAGTGGTTTAGTTAGTCATGCTGGGCACATGACTTGGAAAGCTGTCTGTGGAACACCGGGTCCCTCGGCCTGAAGAGTGAAATGAGTGCCGCAACCCCATGGTTGCCTTTGACTGGATTTAACTGTCTAGGGGTCCTTTCCCCTTTTTTTACCTTGTTAATAAGCACCTGTGCAGGATCACATCTTTTCTTCTGGGAGCCTCTACCCTTTCTCTTTGACTAACAATAGTTAGAGCTTCTTCCCTCTGGGGTATGTACTATCTTTTAGTACCTCTTTCAAGCCTACTATCTTATGCATAATAGTACTACTTGCTATTGTGAGTTTTGATTCCCACCCCCCACGTTGGGGGGTCAGCAACTGCTCCCAAACCAAATCCTTCCCACTGTGGAGTTCCATCAGCTACCCAGTTGCTAACGTGGAAATAAAGCAGATTAGAAAAGGCGACATGTGGTAAGCAATATTGCCATAAGGCCACGTGTTCCCTCGACCTTTGCCTATCGTACTATGCCTGTCTTCAAAGGCCTGCACTGGTTGCCATTTGCTACCAAGCTCAATATAAGGAGTTAACATTGACATGTAGAACTCTAAATAACTTAGACCTCAAATAGCCAAAGAAGCACCTCCTCCCACATTGACCTGTCCAACTGCTAAAGTCAGCAGTCGAGACTCTCTTGGTAGTGCCACCATCTTTTGTGGCTCAAGGAGTGGTGGTGCATGTGAGAGCCTTCTCTGTGATGGTCCCCAGGTTGTGGAAGGACTTTCCCTCTAAGGTGTGTCTCGTGCCAGCAGTGTATGCTTTCTGACAATTGACAGTTGGTCAAGATGTACGTCATTACACAGGTCTTGAACTGGGTAGCTATCTTGCCTCCCTTTGTATTGCTATGCACTGCTGTTCGGTTTTTTGTGGTTTTTATTTCATGATTTTAAAGGTACCTGTAATATTTTTTTAATCCTGGGACTATTTGGCGAAATGGAAGCTGTGAATATAAATAATAAAATGACATATTAGCGGAACAATTCTTCAGCTGCCACTTTAGGAAGTCTGCCACTCCTCGCTCTTGCCAAAAATGTTCCACAAGAAAATATAATTGCTGACTAGGGCTCTAATAGGTTGTGTTTCCATGTACATGATGGTTGCTGCTTCTTTCCATTCAAGAATATCCATACCATCTCAAAATGCTCAGCTACTTACTGTGTGTTTGTGTGTTTTGTGGTGTTGTAGGAGGCTGCACTGAGGTCGTATTACATCAACGATGATCCACAAGATTATGAGCTTCAGACATTCACTCAACAGGCCTTGTTTTGTGATGACATCATTAATAGGAATGATACCACAGAAGAGACCCA
Source organism: Zootoca vivipara (assembly GCF_965207765.1). NCBI lineage: Eukaryota > Metazoa > Chordata > Lepidosauria > Squamata > Lacertidae > Zootoca > Zootoca vivipara. The sequence goes on from NC_142598.1 coordinate 17,272,260, forward strand.
GCCAGGGTCTGTATTCCGAGAAGCCGTTCCTGAAGCTTGGATCATTAGAGCCAAACCGAGAGATAATGAAGTCGTAAAAATTTACCCTGGATGGCTGAAGTAAGTGATACTTCCTTTACTAAATTCCATATTTATGGAACAGTGACATAAATAAGAGGAGTGACGTGTAGAATGTATTTTAATAAATCAATGTTAAGGAAATGAGAGGTTATTTTATTGGTTTTGATTTATTGAGCCCCCTTCTGTTTATAAATCAAATTAGCTTCCAGAATGATTAAAGCACATCCATACAACTATCACTTTCCTCCTATACAGAATGTAGGCTCTGTGAGGCAGTAGTCTTTTTTTAAGGAAAACAAGATCTGTAAGGTTTGTCTGTACATCAAAAAGTATTAATATAACTTGAAAATTTGAATCTCTGAACTTCAGGATGAACTTACAGCAACATTTATTTGATTGGTTTTATGGACAGAAGAGTCATGGTCATTCAGCATAACGAATAATCCTATTTCTGTGGCTGTTGAGCATGTTGGCAAAGCAGTATTTCTGTGCCGGTGTTCCTTTGACTCAACCCACCATCTGTAAATTATTTCCCCTCTCTAGGATTGGAATGGCCTGTGTCTCAATAAGAGTAAATAAAGAAAGCACTACCCAGATGGTGATTAAAGAAGTTCTCCCGTTACTTGGATGCCAGGTAAGCAATATCAAATGGATTGTTTCAGTTTCAGTTTCCCCTCTGCGTTGACTTGTATTTAACTGTATGATTCAAACAAGAGTATCACAGATAGATTAAACAAACAACACAGTAAAAATGGCAAGGGAGTTCCATTGAGCTGGAACAGTTTCAAGTATTTATTTAAAACATTTATAACCTGTTCTTCATTCACACAGTTGCAGAGTGAAGAACAATATTCATGTTATTTCATTTATTTCACAATATTTATACACTGCTTGATTGTAAAAACAACAACATCTCAAAGCAGTTTGCAAAAAGATAAAACAATAAAATCAAGAGAAATTTACAGTACTTGAAAACGTACAAAGGATAACATACTGAAACAGGTTCAGATATAATAAAATAATATTTCATTTAAATTCAGCTTAAAAACAGACAACGTAATAATAGTGTAACTAAATCAGCCAGGTGAGGGATGCTACTTTAGTCAAAAGCTGGGGGGGGGGCGCAGCAGCTGACCAAAGTAAATGCGTTTATGCAAAGCCCTCTCCTGTTAGTTAGCTTATTGGTCATTAAACTATATGCAAGAAGCCCTACCTTTTCTCCAACATGAGTAATGTTTTAATGTTCTGGCAATACTCCAGTGAGTGAGGAAGCTTGTGCTTCAGAATTAATTGAACCCTGCAATTTGGTGTTGCTCTATAGACTATACACAATGTGGGGTGGATTGCGTTAAATAAACAAGGAAAACAAATACGACTTAAATCAAGTTTATTGTTGATACTGTCTATATTTTTCTTTAAAAATGCTGTAAATCTTTTCACTAAAACCATGTTTATTTATAGCTACAATATTATTTATGTGGTTGTATCATTATTAATACAACTGGACCCTGCATCTATTTGTTCCAATGTACGTTTTGCACACTTTCGTTTTTATCTGTAGGGGGAATGCCTTTGAGGTGATCCCCTGTAGGGTCTTCCTTTGACAATCTGTGAAGTATGGAGAATTTGATCTTCTTTTCTCCCCAGCTTTTCTCTTTTCTGTTTCACTCTGCTATGGCCTTGTCCCAACCTCACAAAAAGAAAGTAGGGAACAAAAATGAAATCCCCATGAATGATAGATGGAAGCAAGGTCTGCTAGTTAATGGATTTATTTTCATTGTATTTTTATTTGAGAGTGGATTGGATTGGTTCTTCTTTAATTCAAAGTAACTGGCAGAGGCATTGATTCAGTTTACAGATGAACTTGTAAGGTTTACATCCAAATTATTTAACATAAACATTTAAGATAACTCCAGGTTTCCCCCCCAACATGTAAATACCTTTTTTTTTTTAAGAAGTTATTTTTATTCCCTGTTACACAGTGTGAATTTATAATATCCTAGTTCTCACCTTACTTTAAACCATAGTTTAAAATGAATGTGTGCTGTGTTTCAGAGTGCCAGGGAAGAATTGGAGCAGGGGTTGGCTTCCAGTTACATGTGTTCCAGGACTCGTGGTTTGTTTGTCTTTTAGCAAACCATGATTGTAAGCCAAGAACTAACCTCTTTCTTAGGAAATGGACAAGCCACACTACTTGGCACACGATAGAAGTCAGCCCTTCTTTGTTTACTCCCTGACATTCTGAAAAAAGAGGTTGGGGGGGGGGCGGCAGCAAGGCGCAATCTTTTGACCAGTGTGTACCAACATGCTGCTCATTCACATTAAACCCAGGGCTGAACCTTTCTGGGCTGGTAGGCAAAATTGTTTTCTCCTTCACCCCTGGCAGCCACCCACAATGTCACAGTGACATCAAGTGACCTTCATTGACTCTATGGGTCTTTGGGAGCCCTTATTGATGTGCAATTTCTTTTTGTAGTGCTTTGAGTGGTGCTTCTGAAGACCTTGCCATAAGCTGGTTGGTGATGGTTGCAAAGCACTGCACAGTGAGAAGGACTTCTGAAGACACCCGCAGATGCCCCTCTCAATTAACCACTCTCAATTCCAACCTGATAATTGCCACCTGCCCAGATTTTTAACTTGTCTGAATTAATTTTAAGATATATTTTAATTAATTGATGCCTGTTTTTATGCATATTGTGTTGTTTTTATGATGTTAGCCTCAGCTGGGGAGGGTGGGATACAAATGAAGAATTATTATTATTATTTATTATCACCATCATCATCATCATCAAAGTGCAGTGCCTGCATAACCCTTTTGGCCAAGCTCAATCTTACAAGCCCCACACTTGCAGGGCAGGTAGGCATGGCTTCACCAAAACAACCTGATGGATGCAGAGGCACTTGATGGGGCCTAGTTAAGTCTCTGGGCTGGAGGTTCCTCACTCCTGCATTAAACCATCACTTAATTTGAAAACTGTTGTTTAATGTGACAGGTAAACCAGGCTAATGTCTTAAGGTGAGACAGAACTGCACCACATAAGGAAGAAGAGAGGTCTAAAGCACAGCTTTAGTCATATTTCTTCGTCTTTAAGTTAAAAGATTGTAACTTACTAGAAATCTTGATGAATTTTTTTGGCAGTTGGAAAGCTTTCAGAACTTCAAATTGGTGGAGGTACTCATGGGCTCTAAGCAAGGTAAGTCACAGATAGTTCTCATTATTACAGGATGTCACCGCAGTTTTAATGCCTGCACTTGTTATCAGAATCCTGAATGTTAAGTTTCAGCTTGAGAAGGCTGGAGATTTGTGGTTTTGTTTTTTTAATTGTTGTTTCTGGCGTTCTCGCTTTCTGCTTGGAAGGTTAAATTTAACTGGATAAATGAGTGTCCAGATTGGCAGCGCTTAGCATGCTAATGAGCTGCAATTTTTTTTTAATTAAAAAGGAACCACATATGAATTGATTTTTTTTCTTTCCCCCTTAGTTCAGCGAATGGTTCTGGATGATCACGAATTGATTCTCAGCAGATTCCAAGACATAAGAAAGGTAAACAAAGAAAGAGATGCCTACAGTACCACTTTCCCATATTTCTTTATTGAATTAGTGCTGTTCTCATTTTTACATCATTACTGGACTTTGCATTTAAACCAACGAGAATAAATTCAGACAAAAAGTTGCTAGCTCTTGCCAGCCACTGCTAATAGCTGCACATACCACTTTAAAATGCATCTTTGGTACCTCTTCGGTTCCGATTTGTGCATTCTGCCTCCTGGTGAGGCATCACATAGAAAAAGGCACCCCAGCTGTTATAGTAACTACAATTCCTGAAGCAGCCAAAAAGCAGCTGTACCTCAAGACCTCCCATTAGCATTCTCCTCATCCCATACTTTGGAAAAGGAGAGAGCCACTGATTCTCATGATGCCTTGCTCATTACTTCAGTTCCCTGTTCGTCTACCGTATTTCCCAGCTGAATTCCTTTTGTTTCCATGTAAAATCAACTCTGTGGGTCTTTCTATAGTTTACCCATTTTAGAATGTTGAGACCTGCTCTGTACCATCCCATCCCATGTCCCCCCAACCTCTTTGGTTGTTTTCCTTTTGAAGCAAGTATCTTCTAGCTGAGCAAAGCTTGAAAATGTGTGGGCAGAATATGTCAGAAGGCAGGGGAAGTAAAGGGGTTATTCAGGGTCTAGCTTCTTCAGAGAACTCACTCCAACCTCAGCAAAAATGGCCAGGAAGAATTAGACATGCCTGCTTAGTGGGAAGGTGGGAGCCCTTAAAATAAATATATATATACACACACAATGGTGACGAAAGATACAGCCAGGGAGTTATGGGGACCTTTTAGGAATAGGTTTCCACAGGGTTAAAGCCTCCATGTAGGCTGACTGCTTTTTTGAGGATTATCAGAATATTCAGAAACAGAGAGGGAATAGTTGACGCATATTCCCAAGGTCATTGGGTTAGGACTCTTCACAAATTCCTACCTTTCCCTCTTGCCTCGTAGACTCTTGTTCCCTTCACTAGCTACCCCAAATTCCATTATCATCTTAGCTCCTTCCACTGCAGATTCATCTTGACGTATTCCAAATTACCTGGGGTAACTGCATATTTCGAGCAGGGTACTAAACTTTACATTATGAGTGTTTACTTGCATTGTGTATTTTCGTCATGGAATTCAGAGATTTGTGACACGTAATCTAGAATTATTTGAGAGGTTGCTCATAACTCTGGCATTTTGATTGCCCTGCATTCAACCAGTACTCCTCAACCTTTTGCTAACATGTAGCACAAAATGAGAACAATTGCACAAGTCCAAACAAAAGGGAAGTTCTCTTACGCAGGCTGGCTTAGTGGTCTGGTAACTGTTTTTTGGTAGTTGGAGGCAAGAGTTTCTGCTTATTGGAATCTGAACCTTCTCTCTGTATGGATTGTATTTTTAATGTGAGTTCTCAGCTGTCTTTTCCCTTTTACAGACTTCACTACGTCAGATGAATCAAACAAGATTTTACATTGTAGAAAACAATATACAAGCTACGCGGGTACATTTGTTTGTTGGTGGTCTGCCACCTCATCTCTCTACTGATGAATACACAAACATCCTCAGAGATGAATTAAGCCTCAAAAGTAAGTCGCATACCAAAACAGTTTATGTTTTCATCTCTGACTGCTTTCGGTTGATCAAATGGCTAAATAAACTGACATATGAACAATCCTCACACATCCACTTACATCTGCTTTGCCCCTACTTCACATGAGTGAGCCCACTGTTAACCATTGTTTCTCATTATGTCAGAGCTAGGAAACTATGGTTAGTAGCTTCCAAACAAGCCAAGCCATGAATCCATGGGATGAATTAATCATCACGCTCTTCCTTTGATTTCATCTGTGTAAGCATTTCAGCCTGTCCAACAGAAGGATCTCCCCTCTCCTCCGCTTGGGTTGCTGTTCTGGGGTTCTGCAGACCCTCCCAAGCTGATTTGGAGGGGTTGCGTGGAAAGGAGGAGAGGGGAGGAAAGTCCAGTTGTGCTAGTGGAACTTTTTGCACTGGCTTCCACTCACACAGCTACTGATTTGACTCTGGAACCAAAGATAGCTTCGTTTTCCTGGCATGTGTGGAAGCTGTGAAATTATAATTAATAAATTAATTAGTATACCACCCACAGATCTCGGGACAATTCACAATTCAGATATCATAGGAAACTATTAGTTAACTGAAGCTTTCTGGCTTGTTTCTCTACTCACACAAAGGGAGGAGCAAAGCAGCTGTGTATAGGTACATGAAGCTCATGTGTTGCTTTATTAAAATGATATTTGATTATCTGGGCAAGTCCATTGTCAAATAAATTTTAAATTTTGAAACACACTAAAAGGCACTCTGTCATTCTCAGTCTTGTTTTTTGAACCTTCGGTGCATTATTTTTCTTGGTGCTATGTCTTAGAAGTGGTGAAGCAGAGGCCAGTGTTCAATGAAATGCCTCATACACGGATTGTCACCTGTTCTTCCCCACAGTTATTTGTACTGCCTTTTATATTTGTTCTTTTTTTGAAACAATACTCCTTGGGGTTTAAAAAAAAATGTTATTTCTAACCTGATTGGTTTTGAGCACACTTCATTTGTAAGCCATTTTGAAGTATTTGGACGTTTAAAAGTTTTATTTATTTATTTATTTTTATTTGACATCCAAGGATATCATACACAATCTTAAATACACGTACAAAGAAAGGGTAAAAACAACAACAACAACAACAACAACAACAACCTTAAATAATTATACTGTTAAATATTGATTTAAACTTGTACTTATACGTGCTCTTTTCTTATACTTTCTAACTAAACAAAAATAAACCAAAGTAAAATCCAATAAACTAAACTATGTCAAAATAGACTTCCCGCCATTTCCCGATGTAATTTACATTTACAACATTGAATGTACATATACTTATTACCTTACTTATATATTTTCTAATACTTTCTTACAACATATCGTACCATTTTTCCTTATTGAATAATGTTTAATTTACACAAGGGTCATTCAAACGCTGCCATAGATGTTATGTCATTATTAATATTTTTGTAGGTATTTCTTGAACGTATCCCATTTTTGCATGAATGATTGTTTTGTATTTCCCCTTAATCTATTTGCCAGTGGAGCCATTTAAAAAGTTTTAAATGAATAAGGTGAAATAAAATTTTATGTGGGCTTAAACAGATTGCGTAAAAGAGCCAGAAGCCAGAGAACACTACTGGATTGTTTATAGATCCAGCTTGGCTGGGCTTCTGGCAAAGAGTAGGGGGAAAGTGAAGATATGTGGGTCTGTTGCCTAGTTATTGGACAATGTGTGATGCTCAGTGCTATACAGTGACAACATGTGTCTCCTGACCACTTCATCACTTTTCAAAGATTGACCACAGAAGGAGCGAAGGTTCTCCACAGAAGCTCCATTGCACGCGCAGAGCTATGCTTGCATCCCTTTGGAATCCCACCCATGCAGTGTTTGCTACAGCAATTTAAATTAAGATTAATAGGCGTCTTTAAAGTGATTTGTGTTTATTACTCAAGCTAATATATTCCATTAGCAGGATTTGGAACTAGCTTTGTTCTGCTGTGAACCGGTTGATCCTGTTTATTGTCCTGAAGCCTTTAGCTTTAAATCCACGGGCAATTTGTGTTTAAAATTCACGCACCTTCAAATAAACAAGACTGATCTCACAGAATGTGTGTAAAATGGGACAGCATTAAAATTTGAAATTTATTTCGGTAACCTATAGTTTGTTTCCACCTTGGGGGGGGGAGGAAATAGACATTTTAATGTTACACATAGAAAATAAGTTTTGCTTTTTCTTCTTTTTCAGCAAATCTAGTTTCTGTGAGCCATGTATATTCATCTCAAGGTAAGACTATAGCGTTTTATCTTGAGTTTGATGGCTGTGTAAAAAGTGTTTGGTTATAAAGTGCCACCTTTGGGCCTGTTCAAATGTTTCACATCTCTCGCCTGTCATATGGTGAGAATGGGAGAGGTCTTTTGGCATGTCTGCTTCTTCCGAATCCCTTCACTGCATGTAGTAATCTAGTGATTTTTATATTCAGGCATAAGAGGTGCATGGTGGGACCTTATTGTCCAAGTGTTCATTTCTTTTTGTGGTGGGGCTGCCTGGAGGAAGCATGCAGGTCTGAGGCTTGCTTCTGAACTCAGCATATGTAGAGTACCAAATCAACCCCATGTTTCGTCAAGGTTTTGGGAGAGAAACAAGCTGCATTTCCTCCTTGTTCAGAGCATCAGTAGGTGCCTGTCTTGACCACTTCCCTATCACAGTTTTCACTGGGACCAGGCAAGAAATCTATCCATGTAGAGAAAAAAGCAGTACTCTCCTGGATAATGTTTACTGTTACCTTCAAATGTGTAGTTTCTTCTTGCCACGGGTTGGAATGATTACGGTGGCAGCTGTACAACTGAATAATCTCCACTCCAGTTTTACTGCAAGCTGCCAACATATTGCCTAGAGGTCGAGGATGTTTGCGAAGCACTCCATGACTAGAAACCAGGGCCACTCTCCTGCCCAAGCCTTGATTTTCTTTCACAGGTGCATGCATTTTTCTCCTGAAAACGTAAGAGTTTTGTGCTGGAACCAAATGTGCATCCCATTTACAAAAGCTATGAATGTGCTACCTGGAAATATGTCAAAATGTACTTGTGAAGATGCAATTGCGCTATAACAAAAACTGAAAATACCAGCCTGGAAAAACAGGGAACAAATGCGTATTTAGAAAAAAACAGGTTATGTTGAAAGGTTCCATGTCACATACCTTCCTATGATGCCCATTAAAACCATACCACATGGGGAACAAGCAATATGAGCAAGAATGCCTTCTGAGGATTTCGTCTTGCAGCCCTGTTTCATGTTTCCCTTGAACAGATTTGAAATCTCCCTACTTTTCTTGACAACCTTTTGAAAAACATAGCAATTTGTAGCACAGCTGTCCTCTCTGGAGGAAGATTAAGTGCACTATTCAAGATGCTAAGTACTTATTGTCCCCTCTTATGTTTAGCTTAGGTTCTGGCCCTATTTGAGCTCTTAGATATTGATTTGCAGCTCTTCTGACTTTAACTGATCATGGTCAGAGGGCAAATTGATGTGGAAGATGGTGTGCTAAGCACTAAAATGTCAAAGAGTGTTCTGTCTACGTAGGAATATGGGACATTGACGTATACCAAGTCAGAGTACTGGTTCATCACTGGCAGTGACTCTTTAGGGGTCTCTCTCAAACCTACCTGGAGGTGCTGGGAATTGAACAGGAGACCCTCTGATGCAAAACATGTGCTTTACCACTGAGCCATGACCCTTTCCCATAGAAACTCCATTGGGAGAAGCAGACCCTCTGTTGGGTAGAGAAGGTACCCTCAAAAAAGGTGTATCATATCTGAGCTCATGTTGTCAAAGAACAACCTCAGTCACCCAGAGACACCAACCTGACCAGGTTTAAGCCTCTTTAACCTTTGTGAGCTGACTTACGTTCAGTGCACTCAATCTTCATTGTATATAATGCCCTTTAGTGACACGATAAAGATATTGCATCATATCACTATGTGCATTTATATGTGTATAGCTTTTAAAAAATATTCTTGAATTAATTTTTTCTAGGTGCTGTTGTTCTAGAAATTTCATGTTTTGCTGAAGCTGAAAGACTGTATATGCTAGCTAAAGACACCACTGTTAATGACAAGCAACTGACTGCTGTTGTCCTCCCTGAAGTTCTGGTAAGAGCAATTGGCTTCAAGTTATATAAGAAATTAACTAATGCTCAAACGATAAATATAGCATGTTTCATGTGCAAAGCAGAGGTTGGGTGGCCATCTGTCATGTATGATCCAGTTGAGATTCCTCCATTGCAGTAGGTTGGACTAGGTGGCCCTCAGGGTTCCTTCCAATTCTACAATTCCATAATTCTATGATTCTATGAACTCCACATGAAAATAAATTAAACCCAGCCCTACTTTGCTTGGCCATTTTACTCTGGCTACAGAGGGGATGGGAGCAATTAACAAATAAGGGAATGGAGCAAAGTTTACTGCCAACAAAGGAATGTGTGGTTATAAACAATGAACAGTCATGTTTGATTTTGTCCTTAAAATAATGAGCTATTTTTGTTCTACCTAAAAGAAAAACAGCTTTAACATTTATAATCTTGAAGGATAGTTAAAATGTGACTTAAATAACAAAGCTGTCTGTATGTTGAGAGCATAATGATGGATTAATTTACTCCACTTTAACGTACCCTTTAAAAAATGAGTCCATATCTACTTGGCTCTCTTGAAGCCTGTTGTGTGAGCTCATAAGTAATTTCTAAACTACTTTGCCAAGTTTAAGCCTCCTGAAATATGAGAATGCATAGTGGCCTCTTAAGCAAGCATTTGCGCTAGCATGGGAGCGTCTTCCCTGTGGTGAGATTTACATGCCACTCAGCAAGGTATGTGTGTGTGAAAGTAGCAGGTACATGAGTGAGACCAAGAGCTTGGGTCTTTCTCTCCAGACTGATTTATTCACTACCTAACCTGTTGGTTGCATTATTTTTGCAGTGCCAGATTGTGCTATTGCTGGTGCTTGCATCTGGGGCCGGAACGGGTCATTTTTTTCGTATGAAGTGTAGGAAAAATGGCATTCCAAATGTAGGCTTTGAAGATTGCATGATGAATAATGGGTGCAGTTGCATATATCTTTGATTTATAATGAAGCTTTTGGAAAGCCTCCACTCTCACTTGAAGATAAACGGCGAGAGCGACAGTTCTTGCTGTTTTTCCATCACCTTTGCAGAGGCCCCTGTGCCTATTATTTTAATGCAGAAATTGGATTAACATAAATAAGAGACAGGTTACACCAGCATTCACCAACTTGTTCAGGCCAGTGGGCACGTTCTGAATTTTGAGAAAGTTTCAGAGACACCAGTAACAAAATGAGGTGGGGCGTAACACAAATTGGGTGCTGTGGGAGCATATAGGATAGGCTGAACCTGTGCAAACAGGAACGCACAGGAAGAGCAAATAATATATCATGCATTATGATTTTTAATGGGGATATTTACTGAAATTGTTTGCAGGCATCATAGGACGTACCGTGTTGGTAAACCCTACTCTTCATGTCAGCAGCTTTGCCTTTGAGATGACTGAAGTCTCCCCCATCTACAGGCCAAGAAAATTTAAGAGATCAGCAAATATCACACATGGGAACAGAGGAGCTACTGGTTGATTTTCTCTGTTTATCCCTGCATGGCTCTCCTTTTCTCTAAGAACCATGAGAGTGAAGAGCAGGGGAAACTGCTGGAGGAAGAGAGATGCAAAGATAAACAGGAGTGGCTTCTTATATTGAGCTTTACCTTCATGGAAAGTAAAGCATGAAAGTCACACACACACATAATGCTAAGCTGTAGTTTAGTAATACTAGAAGAAACTGTGTGAGCTTTGCTCTTGCACTCCTGCCCCCTTTCTTCAGCAGCATGGCCATGAGGAGGACTTAAAAAGCTCTTGCTTCCATTTTAGATTGCTGTCATCTGGATCCAGAGTGTGGCTAATCTTAGCTAGGGTTAATGGAAACAAGCTAACTTCAAACCAAACTGTATGAGCTGTCCTGATTTAACTAACCATAGTTAAGACAAATCATGTGTGATTTGGAAAATCTGCTCAACTGCTGTTAACCAAAAGTGGATTCGGAAGCACTAATGTTTTATGTAATCAGTGGTTTCACATTTGTTTCACTCCACATACAATCACTATGAAGTTGAGGCGCGTTGTAATCATGCCAAGTATTCTTATAGTTAAAAGGGGAGAGCTATTCTAGTGCATGTAGAATACAGAAGCAGAATAATATTCCTATCTGAACTAGCTAGTTAAAAATGCCAGTCTTTTAGACTCTGGGGCTCTTTTTCAGGTGTATGTGTGTAAATTTAAACCAACTATTAAGTAATGATGAAGTAAGTACCAATGGCTGAGGACAAACGGTGGTTTATGATTGGCCATCAGTCCAGAATTTGAAACTATGGAGTGGGTTAGCAAATCATGAATTGTGCTAACCGTGGTTTACATGTGATATCTGAATTTACCAACCCATAGTTAGCACTGTTGCCTCTGGTGACCTGTGCATCTTAAGTACTGTACTGAACAAATGGAAAACGAAAGCAGAGAACCTGTTCTAAAACATAGTTTGCCAGTGTGGTCAGCAGCTCAGCATTTTTTCAGTCCCAAATTGTGGTTAGTGCAAACCATGGTGTGATGTCTGATACATCTCATGATGTATCCAGCCATTGTTGATCTGTAGGCACAAACAGATCTGGGTTTGGTTATATTAGGTCATTCATTCTATGCAGAATAAATCTCTTTCTGTAGCAGCCAGTTCTTACTTGCCCAAGCTAACAAGAGTTGCTTTCTTCCATTGCTGGTATGATTACCAGTTGCCTACTGAGATAGAAGCAAGCTGTCCATGTATTTTAGCAGCTGCCTGAAACAATCAGCACCTTATCCTCAATTCCGATTATAAATCGAGGGTTGTCTGCAGAGTGGCACCACATTTTATGAAAGAAAACATTATTGGTGTGGATATGCTAAGTCTTTTTTGAAGCAAGTGGGTGAGGTAGGAACAGCATATACATACCTTTTTAAACAAGTTGTGTACACATGCTGAAGCCCCAGCCCCATCATTCATCCCAGGGATATATTTAAAAAGCAAACAGAAAACAAGATGGTTGCCGTTATAGTTGAAGTATGGAGCTGCCCTCTTACTGGGTGCTGTTAGATATGCCACTGTTTTTGAACCGCCACCTGATTATCTTACAAGATCTTCATGGTTTGCAAGTTAGTTGCAAGCTGCAATAATGTTTATGAACCACTTCAGACATAATAAATAAGCTGTATAGCTGTTGCTTGTTAATGTGTTTGTGGGATGCTCTCCCCAGGGAGGCTTGCCTAGCGCCTTGATTACATATTTTTAGGCACCAAGCAAAAACAGTCCTCTTCTATGGCCTTTTAAACTGGAGGAGTATTGTTTGGTTTTTATTCTGTTATGTATTTTTGTGTTTTTATACTGTAAACCGCCCTGTGGTCCTCGGATGAAGAGCAGTATATACATGTAATAAATAAATGTGTAGAAGAGCTAAATTATGGTTCACCACCTGTGTACATATTACTTCCAAAAAGTACAGAATTTGCGTGATTTATATTGCAGGAAATGGTTTAGTTCCTTTTTTAGCCTTAAGTGCTGAGCTCCTGCATTGCTTGCATGTACAAAGAAGAGGGGCAAAAACACCCCTGTAATTCTTAAAATTGTTTTTTTTTTATGCTGCAGTGAACAAACCTAAAACTGAGAATGAGGTAAAGTAGATAGTGCCCTGAGCCTCTTAGAAGCCCATGTTTTATGTCTTCCTTTTTTAGCCTTCATTGGGTATTTTTTGAATGGTGTCTGGTTGAGCACATGTGCAGCGTTGTTTAACCACTACTTTTCCCCTCTTCTAGCAAACCAACCTTCCTCAGAACTGCTGCCCATTGCTTGTATTTGTGAATCCAAAGAGTGGAGGACTTAAAGGCCGGGCTTTGCTCTACAGTTTTAGAAAACTCTTAAATCCTCATCAAGTCTTTGAACTAACGAATGGAGGACCACTGCCTGGGTAATTATTAGTTTTTAACACAATTCAGATATCTCTGTTAATGTATTATTATTATTTTGCAAGCAGTACTTTAATAATGGTGTGCTGGGCTCCTTGCTTTCATTCTTCCACTACCTAGTCTTGAAAGAAAATTATACAGTTCAGCTGCTGAAACTAAGCTGCTTCACCCTCAATAATGCTTAGTTGGGGAAACTATCTGAGAACCACATGTAAGGTCCTTGGAGAAAGAATTGGGTGTATATAATGAAACCAGTAACCTTTTCCTTCCCATCAAACTACTGTACCCATTTCCCACCTCACCCTTTCCCCTCCTTGAAGTCCCTTCCATGACATGGCATTGTATGTGATAGAGCTGGTTTAAGAATTTGTACTTTGGGTGCAATTCAACATTGCACTATTACAATCGTTCCATCGACGCAAGTATTTCTCCTTGCCAGGTAGAAATGTCTGCTCTCTCCTCCCCCCCCATGCAGTGATGTGGAGGTTCTCCCAACCTCCCAGAACTGATTTGGGGTGGGGCATGCACAGTGGCAGGAGAGTAGGGCTGGGCGATATCTGGTTTTCAACATTGATATAGCATCAGCTAAACATTGTGAGATACTGATACAGCACGATGTCTGAAATAAGGATGGAGCTATGTAGAGGCATTGGCTAGCTTCATGGTTCCCCCCCCCCCCACATAGTGGTTTTTGATAGAGTGTGTGTGTGTGTGCGCGCACACACACACACACACACACACCATGATTTGTGATATGTTGCCAGGTCAAAAGCTGTGAAACTGATATCACAATATGGACTTCATACCAATTTTGGATGGTATATCGCCCAGCCCTAGAGGAGAGGGAGAGAAAGTCTAATTTAGCTCCTGCTAGTGCGACTGTTCAGCTGAATCCAGCCCATGGTTCATTTTTACTTAAAACTGTTTTCTCACAATGTCGTCATAAAGGCATTCTTGCTTTCAACATTGGCCAGCAACAAACACAAGGGTTGGGTCTTGAAAAACTGTTTAAGGTGCTTCCAAGGTCTTAGCAGCTGTCTAGTGGGATTTGTTAGGGGTTTCATTTTTTTCTTTGAACATAGCTGCTATGCTATGTCATAAATAATTTCTGAAACCCCATGCTTTAGTACCAGTAGTGGTGTAGAGCTCCTGTTTGCAGGTTGCCAATCCAAAGCCTCATGGATGTGCAGGACTTCTTGTCCAGGTCTTTGGACCCCGGCCATCAGTTTCAAAAGCTTTGCACTGTGGAAACTGGGCACAGCTGCAAGTGTGAGTAGTAGTACAGCTGAGGATGATCACTGTCAATGCCAAAAGACTCAGTGGCATTGGGGATGTATAACCCTCATGTCAAATAATAAACCTTTTCACTCTTTCCAACAGCTTTTACTGTCAGCTAACAGAACTGTAGGGGTGGCCTTAATAAAGAGCATTTCTATTTTTACATCTGGCATTTGGCAGCAGTTAAACAAATGCAACAGAAGCTCATTTGTTTGTACAGTGATGTCCCAAGTGTGAACTGGGAGTGAAGACTGCAAAGTCTAATGATCTTTGCTGTCTTTTATTGAAAATTAGAGTGAACTGTTATTATCAATCTATTTTCCTTTTGCTGTTTACTTTCAGTCTGAGGTAGCGGTGGCCCCTATTATTATTTCTATAGGATTGTTTATATTTTAGTATGATGAAAGCCTCCTTGGGGGGGGGGGGCTAAACTTTCAAGTGTTGAAATAAATAAGTGTGTATAATACTTTTTTATTTTAAAAAATCAATTAAAATTGCTACCAGTGGTTCTTTGTTGTACTAGTAGTTGGGGTCTTTTTTAGTAGCTGGAGACACTGAATATATTTTAGGTTGGTGCATGCATTTTCATTTTTCATTTTAAAATTTGGACTGTCTGTTTGCTGAGAAGTTTACTTTTCTGGCGCAATCAGCAAGCTGCTTCTATTTCATGTGGGTACGTATGTGCAGGTATGTGCAGGTACTCCTTTTGCATGCAACCTGGTATCATACAGTTGGCAAGTGAGGCTGTAAAAATTTCACTCTTTCTTTTTAGCATTAGGCTAGCTAGGCATATTTCATATACATTTGGAAACCACTTGGCAAGTCCCATAATACTCTGGAGATAAACATGTGGTCCTGCATTCAAAGAATTGCACAACTTGTTGGAAGGGAACTTTGGAACACATGAAACACATATTTTTGAGACTTAGGCTACAACCCTATATCCACTAAATAATTAGAGACCTGGGTGTGTGTTGGAATTTAACAGCTTTCCTGCTAAAATGCTGTGCTCACTTGTGTTTTGCTTTTTATATTGAAGGTTTCACTCGTTCTCTCAAATTCCAAGTTTCCGAATACTGGTGTGTGGTGGTGATGGCACTGTTGGTTGGGTTCTTGGCGCCCTGGAAGAGATCAGACACAAGCTTGCCTGTTCAGAGCCGTCTGTAGCTATTTTACCTTTAGGAACAGGTGAGTCTGAAACTGGATTTCAGGAACAATAATGGGAAATTGTTATTTGCACTCTTGACTTCACAGGTTGCCTCCTTCCCCTGAAAATATTCTGGTTTGCTGTTCTAGCGAGCAGGATATTTGTTATGACGAGGTCAAGTGCAACAAAAAGTTTAAAGCATTGTACATTTGCAGATTACATTAAAAGAAAAATGAGGCACAGAAGTAGGTAGTAGCCATGGTCTGTTTTGGAGTGAGGGCTTTTGCTTTCATATAGGTTGTTAACAAAAACTTGTCCTTTTTAAAAACAGGTAATGACTTGGGGAGGGTGCTCCGCTGGGGTGCTGGATATAGTGGCGAAGATCCATACTCCATTCTGATATCTGTAGACGAAGCTGATGATGTGCTTATGGATCGCTGGACCATCCTTTTAGATGCTCAAGAGGCTATTGAAAGCGCAGAAAATGGTGTGTTAGAGCCTGAGCCACCTAAGGTATTTTTCTCATGTTTATTTTGCATAAGCTCACTTTACCCTGTTATGACCCCGCCCCCTTTTATGGCCACTTCTGGGTTGCCGTGATGCACGTGTGTGTTGTTGGGTGCCAGTGGACCTGCATGAATCGGTCGTTGCCTGTAGGTGAAGGGGTTGTGATGTGAATGTTCCATTCTGCTGGTTGGAAAGTAAAAAATCTGGACTAGGTTGTAAAATTTTACTTTTTCTATTTTATTAGATTGTGCAGATGAACAATTACTGTGGCCTTGGAATTGATGCAGAGCTGAGCTTAGGTTTTCATCATGCCAGGGAAGAGGAGCCAGACAAATTCAATAGCAGGTATAGTGACCCTGTTCTTGTGCAAATGGATAAAACTTTCTCATTCATATTCACAGAGAAAAACATGGATGCTTATTTATTTGACACTGCCTAAGACGCGGGTGGCGCTGTGGATTAAACCAGAGCCCTAGGGCTTGCCAATCAGAAGGTTGGTGGTTCGAATCCCCGTGATGGGTTGAGCTCCAGTTGCTCGGTCCCTGCTTCAGCCAACCTAGCAGTTCGAAAGCATGTCAAAGTGCAACTAGATAAATAGGTACTGCTCCGGCGGGAAGGTAAACAGTGTTTCCATGCGCTGCTCTGGTTCACCAGAAGTGGCTTAGTCATGCTGGCCACATGACCTGGAAGCTGTATGCTGGCTCCCTCAGCCAGTAAAGTGAAATGAGTACCGCAACCCCAGAGTCATCTGCGACTGGACCTAATGGTCAGGGGTCCCTTTACCTTTTTATGCTATGAAACAGGGAAGATCAGTAGGTTTGTTTTGAATTATCCCATTCTTGCGAGCTGTAGTATGTAGTTGTACATGTTGTTCAACCTTTTTTTTAAAAAAAAAAGTGTAGCTTGTGGGTTAGCTATATTTTACACCTGAGTATTTTCTTACCTTAAAAAGAAGAAAATAAGTTTCCCTGAATACATTTTCATCTTCAATTTTTTATCAGCAAGGAAAGCAAAACCAGTGATGTAATATGAAGCGTTCTGTTTGTGTTGAATGAAGACTTTCTTTTTCTAGGTTTCACAACAAAGGTGTCTATGTAAAAGTTGGGTTACAGAAAATGAGCCACACAAGAAATCTTCATAAAGAAATAAAACTTCAAGTGGACCAGCATGAAGTTGAGCTTCCAAATATTGAAGGCCTTATTTTCATTAATATTCCCAGGTAGAAACCATACATATGTCTGTGCATGCAGTTTTGTCAGAGTTCTTGTCTTTTGAAGGGAAATAATTCTGCCTTTATGGTTGCACCCTGTTCTGTATTTTAATAGCCAAAATCTCTGTACTGTAATAAGATTCTTCCATTTAGATTCAGCTTCACTTACACTGAAAGTCTGTCGCAGTTGGTCAGGTGTCAGCAAGAACTGTTTGCAGAGTTAAAATACATTGATTTGAAGGGAGCCAACTATTTTGTTAAAGTGTAGCCCATTTCAGAAATGTGTAAAGACATACTCACGTTAGCACAGAGAGTCTGGGCTGCTTTGTTCATTCTCCCTTCTGCCTTTGTCCATTCAGCTTCCTTATATTGAGTCATACCATTGATCCTCCTAGATCAGTAATCATTTGTTCCAGTTGGCAACAGCTTTTCATTGTTTTCCAAATCTCCCCCCCCCCCTTGAGACTAGAGATGCCAGCAGCCTCCTAAGTGCAAAACATGGGCTAGAACATCACTGTGTTCTTATTCCTTTAAATGTAGAGTTACAGCACAAATGAATTGACCAAAACCAGTGCTACTAACATTCTTGATGAAATAGACCCAGACAAACCTTAGATAAATCAGCATCTGTTCAAAGAGTGGTCGGATGCAAATGCATAATAATTTTTAAGGAGAATTGGAAGAAGATTTTTTTAAAAAAAAAATCTATACATTTTCTTTATATAAGAAATGTTTGTTTTCTTTCTAATGTTTCTCAGTAAATTAAAAGATAATGTATTATGGGCCTGGTATTCTGATTCAAGCTAAACTGCAGGACTAGTTTCTTACAGAGTCATATTCCCCTCCAAATAAACTCCAAATGAACCAGATAAACTGATAGCACATCTCTTAAGGTCCCTATCTCATGTCTAGATGGCGTATGCCTCTCTAATTGGAAAATCTCCATTCTAGCTAAGCAGCTTGATAGACTAGCTGATACATTATGCTTGCTGGTGGAGTTAGGGTTCATCAGGATATCCGTTCTCTTCTTATCTTTATATCTTCACAGCAGAGCCTTTAAAGTGTTCCTTGATAAGCGTAAAGTGTTTGTAGTTAGTGTAAGGTTAAAGGCTCACCTCCACTTTGTTTAGTAACTTGTGCTGTCTTCTGAAGTATCCTAAAGTGCCCTCTGCTGGTCATTAAGTCAAAAGCACAGAGTCTGCCCGAAAGTTGGTGACTTTCCTGATAATCAGAATATGTTGTAGATCTCTGGTCCCGATGGAGATATAAAAATCTCTCTGGACAAATCATTACTCCTAGACAGAAGAGCTATGTTCATGGCTGGTTATGGTTCCTTTAACTCCTTGCTTAACAAAGTTGTAGTTTGAGCACAACTCCAGCTTAAACTGCCACTACCAAAAGTAAAATACTTGAGAGAACATATTTGCATTTTACACAGCCAAATGAATACTATGCCCAACACATCTTTTGCCTCCTTGTGGTCAAATTGCAACCTTTCTGTTTCAGTGTGGTATGGAGTTTAACATCACAGAACTATAAAGCATCACACAAGTGTTTTATGTTGATGTTGATAATGAGAAGCCTACCTCAGAGGTGGGTTAAGGGCACAAGTATGGCTTCTGAAGGAAAAATAAGTCTAGTGAGTGCATTAATTGTATGAGAAAGGACTCATTTTGCTCCCCCGCCTTAGAGGTTCAAAGTGGTGCCTTCCAGATGTTATTGGACTGCAGCACCCACCATCCCAGACTACTGGTCCTTCTAGCTGGGGTGGATGGAGCAACAGCTGGATGGCACCATGCAGTTTAAGGAGTTTCCCATCCCCAGCTCCATTCACTTCAGTGGGAGTATCTCCTTTCCTGCAGCCTCTCTCTAACGTTTTAATGCTATGGGTCAGGGCAACTCACAGGGTCACTTAAGAAGTGTCAACAAAAGACGCACAAGTGACTTTGCACTTCTGGACAGTAGAGGACATGGGCCTCGTACTTCTGCTGTCATTGCTTCTGTAAGAAGTACAAACTATAAGCATGAAGGTTGCTGGTTTGGGAACATATTCATGTAATTATTTTATGATATAAAATAATTCTCTGTAGGTGGATATTATGCTGCACTGATTAAAGAACAAGGTACTTGTTTTTTAAAAAATTGTTACTTACAGTTATTTTGTATTATATCCAGCTGGGGTTCCGGTGCTGATCTTTGGGGGTCTGATAACGATAACCGGTTTGAAAAACCAAGAATTGACGATGGCTTACTAGAAGTAGTTGGTGTCACTGGAGTTGTTCACATGGTAAGTCTAGTGTTAAATGCCATTGCTTTCTGCTAAATCAAATGGAACCATTAGTGCCTTATGTCTAAAAAATATCTTCCTTTGACTCAAAAAGGCAACGTGATGCCAATCATAACAATATTTTCACCCCATTTGACTTGACGTGGGATGCCTTAAGTCGTAAATGAAATTTAAATTGATATCTAAATGAGAGGTTGTAAAAATAAACTGTATTGGTGATCAAAGTAAAGTGAAACCTTGGCTCTCGAACTTAATCCATTCCGGAAGTCCGTTTGACTCCTGAAACATTCGAAAACCAAGGTACAGCTTCTGATTGGTGCCAGCACCCTGGAAACAATAGCCGACAGCTGTATCGGATGTTTGGCTTCTGGAAAACATTCGAAAACCAGAACACTTACTTCCGGGTTTTCGGCATTCGGGAGCTGATTTGTTCTTCAACGAAGCTGTTCGAGAACCAAGGTTCCACTGTATTCTCTTATCACACCACACCCCCTAATAACTACATTCTCTGGTCACAATTCTGGGAATGTTTCAGGTAGAGAAAAACTTAGGAAAGATTTCCAGAATTGTAAATATCTAGTACACTAGTGCTATAAGTTTGATCAATACTTTATCTTGTAAAACAAGTTTGTGGTTTCTCTTGACATTGATATTTGATTTTGAAAGGACCGTTCTGATTGTTATTTCATAGGGTCAAGTCCAGGGGGGTCTGCGTTCAGGCATCCGGATAGCCCAGGGCTCCTACTTCCGGTTGACGCTTCTGAAGCCAATCCCAGTGCAAGTTGATGGAGAGCCCTGGATCCAGCCACCAGGCCAGATCATTATTTCTACAGCAGGACCAAAGGTATTGATAACATTTTGTGTTGGGAATGTTATAGAGATAAGGCAGTAAAATGCATACACCCTATACCTATAGACCCGGGTGGCCCAACTTTTCATACCAAGTGGGCCATGCACTACCTTGCCGAGTGGGGAGTGAGGGAGGCTAATATTTGTCCCCCCTCCAACCTTTGCACTGCCTTCCCAAAGCTGGCTAAGCAAGGTGCCGGGCTTAAAAAAGGAGGCACACGACTTTGGCAGGGTCCTAGAGCCCTCCCACCTCCTTCCCAAAGCTGGGAAACCGTAACTAGGCTTTGGGAAGGAAATGGGAGGACTCTAGGACCCTGTCAGAACCCTCACACTTCCTTTCCAAAGGAAAGTGCCTCGCTTTGGGAAGGTGACACGAGGGCTGGGTGTGTGTGTCAAATGTTGCTGCACTCAGGCCATGCATTGGACACCCTACTATGGACCATAAATATTTAGAACAATCTTTCAGATCATTCCCACTCAGACATAATCCATGTTGGCTTGTTAAACTGCATGAACCCTCCCTCCCTACCTTCTTGGCATGCTGTGGCTGAAGTCTCCCTGGCTTAATTTATCATAGTTTCCTATTACATCTGAACCAGAATCAGAACAAACCAGGACCCAAAACTAATTTCAGGCATGGTTTTAAATTGTGGTTTCTTCCAATGCTGGCCATTGCAATTTTCCATTAAGTTAATTTACCCGGGAAGTTTTGGATGTTAGCCTGCCAGAAAGGGCTGGCTGGTGCAAGCATAATGCTCTTGCACATCTCGGCTTGTAGAATTGATGTTGCATCCAAAATGGGCAGTGTCTAAGGTAGGGTTGGCCAACCCACAGCCCAGATCCAGTTTACCAAGGTGCACTGTGTTATCTCTTGAGAGAGATGGATGGATTAAAAATAAGTAACATCTGTGCTAGGGGGCTGTTTTCTTAGTATGTAAGCTCTGAAATGTTGAAAGAGTCCATATCAATTAGACCCCCACCTTTAAATCTCAACTCTAGTCTACTCTAGTAGCCTTTTGTTATGTATTTTACCAATGCCTGTAGATGGGAAAGAAGAAAATGGGGTGTAAAGCTGCTTGTTGACATTTAAAAAAAGAAAATTCTTTCATAAAACGATGTATTTCAAGAAAAGTTATGTTGTGGTGATTGTTTTTAACGTATTTCTTACAGGTTCATATGTTAAAGAAATCAAAACAGAAACAGAAAAAATCAGGAAATTTAAAGGACTCGAGATCTGAGAGCATGATGGTCAATGAAGTGGGACGCTGATGGAAAATGATATCCACAGAACAAACGCAGCACATCTACTGTAGATCAGATGGATCTGCCTGGTGTAAAACTATTTGTACAGTTCCAAGTTAAGAATTGGTTGCACAAGAGCCTGTTGTAATTATATTTCCATGTTTGTTGTACAGTGGGCCTATCCTGTAGCCGACATGAGATTTAGTTTATGCATCTCGTGTTGGTCGGAGAAGTTCGCATTAGGTAGCCTTTCCATAAACCATTAACCAGTTTTTGCTTCATGCCCGTAGCCAATAGAGCAGAGATCCAATTATGCCGTACTCTTTGTATACTACGTTTTCCTCGCCTTATTCTCCCTGGGAGTCACTTATTTTTGTAAAATAAGTTTTTAACCCTTAAAAAAAACACCCCAAACCTACTTAAAGAGTTTTAAAACTACCCCCGGCATTCCCCAAGAGGGAAACATGGTGAAGGGATAAAATTGTCACTTTTGTGATGTTGCTGATTACTTGTGCAATAATGCTTTAAGTAGGACTGGGAGCAAATGGATATCATTCCAGCGGCACAATCCCATCTTCCGCTGCACTAGGTGTGCTGCCACCATGCCAAGGTTCACTGCAACGTTCCTGGCAGATTCCAGTTAAGGGAGGCTCTTTCAAACTGCATATAAAAGGGATCTAGCAGCTCCTTTCCAAGTCTTTCCAAGCACAAATTACTCAACACTCCCTTGATTGGAAAGATGCACCCAGCAGAGAGCTGGCAGGGGGAAGGGCTTGGCTGAATGCAGTGGAGATCACCTCCCGCATGCCCAGCGTTGTATGGATTGTGCCTCGGATATTTAGCTAGTTTTTTGTTTGCTTGCATGCATGAACACTTCCACACTACTCAATGGCTGTGTCTACATGTAATGGTAAACAACGTCTTATCATCCAGACCAGGGATTGTGGTTCTCAGTTTCAAAGCTAGCCAGCTGCAAACCATGACTCCAGAAAGGCAAGACTGGCTGACATTCAGGAAAAGGAAAACTAAACTCTGGTGAAGTTCTTCTTCTGGTGTTTTGGAAGAAGGGGAAGCACAATAACTCTTGTGGCTCCTTCCTACATGTATGCATAGTGGTAAACGATGGTTTAATGTGTGAACACGGCCAGTGAACCCTAAAAACCTAATATAATTTTTATCTATTTTTATACTGCACAATCTTTTTCTATACACTACAAGCTTCTGGGTTTTCTCCATTTCTCTCCATTTCTAATTTCATTCCCTAAATTATTTTAACATACAAATAGACTATGAATGGCAAACCAATAATCAGTAAATATGGCACAATTTAGTAAACAAATCAGCATCCAGTTATGTTAAGTATTTATACACTAAGTTGAAATATGCCTTAGTCTCTTCTCTGTTGATGAACATGTTTGTTTGTCTTTAAAGTGTGTCTTATGTGACTAGATCTAGATGTGGCTGTAATGATCAAAATGCTACATAGAAAGGTCCTTGCTTATAACTATAGGGAATCATTCCCTGCTCTATAAATATATTGACCATACAAGGAAAAGTTAGTGCAGACTCTGTTCAGACATAAGGCTAAGCTATGGTTTGTGGTTATGTGAACAAGCTGCATCAAGTCTTAGACTTGCACTCTCCCCCACTTCCTTCTCCAGTATTATCATAAGAAGGAGATGAGAAGCTTCTACTTCAGTTTTGATTAATTGTAACTTGTTGTCATATCTGAACCTGAACAAACTATGGTTTATGAGTTATGAAGCTGGCATGTTTCAGTAAACCGTAGTTGAAATTAACCACCATTTAGAGCTTAGGCATGATGTGAAACCAGTTAATCAAAAATGGAAATAAAGGCTTCCAATCGTCTCACAACTATGCTACACTTCATTCCTGTAATGATAAACCATCATTTATCATTTCAGGGATCAGCCACTGCATGGATACGAGGAGATAAATCATAGTTTTTCATTGTGTCCAAATGAAGATAGTATCTTTCTGCGGTTGCTAATCGCAGAAGGAAGATTAAGCAAGATAGCTAGTGACTTTAGCATTCTGATAATACCAATACAAGTTGTATTTAATTATGGAGAGAATGCAGAAGCAGTAGCAGTACCCCCAAACAGGGTCAAAATTCTATAGATGCAACATTGCATCTTTCGGATGCTTTTGCAACAGATATGCTTAGGCTGCCTTTCTCCATCTGGAAGCAGCCTGAGAGGGATGTGGTAGCCGCAGTATTGCTCTCGCCATCTATTCTAATACCCCATTTCGTATGTAGTTAATGAGAACATATCAAGCTTTTGTGCACAACTATGGCTTTTTTTTAAAAAATGGTGGCATGCACAGCATCAGAAAAGCAGTGGAGGTGAGCAACTCCTTTCCCGCTCCACCAGGCATTCATGCCGGGGACACTTTGAAACCTAAAGGAACTGAAAGTTGCTCTGGTTTGCAGCAGGTATTCCTGTGAGCAGCTCTCTCGTTGCATGCGTAATTACTGCAGAACAACTGTTCCTACACAACAGGAATGTCTGCTGGAGCACTGTCATTTTGACGCGGCAGTCACTGCTGCAAGAGTCTCCTGGGGAAAGGGTGGCGTCGGGACTGGACCCACCCAGTGAGACCCCCCACGCATTGCCAGTGCTTTATCTGCACAAAGCTCCCAGTGTTGCTTGTGGGCCCATTTCTGATTTGCACTATTTTTACACAAAGGCTCTCTTCATGCACTGTGTTCCACACAGCAAAAAAAAAACACTGTGGCTTCTTCGTTACATGCATTTGTCTTCCAGATTGTTAGAGCACGTTGCAGTTTAAGCGTACTTCCACACCAACCAGAGTTTAGCTGGGGAATGCTGCATATTTTGTAGACCTTCTTGTAACATTGGCAGGTGCTTTCTTTGCAAAAAAAACCTGAGCTTTGATACACAGATGAATGTGAATAGACATTTAAGACCCTTTTCATCTTGTTCGATCCTTCTAGGTATAAAATTTTGTGCAGGTAGAATAGAAATATTCAAGGGGGCTTTGAACTCATTTTTCTTGAATGGCAACTACCCCCATGAAATACTACTTTTAAAACTAAAGGTCAAGTTTCATTTCGGATGATGCAGTTTGTCATATTGCTGGGGAGGGACCATCAAATTTCACTGAATATGCTCAAAGCCTTGAGCTATCTCACAGTGCCTCTTTGGTTACCAAGCTCTGTATTTAGTTATTTATAGTTTCTCCCTGAAAGCATAAACTGTTCTTACCTTGGTTTATCATATTGTTGATTTTCACTGCTGATTAGTGAAACAGCACAGTGCAATATGCTATTTATGAAGAGTGTATGTTTCCCCAAATAAATCCCTTAGATTGTGATATCAATGGCAGTAGTACACTATGAATTTGTTGGCAGAAAGTAGCTGCAGCAAGTTACTGTTTCTTGTCATGCACAAATATTGCGCAATTTAGTACTGGTTTGCACAGCTGCTTGGCTAGAGTAAACCTGTGCACTACAAGAAGTACATCTCCAGCACAAAGTCTAAATACAACCCAAGAGAGATTACTTTGAAGTCAAGTGGCAGCTTGTTTTGTCTATGGTCCAACTCAACCCTTCATCTGTGAACTAGGTGCCCAAAACAAGCTAAAGCTGGCACACTAAGCAATACTTGTGCATCTGGTTTTTGTGTTTGGGAACTAGAACTTGTTGTTTGCATTTCAGTTTCTCCACTTCATGTGAGCTAAGGAACAATGTCTCATTAGAGGGGTCTCGGGGAGATGTATTGCGAGACAGCTCACCGAGGACATCAAAGAGTGCTCTTCCCGAATGTAATCTTACCCACTGCATTTTTACTGCATTCTTCACATATATTTAATCCAAGTGACATGTCAGCCTAATAATATTGTAACTGAGTATGTTCACAGTACTATTTCAGCAATAGTTTGTCTGTAAGCCTTTCTCAATTTGTAGGCCGTGGCTTTTTAGAGTTGTTGTTTTTTTAAGGTAATGGACAGGGACCCAAAGATTAATGATGTTTTTCTAACAATAGCCCAAGGACAATTAATTTTGAAACCGGGGAGATATGCAGTAGCAATTGGGATACAGCATTGGATTCTACTTATTGGAAGGAAAAATCAAAATCCCACTGCAGATGAGCCTCTCGAGTGATCCTAAAATTGTCATTTGGATCCTGGCCTGTATGTGATTCTGGCAGAGTGGCCACTATTGATCTTTTCCCACCTGCATCCAATCAAAGTTAAGCATTTTTAAGCCTTCTTAAGTCCATGGGGGAGATGGTCATTCGGTGAAACAAAAAGCACAACACTGCATCTAATCCATTCTTAGTCTTGCCTCTTTGGGGTTTTTTTGTTTGTTTGTTTGTTTTTGTAATGTCTCGGACATTGCCAGACCTAAGTATACTTCACTACATATGCTAAAGATCTTCCATTTTAGAAAATGCTTTCTAAAATTACATTTACTTGGAAGTATACCTTGGCTAGGTCTTTTTGACAAGGCTTAAGATCAACAACTTTTGAGCTTTTAGGCATATGCTATATATGCATATGTAGAGGTTTGCAATGATTATCAAAACATTCAAATTATTTACTCAGAAGAGAGTCTTACTACTTTTGGATATTTTAACTGTTTAAAAATATTGCACCGTATTTTTTAGTACATTATAGCCGATAGTCATTCCTTCTGAATAGCAAGGGTACTAAAAATTAAACTCCAGAGCTCATGCTTTGTGTCCTTTATGCCATCATCCATTTGTCCTTATACTGTGTGCTTTCATTAAAGCACTATGTTGATGCATTTGTGCATTAATATGTTCATCTGCACTATGTGCTTAAACCTTTTATTTAGGGTCTTTTTGGAGATGGAATGGATTTCCTGCCAGTTTCTATCATTTCTCCTGAAACCACTGAAGCTTCCAGTTGTGATGGTGTGATTAGTCATGGGGGACCAATTTTTTCCGAATAGTAGGCTGCATCACCATTATTTTCATGCCTGTTTCTCGCCTGACTCTGGACTGGTGCAGATGTACCATTAGTTCCCTGCAAAGCATGGGTAGCAGAAACTTGCAGTTCCTCCCTCTTCCTTGCATAACCGTGGTTTGTGATGGTGCACGTGTAAACACAGAGGTAATCCCGGTTTGCAAGCGCACTTCAACTTCTAGTCTACAAGGGGACCATGGCTGCTTTGACACAAATGTAAGGCAACCAAAGTTAACTCCAGGAAGGCAGTGGAGGAAGTTGGGGGAGAGTTTTGAGGAGAGAGCACATGCTTCTGATTTGTGAGCCATGGTTTGCATGGCACTAGCATTTCATCTGTACTGGATGCTTTTCTTTACTAAACAGAGTCAGGATTGTGGCTAATTAACACATTGCCTTTGTATGTGATGAA
This sequence comes from Zootoca vivipara, assembly GCF_965207765.1. NCBI lineage: Eukaryota > Metazoa > Chordata > Lepidosauria > Squamata > Lacertidae > Zootoca > Zootoca vivipara. Next base: position 17,299,374 of record NC_142598.1, read on the forward strand.
CAGGTCCACACTCACGTGTGTGTGTAGTTTCTAAAATCGAGTGTGTGTGTGTGTGTGTACCATTATATACATTGTGAAGTAAATGCATGGTCCAACTTTCTAGGACAAAAAAACCCTATCACCACTAGCGCAGCTTTCCTCACTGTACAGAGCGCCCATCTTCATGTCCAAGCTTAGGTCAGCATTGACAAAAATGTAGTGCTGTAATCTGGCTTCATGCAGGGATCTTTGAAATCAACTGCATTATTGATTTCAGCCAAGACCTTTTTTAAAAAAAAATCAGGATCTGCACCCATTGTTTACATGCTACCTTTGTTTTGCACTTGTAATTGTCAGAGAAATTGCATTATATTTGGTATAGCTTAATACAAAGCCCCTTTTGTACAAGTGCATTTTAGGATTGAGGTCGTGTCTGAAGTACACCACAGGAAATTCAGTTTTCTCATTCTAGTATATTCATTTATGCCTATTTAACTACACACACACACACACACACAACACACACCTCCTGTTGCCCACCCAGAGATTCAGGAGAGGAATATAGCAGGCTACTAATAAATTAATTGAAATTTCGCTTTTAAGCTCAGATATAAACTGCGTGTTAAAAGATTTGTAAAGTAAAACCTTGTACAGACATTCTGACCAACGGACAGTGTTAGCTTTCAGCGCTTGTATTGGGACCAATGCACACACAGCTCAACGTGTATCGGACTGTAGCACATTGTGCTCTCCAATTTTGTGGTATATAGATCTTGTGGTTTGGGTGTGTGCAGATTGAGCTCTGTCTTTTTGCAAATGTGACATTGGGGCAGCACACTGGATCTACTGTGCATTGGATCAGATGTGTACAAAGATCCTTTCTCTTCCTGAGCTAAGTCATTCCCAAACCTCTTATGTAAATTTAGCCCTGTTCAGTTCCATGGGAACAAATTACTGTGATGATTCTGTCTGCCCTTTATCTACAGCCACACTGAGCTGAAGCACTACATCAAAAAATATATATGTTATGCTAAATATCCATAGCCAGATATTCTAACAGTTCTGTAAGATTCAGAGCAGCTAGTCTCCCCCAAATTGGGTCTGGGTGGCGCTAGAGAAGGTAGAGTTTTATTATTGCTTGCAATGTTTCCCCACTTGAAATTTGTCCCAAAGCTGCTATGGGTCATGTTGGGGGAAAGCCTTTCGATGCTCTCCCATGGGAGCTTTGGGAGGTGATTATGAGTGTGGAAACAAAATAGGGATTTAAAAACAACCCAGACCCATTGCTTAGATCCAGTTCTCGATCACATGTGGCCGTTAAGCCTTTGTCTGTCTGTCTGTATTAAGTTAGGTCTTCCATCAAAATGTGTAGCTGAAATCCATGTATTTCAGACTGGCAAGGTTGTGAATTGGGTTATACTGGAACAGGTGCTGCATTCGTTTTGATTTTAACTTCCTATAGTTCTGCGTTGAATGTAAAGCGAATATTTGCATTGCTTACAGTAGCATAATTTAATGCAATTAGGTTAGCAAATTTAATGTTTACAACATGGTGACTGTTGATTGTAAGCTTCCATATCGATGCACTGCTTCCACTGGAAGGCTTGTCAGTCTACTTGCTTATGACAGTTAATGGTATTAATTGCCTTTCTTGACACAACCTCTTAAGTAGAACCCTTCCAAAGCGATGGGTTTTTGTTTATTTTAAATCTTCTGAAGACCAGGGTGAGAAAAGTTTGTGTTGACACAGATATTGAATTAGAATATTTCTAAGAAGGTTTATATTTTCTGAAGATAATTTATAAGGAAGGTTTTCTATGCAATTATAGTAGCGTTGATGTAAATGATAATTCAAATATTCATTCTGTATACAACTAAGAACCTATTTTCAGGGTTCTGCCCCTTCCCATCAGACTTAATAAAAAGTATGTTTATAGGTCCCTTTAATGCTGCATTTTCTTGTAACATTTCAGTACATGCCAAACTTCATGCACAAATATGGCTTCCAGGCAGGGAATTTTATGTCCCCATGTACATGCAATTGTATATGACAAGCACACATGCATATTTCCCTGTGTTAAACACACATGATTGGAAACCCTGATCTGGGACAGTACTAAAATACATGTGTGTTGATCACAGTGATTGCATGTGCTAACTGTGTGCATTATTTCCTTTATGGAAAGTGAAATTGGTTTGTATAAAGCTGGTCCTTTTCAGCAAGGAATGCTCTGTGCAGTGTTATGAGGTAGATTGCATGAATCATTTTATGTAAATCATGCTTGGTCCTTCTTGCATATCTACAGTTGAGAGAACTTGGAACAGCTGCTTAGCTTTAAATTTCCATATATGTCTGTATTTAGCTGTGCTCATTCTTCTCAGTCAGTGATTTTCAAACTGGCCCAGCCTGGTAAAAGTTTCAGTTGTATTGTACAAATAATGAATGTGCCCTAGAACACCCCATTCAGAATTGCACTGCACAATTAATTGTGGCGGGCAAGCTGTCTTTCAGGGAAGCTTGTTCACCATTGTGTATTATCTCACCAAAGAGAATCTCTGATCAGCTTGCAAGGAATCTTAGGTTTAACCTCCACAGCACAGTTTGAAAACCACTGCTATGAGTATAATGTGCAAATCCTTAGTGTTGGGTCACCTCTTGATGATCCTGTTTGTTTGTTTGTTTAATTTTCCAATAATCTGTTTAAGCCAGATTGTTCTGATGTGGCCTTGTTAAAATTTATTCACTACCTACCAATTCTGGCCAAATCTATACAAATAAAGGACAGGCACAATTTTGTGCTTTTGGAGCCCACGACTGCTCTGTTTCTCAAAATAGCAACAGTATCTATAATGTGTTAGAAATGAGCCGAGAGAAACTTAATTTGGAAAACGTTAAATGCAAAAATGAGTATCTGTTGTAAGTCATTCTGCTCATTTCTTTGTAACTAAAGGAATATGTCTAGATACATTCTTGCTCTTGTTCGATAAAGGCTAAATAAGAACTTTAATCTAGTAGAACTGCAAATTTCAGGCCACATCTACACTACAAATACATCAATTTTATACCAGTGTATTAGAAGTCTAAATATATGCTGTGCACGTATGTTCAGTGCTGTGGCTCATCTTGAAAAACATTTACTCATTTTGGTAGTAGATGCAGTGGTTCTCATACTCTGGGGTTACCTCCTTTTCCTCTTCGGTGATGGGGGGAAAGTTGCAGGGAGGTATTAGGCCCAGCTGTGGGAAAGCCAGACACACTTTTGTCCTGGCAGCAGAGACTGAGCTTTGCAGCCACCCAAACTACCTTTGCTAACCCTGCAAGCTGTAGATAAGAGAGCTTCTGGCTACGGAGCTTCCCTCCTTCCTGGTTCCTCCTATGGAAGACCTGGATTAGGAGAGAGACGGAGGTGCCATGTTGTAGGACTTCTCTAATGCTAGCATTGAATTAATGGCTCAGTCCACAGATCCCACAGTGGGCTGAATACATGTCCTGATGTGTGAGAGGTTGTGTGTGCTCACCAGCCAAAGAGATGGCTTGGAAAGTGCTGTAAGCTTAGAAGTGGGCCTGGGTTTTAAAAAATAAAATTTGAGAAACACTGTGTGAGAAAGTTTTGAGACCCATTTAAATAAGCTGGGCAAAGTTTAGTAGTGAATAGCTTTAAAAGCACCCCTGATTATGCCACAATGCAAAATTTACCACCTGCAATAGCTTGCCTATTGTGTAGTTTTTGCTCTTTGCAATCTGTGTGCTTAATAATTCGCTCGAGAGTAATTGTCAAATTATAACTGTTAGGTGAACCGTTTCCACATTGTGTGCCTAAACAGAAGCTAGAAATGCACATCATACTTGTTTACTTGTTCTTCTGTCTTAAACAGGGTTTTTATTGTGTACTCGTTTCTAGATGTCTGCCTTGTAAACCCCTTCTTCCTGCCTTTGAATGATCAGTCCTGACACGCAATGACTGTAAAAGAATTATTTATATGGTGTGCTCTTTCTTTTTGTATTTAAATATCAGTTTGTCCTCAGAGTATATACTATATTCGTAGAGAGATTCTGTGTATATTTTTGCTACGTATTTGTGTTTGGTTTCATTTTGATTGTATGTATATTTTTGCACTGACTTGAAATTCTGTATCAATTGCTTTGTGAGTATTGACCATCTGATTAGAATTTGTCTGTGACAAATATAACTGCTAATTTCTGTTGAGCCCTGAATAAGCTGGCCCTGTTGTGTTTTGTGGCAACAAGAAGGCTTGTGCACGCCTTGGGGCACTTGGAGTGTGTAAAAAACTGTTCCAGCTTAGTCCACAAATAACTAGCATCGCTATGCGTAAGCAGGTGAATGTGTCTCTGTTCCCTATGGTGTAATAACTTGATAACGTCAGTTTATTTGCCAGGTTGTCTGTAAGGGAGACGTTGCACATCTCTCTCACTCATTCTGCTCCCCCCCCAAAAAAAATTCAACATTACAAAGTTACTAAGCACATTCAGCCTTCATAGGGCGGGGGTCCCCCATTGTGTTTCCCCCCTAAAGTTTTTGCATCCTTTCACAAATTTCTCCAGAGCCTGCTGGTACTTCCTTCTTGCGCATGGTAGCTGCTGTCTTTGTTACATAAGCAATCCCACTCGCAGCCTCACCGTCAGAAACATAATTTATTTAATTTAAACATTTATAGATCACTTTTCAAACAATGTTTCATCCAAAGGAAATATGCTGTCGCCCAACAATGGGAGATACTGAAATGAATAGTTACAGAACATTTGCATTCCCTTCTTTGTTCACAGAATTCAGGTTGGTATAAATATGCTGATTCCATTTAATAGCCCTTGGAGTGTAACACACTGGAAGAATCAAAATGGCCACACTTAGTGAGTCTCAGACACTTTACACTGGGGAGGGAGTTGTTTGCCTGATTTCTGCTGCATTTCAGCACCACCACTAAGGATTAAATTGTATTTTAATGGGGGTAGATTCTTCTTGCATTCAGTCTTGAAAAAGACCCTCTCCAACTGTGGCAGGAAATTTGGGCTGTACGTGTGAGAAGTTTCCTGTTAAGATAACCATCATCTCTTGCTACAGCCAGTTCCCAAAGAGCTGTAACCTGCTGTGGCACTTGGGGTCTCAAAAAGTCTTAAACTTTACTTGAGGCACTTGGGTTAGTTTAGATTTCAAGTAGAAGCAGTTCATTTTTCTGCTGTTACTGCAACATCCTCTTCTGTTTTGTTGACTGAGAAGTCGTGAGATATTTCTGCAAAGATCCTCTTGTAATTAGTGTGAAAGGCAGCCACAAAGAAACATGCTGCCAGGCTGCAGATTCCAGCCATCACTAGAGTTGAAGCTGCGATGAGAAAGAGAGGATATTTCTACAGATGTGTTGAGAATGAAACCCAGCAGCTTAAAAATATGAGAATTGCAATATCAGTTTAGGAACTCCAGCTGCAATCCTGAGCCTACTTACCTGGCAGTAACTGCTAGGATTGCACAGTAAGTAGGTCAGCATCAGTAACTATAGACCAGCTATTAATTTCTGTTCATATTGAAAATTCAATCTTAAATCTACTAGAACAGGGCTCCCCAAACTAAGGCCCGGGGGCCGGATGCGGCCCAACCGCCTTCTAAATCTGGCCTGCGGACGGTCCGTGAATCAGCATGTTTTTACATGAGTAGAATGTGTCCTTTTATTTAAAATGCATCTCTGGGTTATTTGTGGGGCATAGGAATTCGTTCATTATTGTTTTTCAAAATATACTCCGGCCCCCCACAAGGTCTGAGGGACAGTGGACCGGCCCCCTGCTGAAAAAGTTTGCTGACTCCTGTACTAGAATGTATAGCCAACTAAAATCTTCCTGCCACAGCGGTGCCTATTTATCTACTTGCACTGGCGTGCTTTCGAATTGGTGGGTTGGCAGGAGCTGGGACAGAGCAACGGGAGCTCAGTCTGTCACAGGGATACAAACTGCCAACCTTCCAATTGGCGGGCCCAAGAGGCTCAGTGGTTCAGACCACAGCGCCACCCGCATCCCTGGATATGATGGAGAATGCAGTCTCTCAGTGCTGCGAGACAAAATCCTTGTTGCTGCTATGCAGAGACCAAAAGAGAGGAGGGCCTCAAAATACATTAAAGGCCTTAAGAGCAACTAAAATAACTCCAGTCAACAACTACAACCGAGTCAACAATTACACTACAAGGAAACCACACAGTGTAAACCCAGGCTGGGGAGCCCTTTTCGGTCCGAGACCTTGTTGACAATCTTGTGGGTGAGCGACAAATGTGAATTTACTCTTGCGCAATTGGCGCACGAACTCTCCTTGCCATCTGGGCAGGAAAGACAATGATCAGAGTTCACGGTCACATTTTTTGCCAGGCAAAAGCAAGTAAAGTGAAGCAGGGCTGCTGGGGTATGGGTCTAGGGGCGAGTCTTAAGGGCCGGATGGAAAGGCCCTTGGCTGGAGGTTCCTCCAACCTAAGAAGCTGGAGGACTCCTTGTTTGCAGAACCTCAGTACCCACACCAAGACAGGGAAGAGAGCAGGTCGTGGAAGGAGACTTCTATTGTCATTGCTGTGCCTCAAACTGCCTCCCCCACCCCTTGTAGCTGATATTCACTCCTGAAGGAAACCGCCACAGATGTGAGGCAGTGAGAGAGAAAGGATATATTTATAATAAATACGTAACAAAAACTTACTTGACCAGTCTAGTGCTTTGCCGATGGCTGAGGTGCAAGTAGAAAACGGAGCATCTTTCTTTTCCACAGCCAGGCTTTGTAGCAAAAGCATGAACACAACACCTAGAAGTTGGCTGTGGAAACAAAATCAATCCATCACGCAAGTCTCCTCTGCATGGTTATGACACACACACACCACTGTCCAAGACTGGCTCTTTTTTGTGTGCACGGGGGGCGGGGGATATATTGTCTGTAACAGTCAAGATTCACTTTTATGTCTAGAGCAGTCATTTTGGGTGGTACTCCGTGCTAGTCTTGTGCAGACTAGAGCCGCTGAAAGGAATGGGCGTGACTTAGAATCATAGGGTGGTAGTGTTGGGAGGGTCCCAGGGGCCATCTAGTCCAACCCCCTGCCATGCAGGAATAAAGGGAGGGAGCAATGCAAGAGAGGAGTTCAAAACCATTCCCGCTTCTTCGAGAGAAGGGGCAACACCAGAGGATTCAAGAATGCTCCGCTTCAATGTTCTGTTTCTGCAGTCTGAAAAGCCTTGAAATGATTAAAAGCTTAAACTTTGGTTCGAGCGGCTGATTCCCCCATGTATGGAGAGCCCTATTAAAAAAAAAAGAGTTAAATAATTTCAGTGGCTCTACTCTGGGGAGGATTTGGCTGAATTGCCACCCACAGTGTACAGTGGTACCTAGGTTTTCGAACGTAATCCATTCCAGAAGACCATTCGACTTCCGAAACATTTGAAAACCAAAGCGTGCATTTCCGGAAGCATTCAAGTCCAGAAAACTCAATACGGAAGCCACATGGCATGTTTGGCGTCCAAAAACCGAAGCAGTTACTTCCTGGTTTTCGGCATTTGAAAGCCGAAACGTTCAACTTCCGAGACGATCGAAAACTGAGGGGCCACTGTATTTTCAGTAAATGCTCCATCAAGTCTTGGTAGGAGATGTGCCAGCCAGCTAGATACAACCGTACTGTGGCGATTCTCCTCCCCATCTGCCGTTCTCTAATATTTCTGAGCCCAGTGATGGCCCTACAGGAAAGCTGTCTGAAGCTTTCCCTCACTTCACATTCTGTACTTGCCATTTGGTTCCCCTTGCCTATATATGGGCAAACGCATCACAGGAAATGCCGCTGTAAACTTGCCAGCCGCTGCAAAGGAGCAGGTGCTGAAGACATCTGGAAATCGGCTACCTTTGAAGGAGCCAGTGCTAATTCAGCCTCCTGCGGAAAGGGAGTTTTCCCTGCTGCCTTCTCAATTGTTACCTAACCAGTCTGTTTTCTTGAAACCGGCATTACTTGAATGAGGTCGTGTGTTGCAGCATTATCTCTGCATTGAAACCATTGGAAGCCCAGCATCCTGTTGATAGAGCCCTGCCGCTCTGGAAAATGTGTCTTAATGGCACAGGATTGCCAATACCTGCATGTGCATGAAGTCAATAAACCCATACAGCATAGAATCATGGCGGTGGAGGGAAACCTGGAAGAAACAATGCACAAGGCACGATCTGCAATGCAGGATGCAACCGCAGCATCCCTGAAAGATGGCTATCCGGCCTCTGCAGCGAAGGTGAGTCTCTCACCTCCTAAGACAGCCTGTTCCACTGTTAGAACGTTTCTCCTTAATGTTTAGCCAGAATTGGTCTCCTTGCAATTTCCACCCACTGGTTCTGGTCCTGCCCTCTGGAGCAACAGAGATGGAGTCTGCTCCACCTTCGGCCTGCAAAGACCTTCAGAGATCTGAAGACTGCAGCCACGTCTTCTCTTTCACTCAGAAGTAATTTGTGATGTTCAGGGTCGGGGAACCTTTTCCAGAACGGGGACCAAATTCTCATCCGGGCAGCCGCCTGGGGGACCAAATGCTAGAGGCAAGAGTGGGTGGAGCAAGGAATTGTACCGCTGGCGAATTTCTACACACACACACACACACACATAACCTTTATCCAGGCAACCAAGAGGCATTATGAGAGTTCAGAGGCACATTTCAGCCAGGCATAAACCCTCAAAAGTAGGACTGAAGAGGGTGTGATGTCATGGAATGGCTGGATGCAGACAAGCGGTGGGAGACCCCAAGTGGGGAACCCCTGCGGGAAGAAGGTTCGGAGCCAGGGGAATGGTGGTGGGACGACAATGAGCGGTCAGAGGGAGATGAGGGAGTAGACTGGGAGAAGGAGGTATGGGAAGCTGAAGAAGCAACAGGGTTTAGTGAGCAGGAAGAGGCTGTGGCAGAGAGCAGTTCAGAATCAGAGGCAGAAGTGGAGGCTGGAGAGGCGGGGGGCTAAGAGGCAGAGACTGGACAGGCTGCTGAAGAAGCCAGGGAGCCAGCTCCCTCCCCCTGGTCTCCCAGTACATGGAGAGGAATGAAGAGGGCAGAGCAAAGAGAGACAAGAAAGCAGAGTTTTAGGCTACTGGGGAGGGGAAAAGGGGAGGAGCCTTAGTGGTGGGAAGGCGCAGCTGCCTCATTGGGGCAAGACCTACTGGGAACAGTTGTTGTGACCACTAGGCCTGCGTTGTTTTTGTTTCTGGGAATAAAGAGTGCACTGACACTGGGTGTTTTATTGCTGACCTGCCCAACTCCAGCTCCTGGCAGTGGCCTGGGGAGAATCCCATGGGCCACACAAGAGAGACCTGGACAGCTGCCACTGACGCCTGGGCCTGAGTTTTCCCTTTCCTGCTCCAGTTCTTTCTTCTTTAACCTTGGCCTGGCAAGCTTTTGGAAAGAATCCATATATTACCACTACAACTACACAGTGCGTAGTACAGAAGAGATCAGATGTCCCGATTCTGCTACTTACCTGATCACAAAAATCAGCCCTGACGAGGATCCTTCCCCCACGGGATAAGAGCATTCGACCGCTAGTTCCATAGCGACAGGATAGATAGCAAACCCAAACAACCCGTAGAGTGAGCTGATGGTTGCCAAAGCATAGGTCTGGTTTCTCAGCTGAGACACCTGCATGGAGAGAATCTAAATTGAGCACCGACAAGGCTGCAGAGCCAACTTTCAGCAATTCAGCTTCCACTGTGGGTGTGCACCCCCAATAATGGCAATTTAAGAGACATAGCGTTAATGGCATTTACCACTGCAAATCCAATGCTAGCCAGCGCAGCTAGACAGAGAAAGATCTTGGTAGCTTCTGTGAATTTCTTTGTCCGGTCAACGTACAGCCCGAGGAAGAAGGCCCCAATGAGTCCGGACACAATGAACAAGGCGCCACTCAGACCTGCAAAGAACTGCAAATGAGGGATTGATTAGATGCTATGAGCAGACTCCAGCTAAGAGCAAACCCACTGAAACCAGGGAGTTGAGTTTGACAAAGTACAAAAACCAGGGAGTGGAGTTTGACAAAGTACAGTGGTGCCTCGCTTAACGAATGCCCTGCTTAACGAAATTTCCGCTTAATGAAAGGTTTTTTCTAGCGGAGGTTGCCTCGCTAGACAAATTCGTTTTACGAAAAATTCGTCTAGCGAATCGCGGTTTCCCATAGGAATGCATTGAAATTCAATTAATGCGTTCCTATGGGCAAAAAAAAATTCAATTAATGCGTTCCTATGGGCAAAAAAATAATAATTAAAAATTCAATGCATTCCTATGGGATTCGCTAGACGAATTTTTCGTTATAAGAAAAGACCTGTGGAACGAATTAAATTCGTCTAGCGAGGCACCACTGTAGATCCACAACTGCAAGGACTTCCACTTGCACAATGGAACCTCCCATCCTGCTCCTCTCCCCAAACCCCTCCCAAATCTTCTCCAGAAAGTTGAGGAGCCCCAAAAGCAGAATAGGGGAGATGCACATGGGGGAAGAAGAGAAGGCAAGGAAGAGCCAGTGCGCAGCCAAAAGACCTTGTACTAGCAGATCCACTTTACTGGAGACCCGTAACAGTGCCCATAGATTTCAATGAGCCTACTTTGATGGCAATTTAGTTGGCGTCAACCCAATGATTACGGCACCCAAGAATAAGGTGCAGCACATTTCTCTCACCCCACCCTGCCTCCCTTCACTGGAAAGCAATCAAGAATCTTCTGATCTGGTTGTTAATTATATTGTACCAGACAAGATGGTGCTACACAGGGTCTGTGTAATGAAGGGATCCAAATTACTTCATTTTAAACCACAGAAAATAAAGCTACATTTTTTAAATTCAGTTTTATTTGCTTGATTAGTTTTAGTTGTATTTTTTTTCAAAGCAGCTGAATTACCAACATTTCTAATGACAGCATACTGAATCCTGCCCACAGCCGCCCCTGGGTGGGTTTGAACCACCAACCTTCTGGTTAACAGCTGGACACACCAACCCACTGCGCCACAGAGGCCCACTCCTAACTAGAATCCTGGCTGTATAGGTCCAAGCTGCTAAACAAGGGAATGACACTTTTACATTAAGTTTCATTAAGTTTATTTTATTTCATAAAATTTATACACCGCTTGAGTGTAACACACACACTACCACCAACAACAACAACTCAACGTGGTTTACAAAAGTTGGCATATATTTAAAAAAAATTATGCAGGATATCCCTCAGGAACAGCTCAGACAGTAGAGCATAAGACTCTTAATCTCAGGGTCGTGGGTTCAAGTCCCACGTTGGGTGAAAGCAGTGCTTTTTTCCTGGGGGAACGCAGAGGGACGCATACCCCTAAACATTTTGCGAATCTTTGTACCTTTGTCCATTTACTGTATTTATTTATCCCAATTTGAACTAGAAAATGGTGATTTTCTTGAGTCAAAATGAGAGTACCCCTAAGCATTTTCTTAAAGGGGGGAAAAAGCACTAGGTGAAAGATTCCTGCATTGCAGGGGGTTGGACTAGATGGAACCCACACACCCCCCCCCGGTGGTGCCTTCCAACTCTACAAAGCTGTGATCCTGTGAACCCAATGTTCAATCCCTGGCATCTCCAGGGATGGCTGGGAATGTCCTCTGCCTGAAACCTGGACAGCTGTTACCAGTCGGTGTGCAGACAATGCAGAGCTAGATGGGATGGTAATCTGGCTTGGTACAAGGCAGAGTCTTATATTACTATTGTGGAAGGACTACAATTCAGTGGCCTCTGCACATCTCCCCGCTTCTCCCTGTGATAAGTGGAAGCTGAATTCCTTCAATCCCCTCCCAGGTTGTCTTCTCGATCTCCCGGCTCCACCTGCCCGCCCTTGAGCTCGCAAGACGACAAAAGCCACAGATGAAATCTGGAGTAACTTACATTTGAATATCCATTGACGCACAGGATCTGTTCCAACAGAGCACTGAAGCAGGTGAATACTGCTATCCCTGTCGCGAAGGAAAGGGCCAGGATGATGTAAGATGAATTTCGCAGGAGCTAAAAACAGAAGACAAGGCACGAGTTGTCAGGAAAAAACAGCAGATCGTTCACCAGCAAGCTGGTATACACATTTATACAGAGTTTGCTAAAACTTGCAACTTGTTTTCCAGTGTAACTGACCGGTCTGCTGGAAACCAGAAAGCTTGGGATAAAGAGCATGGGTAGGCAAATTAAGGTCCGGGGGCCAGATCCAGCCCAATTGCCTTCTAAATCCTGCCTGTGGATGGTCCAGGAATCAGCATGAGTAGAATGTGTCCTTTCCAGTCGCGGACGACTCTGCGGTTGCGGCGCTCATCTCGCTTTACTGGCCGAGGGAGCCGACGTTTGTCCGCAGACAGTTTTCCGGTCATGTGGCCAGCATGACAAAGCTGTTTCTGGCGAACCAGAGCAGCGCACGGAAACACCGTTTACCTTCCTGCCAGAGCAGTACCTATTTATCTACTCACACTGGTATGCTTTCAAACTGCTAGGTTGGCAGGAGCAGGGAGCGAGCAACGGAAGCTCACCCCATCACTGGGATTTGAACTGCCAACCTTCTGATCGGCAAGCCCTAGGCTCAGAGGTTTTTACCACAGCGCCACCCGAGTCCCACAAATGTGTCCTATTGACAAACAAAGCATTTAAATAGCTAGCTTTCTACTGGTAGGATGGAGGCGGCCATAGGCATAGCCAGGAATTTAGTGGGGGGGGCAGAACCTTTGATTTGTATTGATTTTTACTTATTGGGGGGGCAGCTGCCCCCTGCCCCCCCTTGCCTACGCCCATGGGGGGCCACTGAAAGGAAACGAGGTTGGAAGTGGGCCACGGTCGGAAAAAGGCTGGGAAACACTGATCTAGTATGATACAACAGTTTCTTTCTTTCTGTCCTATAGAGACACGTAGCATTCGTTGTACCTTTGTCCGAGTTAATAATTCTGCTTTGCTTGCAACATACCAGCTTCAAGCCCCCGAAGAATGACGGCGAATTGGAGTGGCTAGCACTTGCTGAAGGCGGGGTTGGTGGGATCTTGTCACGAACACCCAATGTGGCTAAGGCACAGGCGAAGACAGCGGGCCCTGCATACACTCCAAGCTGTAGAAAGCAGGAGGAGGAGGAGGAAAAATGGTTTAACTCATCTGCCAAGGATATGTAAGCGGTGCAGAATACTAAAATTGATTAGCTTTCATTTACCATTAAAGGGATATCTTTTCCTCCCTGTACAAGTGCAGGTGACAGCAAGTTAGCGATGAGAATGCCCAAGGGATTGGCTAAATGGAAATTAAAGAGAGAGAGAGAAAAATATGTGACTTCTCCCTCCAAAGCAGCTGAAACATAATGCCGAGCATTTAAAAAGCAAGCCAGGTGACTGGAAAGCTAAAGTCTGTACGGGATTAGAACTCAGGACCTGCTTTAGAACCCCTTCCGTTGGGTGGCTTCTCAGATGCATGATTTGAGGGCTGCTCCTCCAAAGATATCCCTACGGTGATACCAGGTATTTAGGGCCCTCTTCTTCAAGACCCCTTAAAGACACTAATAAATCGCAGGTGAATAAGTTTATGAACTGTACCACTTCACATAGCACGTGGGGGAATGGCCTTCCATAGAAAAGAATCCATTCACACAGAAAACTAGGGTGATAGGGGAAGAATTCTAGCCCGGCTTTCTTCCTGACATGCTATTTTTCTACGTGGGAGATACAGTCAAACCTTGGCTCCCAAACGGCTCCTTTTTGGAACGTTTTGGCTCCTGAACGCCCAAAACCCAGAAGTAAATGCTCCAGTTTTCGAATGTTTTTCAGAAGCCGAACGTCCGACGCAGCTTCCGCTTGAGTGCAGGAAGCTCTTGCAGCCAATCGGAAGCCGCGTCTCGGTTGTGGAATATTTCAGAAGCCAAACGGGCTTCTGGAACGGACTGTGTTCGACAACCAAGGTTTGACTGTATTGCTTTCTCCTTTTTTATGGTTCCATGCAGTCATATGTTTCCAGGCTGACTGCTATTCCTGTCAAGGAGGTCCCAGTCCTCTGAGGGAGCAGGTGAGGAGCTGGGGGGGGGGGACGGCACTTCTGGATCCATTAGTGTTGACTTGAAGTTCAAGTGGCCACGCTGGCACAGAGTACCTTGCATCAGCTTCAGTCGGAGGGCCAGCTCCGCCGCTGGCTGGGCAAGAACGGCCTAACTTTGGTTGTCTATGCTCTGGTAACCTCTGGGTTGGACTACTGCAATACATTATATGTGGGGCTGCCTTTGGAGATGGTTCGGAAACTGCAGCCGGTGGAGAATTTGGTGGCGAGGCTGATGATCAGGGCAGTGTGGTCTGAGCATTTAACACTGATTCTGGCCCAGTTACTTACACATGGAGGCAATCATATTGGCTGTGGCCCTTTGGTGTTCTGGGAACCATAAGGCTGCCAGTTTGGTGGGTGAAAAAATGATGAGAGGCTGTGCCATGCCACAGAGGCACTGTCCTACAAGCAGGTACACAAAGTTGAGGGAGCCCAGATCCAGGAAATCGAGGATGCTGAAAATTCGAATTACACTTCCCATCATGTTCAGCCAGGCGCAGAGTATCACCTGCAGAGAAGAAGCCATTTCACCAACACTAATTTCAAGCAGCCATCCATGAGAACGGAATAAATTTCAACAATTGAAATTCCAGAACTACCGGTATTTCATTTCCCTACATTTCTTTTCAAGCACGCAATACAGTATTGAATGCCCTTTCTTCCTTTTTAAGAAATGTGCCATAAAACTGACAGGCAGATGGCTATAAGGCTGGCAATGCGTTGAGAGTGAGGGTACCACAGCGGCTGAAATACCTGAATCGTGAACCTGGGCGTCCTTCGGTTCAAACGCCATCCAATTCACTAGCTGGCCTTTGGGAAAGTGCTAGAGGGCTTTGTACCACACACCTCTCCTGAGAAAGTCCATGAATCAGCATTCAAAATTCGCCATGTGCATTTTGCACCTGGCTATTGGCCACTTGCAACCAAGTGAAGATGCCCGGGCACCAGGAGGGCCCCTGACGTCTCCATCATCTGGAGGTGCATGCCTGGAGATCCTTGGCTCTTGACTGTTTTCGCACATTATCAAAACATCCTGTAAAATTCCACCCATTATATTTTATTTGTACAATCAGAAGGAATTTCAGGAACCAAAAGGCCGTATTGAAAAATATGACTTTCGAGCTGTCTGGCCCACAAACGGCAATTAGGCATTCCGTTTTGGCAACTGTCACCCTGGTTTAAGGAGCCACTTGGTGCCTAGCTTTTATATATGTTTATTACAGTGGTGCCTCGACTTACGAAGGCGATCCGTTCCGCGGCGCTCTTCGTAAGTCAAAGTCTTCGGTTGTCGAAGCGTCCGTTTTGTGCATGCGCGAAGCGCGATTTGGCACTTTGCGCATGCGCAGAACACGTGTGCAGCGAAAAGACTTCTGGGTTTGCCGATTTCATAAGTCGGAACCTTTGGAAGTCGAGGCATTCGTATGTCGAGGTACCACTGTATGTTTTTTTAACACTGCCATGAATGTACGGGGTTAAGTGAGATCATTCCCGCAGGCCATACACACCCAAAGGCTGCCACACCTGTCCCCCCCCCCCCGCCAACAACAGCTGCAATTTTGGCATTGTTGGGAACCTGGGCTTCCAATAGGATAGAAGAACCCAATTGGACACACACCAAATGTGTGGCTGTTTTAAAATTGTGGCCAACAGCCACAATTCATCTCACCGTTTCACATCCACCGAGCTCACTGCAGGCAGCGCCATGTGAAGAAGACCCCTTCTGGCTCTCAGCCTCTGCCCCCACTTTGCAACAGAGGAACTGTGGTAATATTGACCTGCTTTATGAAGTCCTGTGACTGGAGATCATAGAATCATAGAGTTGGAAGAGACCACAAGGGCCATCCAGTCCAACCCCCTGCCAAGCAGGAAACACCATCAAAGCATTCTTGGCATATGCCTGTCAAGCCTCTGCTTAAAGACCTCCAAAGAAGGGGACTCCACCACACTCCTTGGTAGCAAGGAGATGGAGCTGAAGCAGAGCCTGGTATAAAATGCCGGGCAGCTTCTGCTTGGAAAGGGAAAGGCTCCCTTTCTAGCTTAAACTAATTTCAGTTGCTAACTTGCCGGATCTTCCTCTCTCAAACACCTGGGGATGGGAGTGAGTCAAACCAGCGTTTCTCAACCGCTGTTCCGCGGCACACTAGTGTGCCGCGAGACGCTGGCTGGTGTGCCACGACGTGCGGCGACGAGAAGGGCGATTTGCATTGTCATGTGCCTGGCGGCCGCCAATAAACAGCACTGACCCGCCGGAAAGCAATATTTCTCCTCCTCTTTCCCAAAGCTCAGTGCAAACGAGCCTGGCGGCCGCCAATACCATGTTTCTCCTAAAATAAGACGTGCCTATAAAATAAGCCATGGCACGATTTTCTGGAGGCAATAAAATATAATACATACCCCCAAAATAAGACGTACTGGGGTATTGTTGTGGTAGTGGTGGGAGCAGGTCTGCATGGCGCTTCTGTAGCGCGCGCCTGCCAAGCCCTGACCGGGCCTTATTAATTTTCGGAACCGTGCACCGGGAGGGCGAGGAGGAGGCGCCAAATCCGACTCGGCTGCGTCTGAGCTGAGGGAGAGCCTGCCTGCTTTCTATTCTCTCGGCCATGGCGCTGCGCGGAGTGAGGGTGCTGGAAATGGTGGGCCTGGCGCCGGCGCCTCTCTGCGGCCTCATCCTGGCCGACTTCGGGGCGGAGGTGGTGCGGGTGGACCGCTCTCCCCCGCGCGGCCGTGTCGTCGGACATGCAAGGCTGCGGCAAGCGCTCCCTGGCGCTCGACCTGAAGCAGCCCCGGGGCGCTGAGGCGGCTCTGCCAGAAGGCGGATGTGCTCATCGAGCCCTTTAGACCAGGTGCCGAACCGCTTGTGAGTCGCAATGGGTCAGCGGGTAAATGTTTTTTTGGGGGGGCGGGACGGTGTTGGTGTCTCCCTTCGCAGCAGGGCGAAGGCTGTGGGGTGGGAGGCAGTTGCCGCTTCGTAGTAGGACGTGAAGGGTTGGTAGCGGGGTGGGGATGAGAGGCAGCCTCACCCCAAAACCGGTGAGGCCTCAAAAACGGTGGGCGCGGGTTGGACTCCATCTCCCAGCCGCCCCAGGTAACCGTGGCCGATGCTAAAGCATTGTGGGAGTTGCGTGCGCCTGCCGAGCCCTGACCGGGTTGGGACTCGGCGCGCGGCGCGCTGCTGTCTCTCCCGGGTGCGTTTCCTCGACAGGCAGCAGTGCGGACACCTCTGGAGTGAGGAGGATGGCGCTGGGTGGGGGGCAGCAGAGAGAGGAGGCTCAACCTCGAAAAGGTAGCCCAGAGGAGGAGGGGGAAGTGGGGCAGGGGAGAAAGTTCTGGACGCCGAGCGCGCTTTCCTGACTGCAGTGAAGCCTGCTTTGATTGTCATCGCAAGTTTGGCAAAGCCGAGCTGCTGCCCCGCTGGGCTCCTCGCACTGCACCGCCGCCGCCTGCTGAAGTTTCCTAGTCCGCAGAGGGGTGGGGTGGCGAGCAGGGAGACCTGGCTTAAAATGGGGGGTGCTCTGGTGCTCTTGTGCGTGTGTGCGCGCGAGGGAGAAGTCCCCTTTTCCTTACCCAGATGCAGCAGGAGGAGGAGGCTACCCCCGCGAGGTGCACAGACACACCCCGTTTCGCCTCGCTCCAAAAAAGGGAACACAATGCAAATGGTGGTTGTGTGTGTTTAAAGAACTTAACAAAAAAAAATAAGACATCCCCTGAATAAGCCATGGTGTGTTTTTTTGGGGGGGAAATAAATATAAGACGTGTCTTATTTTAGGAGAAACATGGTACACAGCGCTAACCCGCCGGAAAGCAATATTTGGCAAGTGTTTCTTACAGTCATAATTATAATATAGGGCGGCACAGAGTTAAATTTTTTAACTTTTTTAATGGTGGTGTGCCTCGTGATTTTTTTCACGGAACAAGTGTGCCGTGGCCCAAAAAAGGTTGAGAAACACTGAGTCAAACAAACAAACAGGTTGAAGAGCTTGCGGCCCAAAGCCGTTGTTAGTCTTGGGGGGGGGGGATTCTTCCAGCCCAGCCATCTGTTAATGCTTTCGCCTCCATTTTGAGACAAAGTTCTCAGCTACCAGTATTGCTTAAGGCACCCACAAATTGGTGTGTCGCCAAGTATCCAGACTCTCTGTGTGAACCATTTCCCCATCACAGCCAACAGGCTTGGTGGCTTGGTGGCTTCTGTTAATGATAGGCCTTATAACATGCAGTCGCAAGAAACATTTGGCTCAGCATCACACTGCACGGACCATTTGGGGTTTTTCTAGCAAGAACAAGGGCTGGGGGCAATAGAAAGCGGTTTAAAGTCCCTATCGTGATATCAGCTTCCTGATTTTTGACCTTGCAATGCATCACGAATCGTGATGTGTGGGTGTGCGCTATGCAAAAATATCAATGTGGGGGGAAACCGTGAAGCCAGCCGATGCTTCTCTCGGTTCCTGCAGCCCCTGTTAACTCTGCCGACTCAGTTATCCCCTGCCTCCTACACAAGAGCAGGTGCCAGCAAAAATCACAATGCACAAAAAACTGTGAAGCCAGCCAATGCCTCTACGTAGCTCCATCCTTGTTTCAGGCATTGTGATATATTGGCGTATTGCGGCGTTTAGCTGGTGAGAAAACCACAGTGCCCTGTTGGATCAATCCAGCAACCTCTGATGGATGATTTAGAAGGATTGGGTCCGGCATCACTTTCGCTGCGGGTGTGTGCCAGTATCAAAACTCAGCAGTTACAACTCAACGCAGCTCCTTCTTTGGAAGCTTCTTTGGAAGCGGCTTGGGACCCTCGTACCTACGGGACCGCCTCTCCTGGTATGCCCAGTGGAGGACCTTAAGGTCCACAAACAACAATACTCTGGAGATCCCGAGCCATAAGGTGGCTAGATTGGCCTCTACTAGGGCCAGGGCCTTTTCAGTATTGGCCCCAACTTGGTGGAACGCTCTTTCACAGGAGACCAGGGCCCTGCGGGATTTGTCATCTTTCCGCAGGGCCTGCAAGACAGAGCTGTTCCGCCTGGCCTTTGGGCTGGACTTAGTCTGACCCCTGTGTTTTTCTCCCTCATGGCTTGGATTTATGGACTACTTAAAATGAGGCTGCATTTTAAATTTTAATATTGTATTTTAATCTGTATTTTAATTAATTGCTTTTTATGTTTTATTGTAATTTTATTGGTGTTAGCCGCCCTGAGCCCAGTTTTGACTGGGGAGGGCGGGGTATAAATAAAAATTTATTATTACTATTATTCAGGGTTGAAGGTACACACAGTAGGCAATAAATCATTCATGGACGCCATAAAGCAGGGGGCTCAGCAACCTTTTTCAGCCGTGGACCAGTCTACCGTCCCTCAGACGATGTGGTGGGTCAGACTATATTTTGAAGGGGGGGGGGGAAATGAACGAATTCCTATGCCCAACAAATAACCCAGAGATGCATTTTAAATAAAAGCACACATTCTACTCATGTAAAAACACGCTGATTGAGGGCCGGATTGAGAAGGCTATTGGGCCGCATCCGGCCCACGGGCCTTAGGTTGCCTACCCCTGCCATAAAGATTCAGTCAAGTGTAGAGGTTTACTTGACAGACATAAAAGCATATTGGTAGCAAATATATACAGTGGTACCTCTAGTTACGAACTTAGTTCGTTCCGGAGGTCCGTTCTTAACCTGAAACTGTTCTTAACTAGAGGCGTGCTTGCTGCCGCTGTCCCGCCGGCACAAGATTTCTGTTCTCATCCTAGGGCAAAGTTCTCAACTCGAGTTTGTAACCTGAAGCGGAATCATAGAATCATAGAGTTGGAAGAGACCACAAGGGCCATCCAGTCCAACTGCCTGCCAAGCAGGAAACACCATCAAAGCATTCCTGACAGATGGCTGTCAAGCCTCTGCTTAAAGACCTCCAAAGAAGGAGACTCCACCACACTCCTTGGTAGCAAATTCCACTGCCGAACAGCTCTTACTGTCAGGAGTTTGTAACCTGAAGTGTTTGTAACTTGAGGTACCACTGTACAGACATTCACCCCTGCCATGGTCAAGGCAATATTCTCTGCTTCTCTCACCGCAAGGCTCAAGCAAGAGATTCACAAGAAGTTACAACAACAATGTAACTCGGCTGAGTATGGATAGTGGCACACACGTACAGTGAAAATGATGGACTGATACAACAACATGCCCCAGCCCTAGCAGGGGCCTCTGTGGGAAAGAGCAGGTACCAAGGCCCCACCTGGAAGCAAGGTGGTGCGCCGGCCAGTTTACGGAATCAGCAGGACTCCACTGCAAAACAATAGGCAGGTAACAATGACAGCAGAACAGGTATACTAGGCACTTGGTGTGGGGAAAGCCTTTCTGCAAAAGCATTCTTGACCTTGCTCAATGCCAGCCTTGTTGCATGGTGTTTAAAGTAGCTGCTGCCGAGGCCCCTAATCCAGATTGGGGCTGCAGTACAGGAGAGATTAACAAATTGCCTCCCCCTGCTTACCTGTGGTTTGTCGCAGAAGATAAGCACCCATAACAATTTGCTTCCTGAGAAAAACAGCAGTTTAGGAGGGAGTGCTCTTCATTGATAAGTTGGTGCAAGTTTCTGACACCACCTGATCTGGTCCTCCAAAACCGTTTTTTCTTTCTTTTTTAAAAAGTCAAGACACACAAATATGACCCCCCATTTAGCATCACCGTCTAGTTTTATTTGTGCAAAACATTAGCTAGGCCTCTGGGGATTCGATGCCGCTCCACATGACACACAACTGCACAACAGAGGGCAAGAAACCTCCATGAGACTGAGGAGCACGTTCTCACCTTGTCAACCTTCCAGGAACTACATCCCAGAAGCAGTGTTAGAAACTCAGATATATATAAGCCAGGCACCAAATGACTCCTTAAACCAGGCATGTCAAACCTGCGGCCCTCCAGATGTTTTGGACTACAATTCCCATCTTCCCCAACCACTGGTCCTGCTAGCTAGGGATCATGGGAGTTGTAGGCCAAAACATCTGGAGGGCCGCAGGTTTGACATGCCTGCTTAAACCAAGGCTGCAGTCGCCAAAACGGAATGTTTAGTTGCCATTTTTGGGGTAAGACAGCTCTAAAGTCTTATTTTTCAAATAACAAACGGACTGTGATTGATTATCAGTTAAATATCTGACTGGTTCAGGTGGCAACCTTGAGCTAGGCTAAGAACTTTGAGAACTTAAAGAAGAAAAGTCACTTGATCCAGGGACAGTCCACATATGCCGCATTGGCCCGAATATGAGCCGCAATTCTAAAATTCAAGGGGGGAAATATAAGCCGAATATAAGCCGCTCCTTTAAAATTCCGCAGGCAATCACACCTGTTCCATTTTACTGTATGTCTGTCTCAGCAGCGATATCGTAAAAGCCAATTTTGGTAAGGTTGCAAATTTCAGCCACACTTTAACTTTTCACGGTCGGAATTTGGGGGGAAAGTGAGGCTTATATTCAGGCCAATACGGTATATTGGCATATTCCCACCTCTCTTCCTTAATGGTGACACGGACCATTCATAATGTAAGAATATTCTTCACAACTGTGAGCAGAGCAGAGGGGTGGGGTAAGTGAAGGCAAGATGATGAAGATGATGATGAAGATGATGATGATGGTCAATAATAATAATACCCCACACATCTGGCTAGGTTTCCCCAGCCACTCTGCTTCCAGCAGAATATAAAAACATAATAAAACATCAAACGTTAACAATTTCCTGATACAGGGCTGCCTTCAGATGACTTCTAAAAGTTGTGTAGTTCTTAATCTCCTTGACATCTGATGGGAGGGCGTTCCACAGGGAGCGCACTACTGCCAAGAGAGCCCTCTGCCTGATAGCTACAACTAATAATAACCGTGTTGTTCATTGCTCTTGCTCAGGCTGCACAGGAAAAGCAAAATGGTTCCAGAAATTCATTCCGATTGTGCCGATAAAATATAACTGATAGAATTCTACAGGATGGGGCGTGAATGTGTGAAAACAGACCAGATCCAATGATCCCCAGATGGGCAGAGATGTCGGGTGCAATCCTGACTCCCAGGCACCTTCACTTAGCCACAAGTGGTTGAAAGCCAGGTGCAGAATGTGCCTGGCACCTGGTTAATCTTGAACACTGGCCAGACGCCGTGGGAGTAGGAACGGAGAGAAAATCCACCTTTGTGCAGTTAGTGAGTTTCTACACAGACACAAAGTCGTCTCTGTCCAGGCTAGCAAGAGGCACTATCAGAGTACAAGGGCACATTCCAGCCAGGCAAAAACACTCGAGGGAAAGTGAGAAGTAGGGCTGGGGAGAACTGAGAGACCTGGAAGGCTGGATTTGGCCCCCAAGCCTGTAGTTCCCCACCGCAAGTCTTGAGGACACCCTGTGCCCTCCTGTGGTTGTGTTTTCTGCAAGACGTCAGCAGCAGGGTCAGTCGTACCTAGGCTCCCTTGCACCCTTGGCAAGGAGATCAGGAGATCCCTTGCACCGAGTGCTATTTTTCTAGAAAAAGAGGTGCCGGAACTCACTGTGAACGCTCCCTTGCTCTCTTATCATGGCAATGGCGCCTACCTGAGAGGTGCCAGAACTGAGTTCCTAGAAGTTGCGGCTGAAAAAAAGCCCTGCTTGAGTCCTTGTCAGAGGAGACGGCAGCAGAGGAGCCAGAATGGGGAGTGTGTGAACAGGCAGGTGGGCTCCTAGCCACTCCTAACCACCGGGGAGAGGCGCATTTTTTGTGTCCCTGGGCCCGCACCCTTGGCGAGGGCCAACCTGCGCAACCCCAAGGTAGGCCCTCCCATCAGATGTCAGATAAACAAACAACTATCTGACTTTTAGAAGACATCTAAAGGCACCCCTGTTTAGGGAAGTTTTTTTATGTCTGATTGTGTTTTTAATATTCTGTTGCGAGCCAGCCAGAGTGGCTGGGGAAACCCAGCCAGATGGGTGGGGAATAAATAATAAAATAATAATAATATTAATTATTATTATTATTATTAGCCCCTGAGCAGGGGCGAGCAGAAGCCTGTTGACCATTTGTGATCTTCTAACAAAGAAATCCGCTATAGATTTCCAGGCAAATTCCCAGGTTACTGCTCAAAAAACCGCCGCTTCACGCCAGTCTCCATTTCAACTTACGGCACATTTCAGCCCGACAGTGTCCAGAATCCATATTGCTATGAGCCCGACTGGAACGGATATCACAAGGTACACGAGGGAAAGCCAGTTGACCATATCCATGGAGGTGTGAAACCGTTCTGCTGTTTTATCAGCCACTGGAGCGAACGTCAACCATAGCTGCAGATGGAGAGGGAAAGAGGTTATAGCGTAACAACACGAAACCCGGAGGTAGTTTCCAATTTCCAACACCTTTATTGGCATATATACAGTGATACCTCTACTTACGAATTTCATGCGTTCCGAACGCACATTTGTAAGTCGAAAAAATTTGTAAGTCGAATCCCATAGGAATGCATTGGGAGGAAAAATTCGTAAGTAGAAGCAACCCTATCTAAAAATTCGTAAACCGCATCCAAGATGGCGGACGGAGCTCCATTCGTAAGTAGAAACATTAGTAAGTAGAGTTATTCGTAAGTAGAGGTACCACTGTATAGCAATAAAATCATATAAACCATCTATACAAAATACAATTCTGAGACATACAATGAAAAGGGGACAGGGGAAAGGGATAATGAGTCCTCGGCGGTCACTATTGTGTAGGCCCAACTGCCCCAGATTTTACTTCAAAAATTCTAGTCAAGAATTGCACCATAACTCTAGTAAGTGTAGGAGAGTCATCGCTCAGCAGGAACTGGGGCACGAGTTGTTTATTGGAGGGGGCGCAGAGCCACAAAGAGGACACCGAGGGATCATCACATAAGGTGTTAAAAAGTGGGCGGTCCAAAATCATGTGGTCCATAGTCAGGTACATCCTGGCCACAGGTGCAGAGTCTGTTCTGGTAAGGGATGCCTCTGAGCCTTCCAGACAACACGGAGGATGGAAAGGCATTCAAGCGGGCCAGCATAAATACATATTCTACGATGTAATGGGGTGACCAGATCATAAAAATATTTAGGCATCATTCCATGATGAGGTTGCAGCCCCAAATAGGCAGGGGAACATACAGAGGGCTGAAAGGGATAAAGTTTTTGGGATTCATTATCTAGCAGCCTTGCAGGTAGTTATGTTTGGGGTGCCATCTGTGAGTAGCGCTGTCGAGACATAATCAGCTAGCTACTATGGCCATTTGCTACCAAATCAGGCTGCAACCCTACACCTGCTTACCTGGGGATAAACCCCCTTGCACTCAATGGGGCTTGCATCTCAGGAGACATGGATAGGATTGTGCTGTCAGCTTTGCGAACAGCCACTCCCTGTTTTTCCTTTTTAAATTTTGTTAAATTTATACTCTTCAAGTTTATACATTTCACTAATTTTACAATCATTTTGACATTTCAAAGCTTGACTTCCTCCCCCCTCTTCCTGCGGTTCCTTAAATTTCTTTTTAATATCTTCTGCATGTCCAAATTAACTTAATTTGCTCATTTATTCATCTTCTTAAAATATATACTGTTATGAAGCTGCAGGTTATTACAATAATCCTGCCAATATTCTTATCTGTTTACAATTTATCTGTAAATATTCAATAAACCATTTCCATTCTTTTATTTAAAAACTGTTATCTTGATTTCTTATTTTTCCGGTAAGTTTCGCCATTTCTGCATATTCCATAAGTTTTTGTATCCATTCTTCCTTTGCTCAGACTTCTGCTTCTTTCCATGTTTGAGCGAGTAACATTCTTGCTGGGACGTGGGTGGCGCTGTGGTCTAAACCACTGAGCCTAGGGCTTGCCGATCGGAAGGTCAGGGGTTCGGGGTTCGAATCCCCGCGACGAGGTGAGCTCCCATTGCTCAGTCCCAACCTAGCAGTCCTGCCCACCTAGCAGTTCGAAAGCACGTGAAGTGCAAGTAGATAAATACCGGTAGGTACTGCTCTGGCGGGAAGGTAAACGGCGTTTTCGTGCACTGCTCTAGTTCACCAGAAGCAGCTTAGTCATGCTGGCCACATGACCTGGAAGCTGTACGCCGGCTCTGTTGGCCAATAATGTGAGACGAGCGCCGCAACCCCAGAGTCGGTCACGACTGGACCTAATGGTCAGGGGTCCCTTTACCCTTTACCTTTTTAATATTTTTGCTGCTGTAGTAGCATACATGAATAGGTTTCTATACAATTTAGGTGGTTCAGTCCCTATAATTCCCAAATAGCCACTCCCTGCTTTTCCTTGGGCGTGCAGAAATTACCTCCACATAACCAGGCTTTGCATGGCGGGATATGTCTGTTTCTATTAGGCCACAGGTGACTAAAATAGGGATTTATGCAGAAGAAAGCTAGAAAAAAAACTATCTGCAAGCTTCGTTGCCAGGCGGTGCTTTAACATAGAATCATAGACTTGTAGAACACAGTTACAGGTAGGTAGCCGTGTTGGTCTGAGTCGAAGCAAAATAAAAAAAAATCCTTCAGTAGCACCTTAAAGACCAACTAAGTTTTTGTTTTGGTATGAGCTTTCGTGTGCATGCACACTTCTTCAGATACACTTGAAACAGAAGCAACCAGACCCTTATGTATATTCAGAGGGTGGGGGGGTGATGGGAATGGGTGATGGGCTGTAAGAGTGGTAAACCTGTTGATGGCTGTTAACGACTGCTGATTACTGCAATAGGTCATGCGGGGGGAAAAACAAGGGCTGAGGCTAAAGAAAGCTTGATCATGCATAATGAGATAAGAATCCTATGTCTTTATTCATCCCAGGTGGCTCCCTCTGCCTGAAAGCAAGATGAGCACCACACCCCCATAGTCACCTTTGACTGGACTTAACTGTCCAGGGGTCCTTTACCTTTTACCTTTTTATCTTGCTACATGGTCAAAACGAAGGATCATAGATTGGAAGGGACCCTGAGGATCATTTAGCCCTCAGGTATATGCAGCTGCCCCATATGGGGATCAAACCTGCAGACTTACCACTATCAGCACCACGCTCTTACCAACTGAGCTACCAGGTAGAGAGACAGGAAGCTTGGATTGCGCAGGGCCAGGAAGGATTTCCTTTAAGAGCGGGATAATGTCGACACATGTTGCTAGAGCTGAAGGTGACTTAAAGCATCCTGCTTAAGAACCAGAGACAAATCCAGGCAAACAAGCCATTTAGAACATTAGCAGCTCAATGTTCCGAGCGGATTTGTATTTTAGCTGGGAAGGTTCCAGGCAATTAATGCGATCTCAAATTAGTGTTTGGCTGGGGCTCAGGAGACTGATGCAAGACACATGTCTAGGCAAAAGGCAAATTATATATTTATATTGATCTATCCACCTGCATCCTGCTTTTACATTTTTCTAGTGTGCCCTGCCATACGTGCATGTTTACACCAGGCAGGTGTCACGTAAGTCCCACATGATAACTCAGAAAAAGGGAGCATGCAAATGGTTACGTCCTCCCCTCCCCCATGAAATTTAGTACACATGTATTCTAAGACACTTTTGATGACTAGAAAAATCTGCACACGGGGCATTTGGGCATCTCTTCGCAAAACCAAGCAAGGAAGCAAAGCATCATATGCTAAGAGCAAGCTCATCCCCAAACCAGAGGAAGGTATCAGAATGTTTAGGACAGGCATCCCCAAACTTCAGCCCTCCAGATGTTTTGGACTACAATTCCCATCTTCCCCGACCACTGGTCCTGTTAGCTAGGGATCATGGGAGTTGTAGGCAAAAAACATCTGCAGGGCTGCAGTTTGGGGATGCCTGGTTTAGGAGAACCTGCATGTTAATGTAAGTGCAGCCAAACCTTCTTTTAAAAAGCAAAAACAAAACCCTAAGGTAGGCCAATGAGCCTGCAATACTGCCCAATGGGGACAGAATGCTGTTTTTTGAGAGGCAAACTATTCTGGGGTTCACTTGACCCTCCAAGCCATTGGGGAGGGGTGCAGGGGGAAACCCCATTCTGCTAGTGGGAGTCCTTAGTTGAAATAAACGCAGGGAGCTGAAGTATTTGGTAAAAAGGTAAAAGGACCCCTGACCGTTAGGTCCAGTCGCGGACGACTCTGGGGTTGCGACGCTCATCTCGCTTTACTGGCCGAGGGAGCTGGCGTACAGCTTCCAGGTCATGTGGCCAGCATGACAAGGCCGCTTCTGGCGAACCAAAGCAGCGCATGGAAATGCCGTTTACCTTCCCGCTGTAGCGGTTCCTATTTATCTACTTGCACTTTGACGTGCTTTCGAACTGCTAGGTGGGCAGGAGAAGGGACCGAGCAATGGGAGCTCACCCCGTCATGGGGATTCGAACTGGCGACCTTCCGATCGGCAAGCCCTAGGCTTAGTGGTTTAGACCACAGCACCACCCCATGAAGTATTTGGTACTTTGATTTATTTACTTATTTAATGCATTTGCAAACAGCCTAATCATTTGCTTTCCTAAGCACTGTACAAAAAAAACCCCTATATATAGAAGAAAACACTCTTGTCTAGCGGGTTTGGAATGAAGTGTCTCAACAGCTGTTTTAAATTATTATTATTCTTTATTGAATTTATATACCGCCCTATACCCAGAGATCTCAGGGCGGTTCATAGAACGAAGAAATACTTTCTTTTGACCCTAAGCGCTCAGAAAAATCTGTCAAAATCTTCAGTCATTCGAAAACTAGGAAGTTAAATTAAAAGAGTTAACATCGGGGAGTACCTTTTATGTGGTAAACAAGTACGGTATATTTCGCAAAATTGCAAAGAACACCTGCAATGTTCTGTTCAAGGTCAACTTTCAGCCTTTCTTAAAGAGACATCCTCGCTTGTCAAATTGTCAAGAGCAAAGAACTCTGAACTGAAATTGCCTAAGGAAATGAAACTAATGAAGCCTTAATGCTATCAAAGAGGTTCTCCGACAAATTGACAGAGCCCGCCAAGCTAATTACAAGTGGAATATGGTAATCCCAGAGTGAAGGACGCAGAACTCAGGAGCAGGTAAGCAATGTGCAGAGGTGGGGAAAGAATATGTAGAGCTGAAGATGCATTGTTATGAGAATTATAATGTCTAAGATATGAAATAAATGTACCAAGCAAACACATAAATAAATATATAAATAATCCCCATGTCTGAAACATGTCTGAAAAAAGTCCTAAAACCATTTTCTCTCTCCCAAATTGACCTCAAATGTTTCTCTGCAAGGAGGGAAGAAATGAGAAAAACCTCCCCAATCTTTCTTTGCTCAGAAATCCTGCTTAAGGGCACATTTACGATATGAATAAAAGGGACGCGGGTGGCGCTGTGGGTTAAACCACAGAGTCTAGGGCTTGCTGATCAGAAGGTCGGCGGTTCGAATCCCCGTGACGGGATGAGCTCCCATTGCTCGGTCCTTGCTCCTACCCACCTAGCAGTTCGAAAGCACGTCAAAGTGCAAGTAGATAAATAGGTACCGCTCCGGCGGGAAGGTAAACGGCGTTCCCGTGCGCTGCTCTGGTTCGCCAGAAGCTGTACGCTGACCCAGAAACTGTACGCTGGCTCCCTTGGCCAGTAAAGCAAGATGAACGCCGCAACCCCAGAGTCGTCCGCCACTGGACCTAATGGTTAGGGGTCCCTTTACCTTTACCTTACGATATGGCAAGCCTGTGATCTGGACTTAGGAATTAAGTATTTATCATCACAAAAGAATAGCCAGGTAAAAACCCATCAACAGGTTTCATGTCAGACAGGATTCTATTGTAGACCACCCCTTCTGTGATGTATGTATGATATATTGGGGGGTGGTGGTGGTCTTGGGCTCCAGGGTGGGCAATTTCAAAATGTCTATATAAGGGCTTGTGTACCATTGTTCGGAGTCCCTCCTGCCTCCAGCGTGTGGTTGTGACCACCCTGTTCAAGCAATAGTTAATAAAGATCAGGTTTACCAGCTGCTTTGCTTCTCAATATTCTCTGGTTGGCCTCTGTTATTTTCTCCTACTGATAGAGAACCTACAAAAGGACTCTACCGTGTTTCTCCTAAAATAAGACACGTCTTATATTTATTTTTCCTCCAAAAAAACACACCATGGCTTATTTTCAGTGGATGTCTTATTTTTTCGAGCGGGAGCGGGGTGTACAGTTTTGCTAAGCAACGGTAGAGATATCGCAAGGAGTTTGCTGCCTTAATTAGTTAGCTAGCGTATGCATAGTCAATAAGGCACTCAGGAGGCCAGGCATTTCTATTTTGAATCACAATGTGCAGAGTCGAAGAAAAAAAGGGCTATCAGAAAGAGCCAAGCACTTATAATTTCTTATAGTTCGGAATATGCAGAGTCAAAAATTAATCCTCAAGAAAAAAGACAGTCCGAAAGGCAATCCAAGCGCCAAGCCTCGATACTTTCTTACGATCCCGAATGTGCAGAGTTATAAAGTTATAAGAAAGTGGTAACAAAGAATCATCCAGTTATACTTTCCTCAGTTCCTCAGTCCTTCTTGCGCTCTCCATCTGTTTTCTTCTCTCTCTCTTTCCCCCCCCCCCACCCCCTTTGCTCTTCGTAAATTCCCTCTGGAGCTCAAACCGCTGGCAACGCCCGGATTTCAGGCTTCCTTGCCGGGTGGAGGGAGAGCTGCTCTTGGCGTCCGTGGTACCGCTCCTCCAACTTCAAATGTCGGTTTCCCGGGAACCGTCCGACGCCACAGCTCTTTCCCTCAGAGTTTGGGGAACCCCCCCCCCGAAACTTTTTAGGAGGTCAGCAAGCCTCTAGACCTCCTTTCCCCACCTCTGCAAGTGCGCGCCCCGTAGAGCTCTCGGAGCAAGAGGCGGCTGCACGGGAGCCGCTTCGGGGAGCACAGCGCAGCGCGAAGAGCCTAGTGAGAGGCAGCTGCGGCTGCAGGTGAAGCCCGGGATCTGCGTGGGCGACTGGGGGCGAACGCCCTGAGCGCTGCGGTGGTGGCGAAGAGGCGCCTGATCAGCCCGCTTCTCAGCTGATCGGGCGCCTCTTCACTACCGCCGCAGCGCTCAGGGCGCTCGTCCCCAGTCGCCCACGCAGATCCCGGGCTTCACCTGCAGCCGCAGCTGCCTCTCACTAGGCTCTTCGCGCTGCGCTGCGCTCCTCGAAGCGGCTCCCACCCCCGGCTTATTTTTGGGGGATGTCTTATATTTATTCTAGTAATTAAAAGCCTGACATGGCTTATTTTTGAGGACCGTCTTATTTTAGGAGAAACACGGTATATGGGCTCTTGGGTACCCCATAAGGGAAAAGGAGCAGTTTTTTCTTATAACACATTAATAAAAGAGTGCTCTTTCTCTTACATGCACATGCACACAAAAATCAGCATGCAAAAACAATAGCCATCTTCTGTTATTAGAGATGGGAAACCTTTTCTAGCCAGAGGGTCACATGCACTTCTGGACAACCCATGCTAGGCATGGGCAAGGCCAGAGGCAAAAAAGGATGAGAGCATTCTTCTTCTTTTTTTAACCTCTGTGCAATAGGCCTGTTTCTACAGACATACACATGCTCCTCCCTAGCCTCCATCCAGGCAAACAAACAACATTATGGGAGTTACAGGTAGGTTGGTCTGATGTAGTCGAAACAAAATAAAATAAAAAAATTCCTTCCATGCATGCACACGAAAGCTCATACCACTGACAAACTTAGTTGGTCTCTAAGGTGCTACTGGAAGGAATAATTTTTTTATTTTGTTTCAGCATTATTGGAGTGCAAGGGCACATTTCAGCCAGGCGAAAACAATCAAGGGCAGTGCGAAAAAGGGACAGTGAAAGCTGTGCCCAGGCAGGGTGTGTGATACCCGAGGGGAGTCCCTGAGGACCAGATTCAGACCTCTGGCCTGACATCCCTCATCCTTGTTCTAAGATGCTGGATCCAAACCACCGTTAAAGACCTACAAGCTTCTTGGTGGTTCTCCCTCCCAGTTTTGCACTCCTAGGAGCCCCTCCCCATCCTTTGTAGTTGGGGTGGGGTTGTATCCTGGATGATGCACTGACTGCCTTGTGGATGTGTGGGAGAAAAACGGTGGCCTCAAGAGAGCTGGAAGAAGGCGCTGAACAGATGCCTGCATTAGCTGTCAAAATAAGTAGCTGCTACCGGCACCCGCTCATTTTTCTCATTTCACTGGTTTTAACAGAGTTGGCCCACACATTCAGTTGAGGATCATCAAGTGATGCACGTCAATGTGCAATATGGCCACTAGTCCACATCAATCCTGTTGTTTTGTGCATCTTGTCCCTCCGAACGTATCGCTGGTTGTTTGCAACGTAACAGAAAGCAGATTGGTTCAACTGGAAACAAACCCGGACGACTCCTTTTGCTTACAGAAACTTTTTTCTGGGTCACAATGAAAACCAATGAGAGGTTAAGTGTGGTGAATAGATTAATTGTCCAATTAAGCAATTAAGCCATGAGTAAAGTAGTCCAGAGTATAACACAGTTTTTGGAGTACGTATGACTAAGGAAATTAAAAGACGCCTGCGTATTGGGAGAAAAGCAATGACTAACCTAGACAGCATCTTAAAAAGCAGAGACATCACCTTGCCAACAAAGGTCCGTATAGTTAAAGCTATGGTTTTCCCAGTAGTGATGTATGGAAGTGAGAGCTGGACCATAAAGAAGGCTGATCTCCAAAGAATTGATGCTTTTGAATTATGGTGCTGGAGAAGACTCTTGAGAGTCCCATGGACTGCAAGAAGATCAAACCTATCCATTCTGAAGGAAACCAGCCCCGAGTGCTCACTGGAAGGACAGATCCTGAAGCTGAGGCTCCAGTACTTTGGCCACCTCATGAGAAGAGAAGACTCCCTGGAAAAGACCCTGATGTTGGGAAAGATGGAGGGCACAAGGAGAAGGGGATGACAGAGGACAAGATGGTCGGACAGTGTTCTTGAAGCTACGAACATGAGTCTGACCAAACTGCGGGAGGCAGTGGAAGACAGGAGTGCTTGCCGTGCTATGGTCCATGGGGTCAAGAGTTGGACACGACTAAACGACTAAACAACAACAATGACTAAGGAACAGAAGTAACTCAGCAGGCAATAAAGACTAAGAACTCTGCCACAGATAAAGTCTGCTGTTCTTCTCATTGAAACACGACCAGTATCAGGGTCAGGAAGTTTTGCCGCCTGAGGCAAAACAGAAGATGCTGCTCCTACCTCCTTCATTGCAGCCACTGCCCCACAACTGCCACCATCTCTTCCCACAGCCCTACATCCTTTTCCTCAGCAACCCCTTCCCTCTGCAATGTGTGCTGGAGGTGGCAGGAGAGTAAGAGGAAGCTGGAGAGGAGAAGGCAATAGCACGTGCCTGAGGTGGACGCCAGATCTGCCGCCTGAGGCAACTGCCTCACCTCACTTCATGGGCTGGGCGGCCCTGACTGATATCCTGGAAAGAAGGTAGGTTGGAACACCTCTAATCATCGCTCGGCATGTTTATTGGGCTTGCTCTTTCATTATCTGAACTTCTCATTGTCTTTATCATTGTTACCTTTTCATTACTACTTCTCCACAGCTCCACCCCACTCAGAGCTCAAACCAACACTCCGTTTCTCAGTAGACATATCCCTCAACCAACCAACCAACCAACCAACCAACCAACCAACACAGGCAGGAACTGCTAACTCCAGAGGGTAAAGGATCCCTGGACAGTTAAGTCCAGTCAAAGGCGACTATGGGGTTGCGGCACTCATCTCGCTTTCAGGCCGAGAGAGCCAGCGTTTGCCAACAGACAGCTTTTCGGGTCATGTGGCCAGCATGATTAAACTGCTTCTGGCGCAATGAAACACTGTGACAGAAGCCAGTGCGCACGGAAACACCGTTTACCTTCCCGCTGCAGCGGTACCTATTTATCTACTTGCACTGGTGTGCTTTTGAATTGCTAAGTTCGCAAGAGCTGGGACCAAGCAACAGGAGCTTACTCCATCACAGGGATTTGAACTGCCGACCTTCCGATCGGCAAGACCAAGAGGCTCTGTGGTTTGTCCCACAACTTTACCTTACCTTACCTTTACCTTTACTCTGCTGTAGCAACCTTCAGCAAAGAGTCTTGTGGTCCCTTAAAAACAAACAGATTTATTGCGGCATAAGCTTTCAAATGTGGTGTGTGCATGTGTGCTGTTGTTTGCGCAGCGAGGGGAAAGGCCGGGCAGTGCTAGAGATAGCTGCTAGCATGTCATGGTACTACGTGAAGCATAAATGAAGAAAGAATTAACATACGAGCCATTCATGGCAGGTACAACCTGTTCCTGACTAGAAGTCGTTGGTGTTCTCTTGGCCTCAATTTGTTAAAAAACAAACGAAAATCGAGCTAGTTGGAGAAGTAGACAGGGGCATGAGCATAGCTGCCAAGTTTTCCCTTTTCTCGCGAGGAAGCCTATTCAGCATAAGGGAAAATCCCTGTAAAAAAGGGATAACTTGGCAGCTATGGGCATGAGGCTCTTATTGGCTCATATTGGTAGTTCCTTGAGAATATTTTGTATTATTTTGAGTAAGCCGCTTAAGTACTGTATATAAATCTTGTTGCATACATAAATTACAAAAACAAAGAGCAAGAATAGCTCTTTGCATCTCCAACTGAGATAGAACGAGGATCTTTCCTACTGAATATACATTATCTTTAACAAACCATGTGTTTTTATTTTTCACACTCAGAGTCTCTCTGTGCGATTACTTCGCTGACTTCTGTTTCAGTGTATCTGAAGAAGCCTGCATGCACACGAAAGCTCATACCAATGACAAACTTAGTTGGACTCTAACGTGCTACTGGAAGGAATGTTTTTATTTTGTTTCCAGGGGTAAAGTGTGCTCCTCGAACAGTGAATCAGTGGTTTTGACCTTTAAAGCCCTATGCGGCCTAGGATCCTTGTACTTACGCGACCGCCTCTCCTGGTATGTCCCGCAGAGGACCCTAAGGTCCATGAATAATAACTGCTTAAGGGTCCCGGGCCCTAAAGAAGCCAGATTATCCTCCACCAGGGCCAGGACCTTTTCATTGATGGCACCAACCTGGTGGAATTCTCTGTCCCACGAGACTAGGGCCCTGCAGGACTTGATCTCCTTCCGCAGGGCCTGTAAGACAGAGTTATTCCACCTGGCCTTCAATTTAGCCTGATCCTCCATTCCTTTTTCCGTTCCCTTTTTATATGAAGAAACCCTACTGGGTCCCCACATTTAAATTCTTCCCTGGTCTCCTTGCTGGCCTAAGCAGGACTAACCTGGCCAGTTATCCCTAGAGATGCTACATATGTTGTACTTTATGCTGTTTTTAAGCTGTTTTTTAAAGTCGTTTTTAATCAATGTTTTATATTTGTTGTTAGCCGCCCTGAGCCCGGTTTCTAAACCGGGAAGGGTGGGGTATAAATAAAAAAGTATTATTATTATTATTATTATTATTATTATTATTATTATCACATTGGCCTGCTCAGACACCAATAGGGATGGAGAACTCTTTATAGTCGTACCTCGGTTTAAGTACGCTTCGGTTTGAGTACTTTCAGTTTAAGTACTCCGTGGACCCGTCTGGAATGGATTAATCCACTTTTCATTACTTTCAATGGGAAAGTTCGCTTCAGGTTAAGTACGTTTCAGGTTAAGTACAGACTTTTGGAACCAATTGTGTACTTAAACCGAGGTACCACTGTATCAGCCCAGGGCCACATTGCCTTGTGGGTAACCTTCTGGGGGCAACATACCAATGGTGGGTACAGCCAGACACACAGCTCCCTCCTTCCAGGCAAACCAGAGCTAGCACCCACCTCCCCATGTTCTTCTAACATACATATGAAGGAAATGAATGGCAAGGGTGTTAGCCTGATACTTCCCATAAAAGTCTTGTGGCCGGGAGTTCCACGGATTAATTGCTCTTTGCTGAAAGAGGTACTTCCTTTTCTTGGTCCTGGATCTGACAACCAGACTCCTTACGTGACTCCATGTTCCAGTTTAATGAGAGGGGAAAACATAACCCGCTCATTGCACCAAACGAACTTGTTGCTGGGCTACAACTCCCATCTGCACTGAACATTAGCCATGCTGCCTCAGCTCTCGACCAAAAAGCTCCAAACCTTTTTTGTCTTTTGTCCTAAGAAAGGGGCCTTTCAACCCCTGGAACAGTCATAAAATGACCCCCATCTCAAACATTGTCGCTCTGCAACTGGAGCCAGCGTTTTCGTTGGACCACCTGGCTAAGCAATATGTTTTCCACAGCAGCAGAGACCTGATTTAAGTCATTTCCTTCCCAAATTTGAACATTCCAAGCTCTGAAAGGTGCTGCAGCACAGGAATTCAACACTTGCACCTTCCGAATTCTTCGCATTCGAAGAATTTGCTCTTTGGCGCTCCAATAAATCAATGAACAAAGGAAGCAAACAAGACGCACCTTTTAATTTAGTCCCCCTGCTGACTCTATCTAAAGGCAAATGGGACAAATTTGCAAATTGAGAGGAGTCGGGGCTTGAACTCGTCTCGGGGCTTTGGTGTAGGGGAGGAAGCAGCACTCTGCACATGTTCAGAGGCTCTGGATTGTTATCCCACCAAAACAGACTCCCACGAGAGGTGGCGGACTCTTCTTCCTTGGAAGCTACTGAGCAGAGGTTGGATGGCCATCTGTCAGGTATGATCTAGCTGAGATTCCTGCATTGCAGAGGGTTGGACTAGATGACCCTCGGGATCCCTTCTAACTATGAAAGTTTATGATCCTCCGGTTCGGTCAGACTGCGACAACAGCCTAGGAATGGTTAACTCAGGATTTAAAATACTCCATGCAGCTCAGAACATCTGGTCCCAAGAGCTTGGAGAAAACTGGGAGGTCCCATGCACAGAATCCATTTAAGGCCCTCTTTTAACACTTTAATAGTCATTGCTTCCCCCAAGGAATCCTGGGAAGTGTAGTTTGTCAAAGGTGCTGGGAACTGTAGCTTTGTGCAATCTTAACAACCCCTTAGCACCTTGAACAAACTACAGTTCCCAGGATTATTTGGGGGGGAAGCCACAACTGCATAATGTAAGACTAACAAATGGTGTGGGCCTAATGGGAGTTGTAGCCAAACAACATCTGGGAACCTGAGGTGGAGAAAGGCTGGGTTTGAGCATTGTACCACGGAAACCCCCATTAAAATCCCTACCAGGCCAGGTAATAAAAGCATTCTGGGAAATGATATGTAACGAGATAAAAAAAAGTTTAAATTAACTTTTATATATATAAAAAACCAGAGGATTTCTTATTAGGAATTGTAGGTGCTGATATTCCAAGGGAACAGAAAATACTTTTTATGCATGCAGCGACAGCAACACAGATGCTAAATAGCCCAGAGATGAAAAGAAGATAAATCCCCTACCAGAGAAGAATGGCAAATTAAATTGTTGGACTATGCCGAAATGGCAAAACTGACCGGAAAGCTCAGGAACCAAGAAGACCAAAACTTTAACGAAGAATGGGAAAAATTATAATTTATATTGGAGACTGTAAACAGATGAAAACATTAGCAGGACTGCAATAACACTTGTAAGGTAGTAAGTTCAGTCATACCTCGGTTTAAGTACGCTTCGGTTTGAGTATTTTCAGTTTAAGTACTCCGCAGACCCGTCGGGAACGGATTAATCCACTTTCCATTACTTTCAATGGGAAAGTTCGCTTCAGGTTAAGTACGCTTCAGGTTAAGTACAGACTTCCGGAACCAATTGTGTTTGTAAACCGAGGTACCACTGTACTTAAACTGAGGTACCTCTGTACTATGGAGACAATGGAGTTATATTCAATATAGAATATTGGAAAAGATGCAGTAGAAAAGTAGAAAAGTGGAAAAGGCTTAATAATAGGACCCAAAGGGGAAGGTGGGAAATCCAGAGATTCGGAGGAATCTGTAAGTGTGGATATGTATGGTTGTATTGTTATAACTTTATATTTGTAAAATCAAATAAAAATAATTTCCAAAAAATAATAAAAATCCTTACCAGGCCAATCCCTCTGTCTCTCCAATCCTAACCTACCTCGCAGGGATGTCGTGTGGATCATGCATAGCTTAGTTGGATAGAGCATGGTGCTGATAACACCAAGGTTGCAGGTTCGATCCCGGTATGGGACAGCTGCATTGCTGGGGGGGTTGGACTAGATGATCCTGCGGATCCCTTTCCAACTCTTAAAAAAGAATTCTACCGGTATGATTCTAAGCCATAACACGGGGAGGCGAGACCTTCTGCCCGGCGCCTCGGAAGCTAGAAAGGCAACGATTTAAAACGCAAGCTTCCAATGACAGGCGCTTTGACACATACGTCAGGCTTGCTAACAACCGAGAACACCCAGCCGCGCGGCAACCTCTCCGCTTCCGAAGCAGCTCCAGCCACTTTGAAGGCATTTTTAAAACTTTGGGGTCGCCAGATCATAATGCACCGTTCAAATTTCCCTCTCGGCTCCCGAAATCCCTGCAGCTCCAAGCCGGGCCAATCGAAGGGCTGTTTCGATGGGGGAAACCGGCCCGCCAAAGGTCTGGGAAGTTGGAGACGGGCAAAAAAAGAGAGAGAACCAACCGCGCGCGCTCTTTACGCACCATGGCATTGGAGCAATTGAGCAGGCAGACGACGCCCAGCAGCAGCCATCGCCGCTTGTAGACCTTGTACGACTGCGGCGGAGACTCGGCGACGATCTTCTCCAAAGAAGTCCCGGACAGGCGGCTCCCTTGCCGGTTGTTGCTGCTGGCGCTCTCCGCGTCCATGTTGCGCGCTGCCTGCGCTGGCCGGTTTGTTGGCGCCGCGCTCGGGGCGCGCTGCTTTTCCGGGCGAGCCAGCACGGCCCGCGCGGCTACGACGCCCCCGCTGCCATCCTGCCCGGAGGAGCCTGGGATGCGCCCTGGATCTGCCGGGCCCGGGGAGGCAGTTGCCACATCGTCGGCGAGCGGGGCTTGAAAAGCCGGTTCCTCCTAGCCTTGCCTCCGCTGCCCCAGACGCTTCTGTTTCCCGTTCCCCTTCTCTCGGCCGGGAAAAAGAAGCCGCCCACTTGCTGGCTTGTTCCGAGGCACTCCGGGAGCGCCCTGCAGGGTCCTAGCGCCTGTTACTCGGATTTACCGGTATTTTTATTGCATTTTTTCATTGATTTATCGTTCTTATTTGAGTTTACAAAACCAAATACATTTCCATATAAAAAGATTTCTCTGAATCTTGAGACCTCCCCCTATCCCCTCCATGAGTCCTAATGCCAACATTTTCAACTGCATCTTATATCAGAATCTATGTTTTATATCTATCCATATGATCCATAGTATTTGTTACATTACAAGTGAGATTAAAATCCTGCTAATGTTTTCATCTCCTTACAGTGGTCTCCTAAATGAGTAACCCCCCCCCCCCAAAAAAAGTCTTTTATGAATTCCATGTTTTCTGACCTAAATCTAGACTTCTTTTTATTTTTATGTTAAATTGTTTTTATTTTAAAAAAATTGGGTTGCAAGAGTCTTTGTTTTCAGATCATAAAGTCCTTTCTACAGATCAGTTATATTCGATGGACGTTAATGATCCGTTGTTTTTTTTTAAAATAGCTCCCTGCTCACAGATCTGCAGCCTCTCTGCTGCCTGCCTCTGGGTCAGCCTTTCCATTTTTCATAGACTTGTAGGGTTGGAAGGAGACCCCAAGGGTCATCTAGTCCAACCCCCTGCAATGCAGGAATCTTTTGCCCATTGTGAGGTTTGAACCCGCAACCCCATAAGAGTCCCACACTCTACTGACTGATCAATTTCTTATTTCATTTATTTCATGAAATTTGTTCACAGCAAAAATGGATAATAGTGCCAATTGAGGTGTAGCTTGAACCATTTCTCTGAAAATATTGTTTCAATAAAAAATTTGGACCGTAATGTCCGTGCCCTTGGGTGCAGATGAAAATGCACTCCTCTACTTCCACATCCTCTCCCAACAACTGGAAGATTGATTGGAGGTGATGCAGGACAGCTGAACTGCAATTCGTTTGAATTGCCACATGCAATTCATTTTCAGTGCAAGCTCTATCATTCTGGCTGATACTGTTGTAAATATCTTTCCCCTCCAAAGACTTTCCCATTCATTCTCTACAACAAAAGCCAAGCCATGAATCCCCTACTTTTGAAATTTTTGATATCTCTATGATAATTTTTGGTATGCGAATGGTGCTGCGGACCCCCTGGGTGGGCTATGCAGACCCCCAGTTGGGAACCACTGTTCTACAATGTTCTTTTGCTGTGTCCTATATAAGCATCAAATTACTGAGATTTGCAAATTCCACGTTTACGTATAAATACACACACAGCCTTTTTGCCTGGCAGTGACCCAAGACAGCTCACAGATAAAATAAGAACAGTTAAAAACATAGAAAAAGTAAAAAAAAAATCATTAAAAACCAATTGAAAAGCAATAGAATTAAAACTACACAGTGTGTGTGTGTGTGTGTGTGTGTGTGTGTGTGTGTGTGTTAGAGCTGGAAGGGACCCTTAGGATCATCTATTTTTATTATTATTATTATTGTTGTTGTTGTTGCATTTTCTATTTTACATAAACAAATGAATTGAATACACAGACATATAATCCCTTTTGACTTCCCTCCCTCCCACACTATGTATCTTAATGTAATGATTTTCCCCTCTGCATCTCTTTCATAACTCATTTGTCAATCCATAGTTCCAATTTTTACTACAATGTATTTAATTGTTTACAATAGCTTTTCAAATAAATTATAAACTTCCCCATTCTTTATTAAAGATGCCCTCTTCCTGGTTTCTAATTCTGCCTGTAAGCTGTGCCATCTGGACATAGTTCATCAATTTTGTCTGTCACTCTTCTTTGGTCGGAGTTGTAGACCCTCAGGATCATCTAGTCCAACCCCCTACAAAACACAGTCGCAGCAAAAGCAGCATGGCTCCATCTGTGCCGGATTTATGGATAAGCTAAGCAAGCTATAGCTTAGGGCCCCACTCTCTTGGGGGCCACCGAAAAAAAATTTAAGGAAAAAAAACCTGGATGTACATTTCCAAAATATAAGATAAAAAAGAAATAACATAAAACCTGCATACAGCAACAGTGTTTTGTGTTGTGTAGGCTCCTATGATGTAAGTAATGGGCCCCGCCTGCTAGCCTGCTCCCTAAAATATCCCTGGTTTGCTCATTATGAGTCTTTGTAAATTGTGTTTCTAAAGGAACTTTTGCCAATGTGTTTGCATTATTAAGTTTGTTATGAAGAAAAAAAATCATTTCATGTTTGAGCTTAACAATTATTTCACTATTAATATACTTCTTCTTAATTGTATTTCACGATTAATAGACTTCTTCTGAATTGTATTTCAGTTCAACAATTACTTTGATAAAATACATATTTTGTTATGTGCAAATGGCTTTAGATACCTATTAGGTCCATAGATTACCATATAGCATATATTCAGCGACAATTTGTTGTTGACAGAGGACAGCTGGACAATATAAAGGGCCCCATTACCTTTAGTAGCTTAGGGCCTCATCAAACCTAAATCTGGTCCTGGTGCAGCTCCCTGATTAAATGGCAGCTCCTCAAAGCCTGTTGCAACAAGAACACCTTTACCTGTTGGTGGAAGGATAACAAGGAGAGAACCAGTCTAACTACCATAGCTGCCAAGTTTTCCCTTTTCTCGCGAGGAAGCCTATTCAGCATAAGCTAAAATCCCTTTAAAAAAGGGATAACTTGGCAGCTATGCTAACTACTCTACTGAGGGAGTTCCAGAATCTGGGAACTTGTGGGGATGCCACCCCTCCATCTGTATTACAGTACAATTGTGGCTTCCCGCAAAGAATCCTGGGAACTGTAGTTTTTTTCAGGGTGCTGAGAGTTGTGTATGTGACCTTCCTGTGTTGCTCAAACTTCGGTGGCCTGCTGATGTTGCACTACAACTCCCACCATCCTTAGCTAGCAGGACCAGTGGTGAGGCATGATGGGAATTGTAGTTCTACAACAGCTGGAGACCCAAGTTTGAGAAACACTCCTAGACTGAGATTGGGAGGGACTTCCTCCTGCTCAGATTTGAAGCTCATGGTGTTGACTTGTCCTCCCCTGCCCTGCTTCACCAACTTCACCAGGTTCCTGTGAGGATAAAAATGGTGGAGCTCCGTGTATTGTGCCTTGGAAGAAAGATGAGCTGCAAACGAGATAAATAAATTCTGTATCCAGGGCAGCTGTCTATCAGCTCCATCTGGTACGCAGACTGAGACCCTACCTGCCCGCGGACTGTCTTGCCAGAGTGGTGCATGCTCTAGTTATCTCTCGGTTGGACTACTGCAATGCGCTCTACATGGGGCTACCTTTGAAGGTGACCCGGAAACTACAATTAATCCAGAATGCGGCAGCTAGACTGGTGACTGGGAGGACTTCCCGTCTGCCGCGCTGGCGGAGAGGCGCAGAAACCTCGAGCTCCGAGGTTTCTGGCTTAGCGGAGGGGGGGGAATTCCGCAGGGGCGACGCGGACCCCAATAGAACCCCGGGTTGAGCGTCCCAGGGGCAAAAAAGCTCTGCAGAGCTCCAGGAGCGACTCTCCTGCTGCCCGGTAAGCTCGTAAGAGCCCCGAGAGCCAGCGGAGTTGCAGTCGCGGGAGCCATTTTGAGCACCAACGTTACCTCCACGAAGCAAAGCTCCAAGACTACAGCCTGCAAGCGGTGGATTCTTTCCTTTAAAAAGAAGAGATTTGGATCAAGTAAGTCAAAAATTTGCGAATTGGACTGAGTAATTGGCACTGGAAGGAGGCTTAAAAGGGAAGTCAGCCCCCCCCCCACTTGAGTAATGGACGATGCAGTAAAGCTGTGGAAAGCTCAGAAATTTTCTTTTAAAAACTTTTTCCTGATGCAGAGTAAGGGAAAAAGATAAAGTGTGCATAAATCTCTGCAAAAGACTGTGATTTGACAAGGGGAAACCCCCTGTGAACTTGGAGTCAGGTCAAAGGAAGAACCGGCTAGCCGTCTTTATGGCGTCACAATAGAAAAAAATGCGATTGTATGAGTCTGAGACTGAGAGCTGCAGACAAGTAAAAGAGGAAGCTTTAAAAATGAATCTCAAGGCTACTCAGTGCTGAATTTGAGACTGAATAATAAGAGAAAAAGTAAAGAAATAGAGGTTGGATCCAGTTCAGACGGGACTTTATTCTTTTAATATTTGGAAAATATAAAACAAGGACAACAACAATACCACTTCCTGCTCTGCCACAATTATGGAGGAGGAGAGCACCAACAGGAAGGAAGAGAAGGTTCTGGACTGTGAGAAGAATGGTACACAGTGGGACTTGATTTTGATAACAATTTTGGAAATGACCGGGGAGATTCGCAATCCTAAAGGTGTTGCAACAAACATGGATGAGAGGACTGATGAACTAATAGAACTGAATTCTGAAATAGATGATCCATATGAATTCAGAGAGGAAGAAGAGGGAGAAGAGGAAGAAGGACTAGGGGAAGGACTAGAAGAAGACGCATGCTGTGATTTGATTTTAGGGAAAATTCTGGAAATGACAGAGGAGAACTGCAGTACTGAAGGAAATGCAATAACTACGGGAGAGATGACTGCTGAACCAACAGAACTGAATTTTGAGACAGAAGAGGATGAAGAAGAAATCACTGTTTCACCGTTGGGAGGGGTGAAACAGGGAAGTGATTCAATTCAAGAGTCCCCCAAAAAGGAGGAAAACAAAAAGGTTGTTACCCCAGTGAGAGAGGGGGAGAAGGAAGCAGGTGGGGGGGGGGCAGAAAGAGAATGGGATTGAAGATAACATGTTGGGAAAAAAGCAGGGGGGGGGCTGAACAAAGTTTAGTCCGGGACAGAGCAGGAGTGGGGTGAGGAGGAATTGGGGTGATTTTTATAGGTGGATAAAACACGGTTTGAACTCGGAAAGTATTAAGGGGGTAGATTTAGTTTCGAGGGTGGGAATAAAAGGGGGAGAGATTTTGTAAATTAATTATGAATATTTTTGGGTAGAGAATATTGGGTAATAAAGGTAAAGAGAAGTATGAAGGGTAAACAGCTAAGAAGAAGTTTTAAATTGGGAGAAAGAATGTAATTCTAGATTTGGAAACTGCAACAATTAGTTATTAATAAGGAACTCAAGAAGGGGAAATGAGGAAGTCCGAAATGTTTAGATTAGAAATTAGATAATATGATTATGTCTTTTTTTAATTTTAATTTTGGTTTTTTCTTTCCATTTTTCTTCCACTTTTCTATATAAAATGAATAAGAATTATTTAAGAATAAGGTCATGAATTGGGAGATAGGACGTAATTCTATGAAGTTTAGCTAAGATCTGGAAATGGTAAGAGTTAATTATCAACAAGGACTGTAAGAAGGGGAAGTGAAGAAGTTTGTAGAGATAAGGTGTGATAATATTGTTATTTTGTTATTTTGTATTTTGTATTTCTTTT
The DNA here is from genome assembly GCF_965207765.1 of Zootoca vivipara. Classification (NCBI taxonomy): domain Eukaryota; kingdom Metazoa; phylum Chordata; class Lepidosauria; order Squamata; family Lacertidae; genus Zootoca; species Zootoca vivipara. The sequence goes on from NC_142598.1 coordinate 17,342,758, forward strand.
TTAAAATTTTCTTTTTCTCCTTTTTCTTTTTTTTCTTTCTTTATGTAAAATTCAATAAAAAATATTTTTTATTTTTTAAAAAAGACTGGTGACTGGGAGCAGCCGCCGGTACCACATAACACCGGTCTTGAAAGACCTGCATTGGCTCCCAGTACGTTTCCAAGCACAATTCAAAGTGTTGGTGCTGACCTTTAAAGCCCTAAACGGCCTCGGTCCAATATACCTGAAGGAGCGTCTCCACCCCCATCGTTCTGCCCGGACACTGAGGTCCAGTGCCGAGGGCCTTCTGGCGGTTCCCTCGCTACGAGAAGCCAAGTTACAGGGAACCAGGCAGAGGGCCTTCTCGGTAGTGGCACCCACCCTGTGGAACCCCCTCCCACCAGATGTCAAAGAGAAAAAAAACAACCAGACTTTTAGAGGACTTCTGAAGGCAGCCCTGTTTAGGGAAGCTTTTAATCTTTAAAAAATTAGTGTATTCTAATATTTCAATTGAAAACCGCCCAGAGTGGCTGGGGAAACCCAGCCAGATGGGCGGGGTATTAATAATAAAATATTATTATTAAATAATATTCAACAGGTGCAGAGAAAGCAGAAGCATCACCTGTTGGATTTCTGCCAGATGTGCAGCTGCTAACAAGCCCATGAGAAGCGGGAGATGGCAACTTACTGCAGAGCTGTGGGAACTTGGTCTTGATACATTACACCGGCCATGGGGTGGGTGGGAATTCCTGGAGTGACAAAGGCCCCTCTCTCCCCGATGTCTAAACCTGTCAACTCGCCATGGGGGTCAGGGCTCCCACGTCCCCACCCTCATGTTTTGTGCCTCCAGATGTTTTTGGACTACAACTCCCATCATCCCTAGCTAGCAAGACCAGTGGTCAGGAATGATGGGAATTGTAGTCCGAAAACAGCTGGAGGCACAAGGTTGGGAAACACTGTTTTAAAGCTTCCTTTGACCTGTTCCTGTAAGGTAATAAATGCCCACACAGAACAAACACTCTTGTTTTCCTTCGGGGGTTTTATAGACAAGAAGGTAGGGGATTGTAGGACTTTGAACCTTGCCGTGAGTCAGCAGTCAGGCGAGAGTCCAATTTTAAATGTGTTTGTGGGGAAGCGGGGGGGGAGGGGATTATGGGCTTGTTGTTCTTATTTCTACTATGTATTTTGTGGTTTTTATATTGTAATATAAAAGTAGTGTCCCGGTTTGCGAACTTTACCTCAGTCTAAGAATGGAATCTGAACGGTGGAAGGGCACCGGCGGCGGGAGGCCTCATTAGGGAAAGTGCGCCTCGGTTTAACAACAGTTTCGGTTTAAGAATGGACTTCCAGAGCGGATTAAGTTCGTAAACTGAGGCACCATGGTAATGTGGTACAGTCTGCTTCCCGTCCTCCTGTGACTCTACCATGACATTCTCAGAACGCTATTTGTGAAGATCAGGGCCTTCTCCTTTGCTCATTAGAGGGATGAGGAACACATGGAACTTCAGATATTGGACCACCACTCCTCCCAACCCTCACAAGGTGCTGCAACAGGAAAGTAGGGTTGCCAGACTCAACAGAGGACAGGACTTTGGTGCCTTTAATTGCCCTGCTCTCTTTTGAGTCTGGAAACCTTAAAGAGAAACCAGCAGGCCCTTTGTTTAATTTCCAAGCAAAGGGTCTGCTGGTTTCTCTTTAAGGTTTCCAGACTCAAAAGAGAGCAGGGCAATTAAAGGCAAAGAAGTCCTGTCCTCTATTGAGTCTGGCAACCCTACAGGAAAGGCCCTGTGCAGGATCATCCCAGACATAAGAAAACTTGACCTAAGTTCACTGCAGTGTTTTGTATCACAGACTTACCCCCTCCTCCTACACACACATGCCACACATTTTCTCCAGACCAGGCTGAGCGAGGAGTGCAGCAGCCTTGCTGGGGCATGAAGGAGAGGGAAACTGAAAGCGCTCACATGGCCTATGACTCAGTCTCCATCTTACACCCACCCACAGCTGAGCAAGCAGCTGCGACTTGTGGCAGCAGATCGGGAAAAAGCCAGACCGAATCGTGCTACTGCATCGGGCGATGATGTCAATGCTGAATGCAGTTCCAGAGGATCTCCCGCTCCACTGGCATGTTTCGAACTGAGGGTCCAAGGCCTGATCTGCCATTCCGGGAATTCTCCATCTTGATCCAATATGAGGCATTTTTGATCCAGCATCACTTGCAAGTTACGACTGAAGCTGCAGCATTCCAGCATGTCTATGGATCTGCTGGTTAAATGAACAGTCATTGCAACTGCCTTTCTGTTGACATTATGTAGTGATATGCATTTTAAACTTAGGCCTCACAGCCAACTAAGCGCACTGGCGCCTATTTAATATGTGTAATGCAAGCGATTTCTGTAGAGCTTAAGCACGTCTCTTGAATCATATCCATGGGACTTACAACAAGCTTGTAAGGTGGTGCCAGTGTTTTTGTTTCTAATATCCCTTTTTTTAAAAAATTATCCATTGTTTTCTATATGTTGGAAGCTGCCCAGAATGGCTGGGGCAACCCAGTCAGATGAGCGGGGTATAAATAATAAAATTGTTGTTGTTTTTATGGAATAGGACATCCCTATTTTCATCGGAGAAAAGTTGGAGGGCATGTGGATGCTGTGAAGTTAGGATTCAGAGGATGGACTCTTTGTGAATGGTGGCGGAAGCTATCATCTTTATATTGCTTCAGACTTGCCTACAAACGGATCGGGGCAAGGCAGCACATAGTTAAAACTATGGATCTTGCTCCCATAGAAGGCAGTGTTAGCCACCCATTTGGATGGTGTTAAAAGACGACGTGCAGGAAAGACTCTTTAAATACCGGTATATATTGGCATTCACACTTAGCGGGGAAACGTACACATTGCAATTCGTTTTTCCACACCTAGATACATAGGCCAGATCTTATTTTTTTTGTGTGTTAAATTTTATTGATAAAATGTGCCAAATCCACGCTTCCAAACAAAGAAAACTCAACAGCTTTCAACAAAAACGAGCCAACCTAAATCAAAATGAGGATGCAAAACAAGAAGCAAGTTAAAAGTAGAAGCAAACAGCTATGGTGTAGCTGATTAATTCATTACCCTTTCCTATTTCTTCTGCATTTCAGCCTGAAGAATTTTATACAAACGTATGCAGCTTGCTGTTCCTTAATATCTTGGGATGATTCAACAGATTGTGCTCGATTGCTCTCTGTGCCGGGGCTTGCAACGGTGATGCAGGAAAGTTCTCTCAGGATGTTAAGAGCTGTGGTGGCCCTCCTTTATCCTTGCCAACCGTGATGTTACAGAATTCCTTGTTCATGCAGGTATGCCAACACTGAGACGTTCTCAGTTCCCATTTTTTTTCTGCAACTGTACAACACAGGGAAATTTCATCTCGGAAAACCTTGACATCTAAAAGTGAAGCACCCGCAAATTCCAAATAAACCATTGATTTTGCATTCTAGCCAGGATGTGGACCGGTTCTAGAGAGAGTTGCAGGGGGAACAATGGCTTTCATTTGTGCCCACCTGAGCCCATTCAATTAGAGATTACTACTTCTAGATCAGGCATAGGCAAACTCGGCCATCCAGATGTTTTTGGGACTACAACTCCCATCATCCCTGACCACTGGTCCTGTAAGCTAGGGATGATGGGAGTTGTAGTCCCAAAACATCTGGAGGGCCGAGTTTGCTTATGCCTGTTCTAGATCCAATGCCAGAATGCAATAGCTTCTTTCTCTCTCTTTTTGGCAGGTTAATTTTTAAGCCCTGCCCATCATTTCTGTCAGCCAGCAGAGGGAGCCCTCAGTTATTCTGACTGCAGGAGAGTTTTGGTGGAATTGAAGATCAGAGTATTTTAAAGCACCAGGGAATTGCTGGTTACTGTCCACCTCTTGACCCCTTTAATCATCCTGCTGTTATGGTGCTCAAAGGTGGTAACTATTTTAATCACCTCTGCAAGAAAGGCTTGTAGAAGAATCTCAACCTAATGAAGTAAGTAAATGTGAGGATGGGAGAGGATGACACTGGGAAAGCTAATAACACATTTCACAGGGATGTCCCTTGTATGCGGCTCTGGAGGATTGAGCGGACGAGACCAAGAGTGGGTCCAGCGATCAAGAAGACGGTTTCTGCACCTGGTGTAGAGGGAAGTGATGGGGCCCGTCAACCTGGAAAGGTAGCCCATCCAGGAGAAGGAAAACTCTGATCCCAAACATCAGCTGCCTTGTGGGGTATCTTTGGGAGAAGAAAAGGCTAAGGAGTAAACCGTACACAAATCCAGAGTGGAGTCCCTAAGACGGTTGGATGGTGCCTTGTACGCCTCCTTCCAACAACAACTGCAGCCAAACTTGTGCCAAAAGTATTGCTCTGCTTTCCTTTGGACCCCGTTAGTTAGGGCGAGAGGGGGGGGGGTCTTGTCATCTGGGCAACCCAGGACCCCCAGACCCAGGACACTGTCTTTAATGTGATGCATCAAATGGATTTAATGCAAATTTAATGCAAATTAATTTTCCAAATTTAATACAACTTTAAGAAAGAAAGAGTCTGCCATGGTAACACTTGGTGGTTTGTTGCACCAGTTTAAACCACTTGCCCTCTCTGGAAACTGCTAAATCACTTAAAATATGAGATGATGAACCCAGGCATAGATCATTCTGATCCTGAACCCCCACTACCTCGCAGCTATATTCATTCATGAGAAAGGCTGAGGATTGTTCCTGACCCACTGCCATACCGTTCCATACCCGCTGCCTCATAGGAAATCTTCAGGAGAAGAAAAGGCTCGGGAGTAAACCCTACACAAATTGAGAGCGGAATCCCTAAGATGCCTCCCTCTGACAACTCCTGCAGCCAGGCTAGTGTCAACATTATTGCTCTGCTTTCCTTTGGGTCGCAGGACCTCCATACACACTGCCCAAACTCGGATAGCAAAGGGAGATCTGAGTGTTTCTCGGACACGGAGCACAACCTGACAAAAGCGCTGGGGTCTCTTGAATGCCCCCCCAAAAGAGAATGATGAAAGAAGGCATTGCTTCTGCACTGCCATCAGAATGCTTTCCCTGCCTTAATATTCCTGAAGGCAACACACTTCTCTGGCAACCCATAAAGGGCTTCTGATTAACACCTCTTAATGACATTTAACACATTTACGGTCTTTCATCTGTAAATCTCAAGGCCGTTTAACAGAGATAAGCACAGTTATCCTTTCATGAGGTCAGCTGCTCTCAATTGCTTGTCACCCTGAAGCCTGCAACTCTAGAGACTCCTTGCAAGTTGTTAAACCTCTGGCTTTGGAGCTTAATAGCCAGTTATGGTTGGGGTACCTGTGTTTCCTGTGGCTCCTTCCACAGGGCGTCACTCCCTGTGGAACACCCTCCCTCCCCTCAGATGTCGAGGAGACAGAGAACTATACAGCTGTGCAACTTTTAGAAGACATCTGAAACTCTGTATCTAGGGTTGCCAGACTCAATAGAGGACAGGACTTCTATGCCTTTAATTGCCCTGCTCTCTTTTGAGTCTGGAAACCTTAAAGAGAAACCAGCAGACCCTTTGCTTGGAAATTAAACAAAGGGTCTGCTGGTTTCTCTTTAAGGTTTCCAGACTCAAAAGAGGGCAGGGCAATTAAAGGCACAGAAGTCCTGTCCTCTATTGAGTCTGGCAACCCTACCTGTATCAAGATGTTTTCAATCACAGATGCATAGAACTGTAGATTTGGATGGGACCACAAGGGTCATCTAATCCAACCCCTTGCAATGCAAGAATCTTTTGCCCAACATGGGGCTCGAACCCACAACCCTGAGATTAAGAGTCTCGTGCTCTACCGACTGAGCTATCCCAGGTTCAATCAGCTGCATACTTGATGTTTTATTATGTTTTTATATGTGTTGGAAGTCGCCCAGAAGGACTGGGGCAATCCTGCCAGATGGACAGGGTATAAATATTATTATTATTATTATTATTATTATTATTATTATTATTATTAGCCTTCTGACAGGGGATGTGGTAGGTGCTGGTGTTTTTGGTTGCATCAGCAGCCTTTGCTCCTGTCCATTAGCTGGTACCAAATGCAGGCAGCTCTGGTCCACTAAGGCAAGGGGGGGCACTGCCCCATCACCCTTAGTCTAACCCCAACTGCTTACCTTCCTGTTTACAGCCAGTCTTGGGGGTGGTACTGCCTCTCAGTTTCCTCCTCCTTAGCCTTGTTCAACTCAGCAGGGAGGAAGATGGGGAAACAGTTAGGAACAGCTGTAGCTGTTTTCTGGACCTCCAGAACGAAATAAGTTCTTAACCCGAGGTACCACTGTAACTTACTCATTTATCTTCTTTAAATATATACTCTTATGTACCTGCAGGTTATTACAATAATCCTGCCAATGTTCTTATCTATTTACAATTTATCGGCAAATATTCAAGAAACCATTTCCATTCTTTAATTTATTTGTAATGCATTTTTATTATAAAAGATTTCTTGGTTTACAAAAGTATGTTCAATGTCTTTTTTTTTTCCTCGCGGGCCTTAGTTTGGGGAAGCCTGGACTAGATTAACCTTGTGGTCCATTCCAACTCTATTATTCCATGACATATTTATCTGTTTAGGGAAGTTTTTAATGTATGACATTTTAATGTATTTTAATCTTTGTTGGAAGCCGCCCAGAGTGGCTGGAGAAACCCAGCCGGATGGGTGGGGTACAAGTAATAAATTATTATATTATATTATATTATTATTATTTATACCCTGGCTTTCCCCCCTGAAAAAACTCAAGCCAGCTCATAGATAAAAACAAGAATCGCTTAATATAGGGGTCCCCAAACTTACCCGGCTTTGGGCCAGTTCCTCCGGCGCCAATTGTGCAGTGGGATGTAGAGTGGGGGAACGTGCTCCCATACATGCACGCATTCGCTTTTTCTGGCGCAGTGCCGGAAATGGCTTCTGCGCATGCGCAGACGTCATTTACGGTGCACTTCTGGGTCGGCACAGCACCAGAAATAGCTTCAGCCCTCCGGCCCGCGCATTCGCACAAGCTATTTCTGGCACCGCGCCGACCCGGAGTTGGGCAACCACTGTGGCGCGCCAGTAAGAGCGGGCAGCGGGGGTGGTCGGGGGCCGCACAATTGGCTCGCGCGGGCTGCATCCGGCCCCCGGGCCGTAGTTTGGGGACTCCTGGTAAAACATAGAAAAAGCAATAGTTAAAAACAATTAAAAATTAATATAATTAAAACGATGCACACGTATAAAACCTGTTTAAAACACAAAAATGATTACAATTAAAGCAGCACGGCACCAGCCCCTTCATTAAAAGCAGTCCGTTCCCCAAGGCCTGTTGCAACAAGAAAGTCTTCAGCTGCTGGCAAGAAGGATAACAAGGTGGGAGCCAGTCTAGCTTCTCCAGGGAGGGAGTTCCGGACTGGGAGCAGCCATGGAGAAGGCCCCTCTCTGCATCCCCACCAGGCTTGCCTGTGAGGGTGGCAGGACCGAGAGAAGTCTCAAAGATCACATCAGCTGATGAACCGAGAGTTCAATCCCCCTGAATGCTGTTTCACCAGGGTGTTTCCTCTGCGATGCAGACCCCTCCTGCCCCAGCCAGCAGGCCAACTTTGATGGGTAGAGCTATCCATCTATCAGTCACTTGATGGCATCATAACACCAGATGACTGACAGGTAGGCAACCTTTTCTACCTGTCAAAGTCGGCCTGTGAGGTGGAGGGGGGGGAGATAAAGATCCCAAACAGCTCCCCACTCCTGCTGTAAATTACTTAATTTAGAACCGTGGTTCCCAACGTGGGTCACCCCCTCCCACAGGGGGAGCAATTTGATTTTTAAGGGGGGTGTTATATAAAATTATATTGGGGGGGGGAGCAGGACAGCATTATTAATGAACAGAGAGGGATGACAGAATTTGACCGCTGCAACTACCCAGAATCCTGTTCAATGCCATCTTCCCTGTCTCCTCACTCCTCCCGCTAGGAACGCTTAAGGATCTGCATATGCACACATGTCTCAACGTTAGCATAAGCCCACACATTTCCCTTCTCCACCTTCCCCTCCGCCCCAGACTCCTTTAGAGTATCACTACAGAACCTTTTGCCTTAAATTATGCTAGATTCTCTCTGTATTAGAATTGCTGTCTTATTCATGATGTATGCTAGGATCTCTCTGTATTAGAATTGCTGTTTTATGTCTCAGAACCTTTATATATCAGGACTAATACCTTTTGCATAGAATTCTCTGTAGGGAAAACACCTGCCGGATGGACTCCAACCCCTTGGCAATTGCCAGGAACGTCCCCACCTCAACTCCCATCTAGACTGATCAAACAAAGGGAAACCCATCAACAACGGGAGGAGAGCGATTGACATTTCACCATATGAAGAAATAGTCGTATCAACACCCCGTTAATCCCATCAGCACCCATTTTTTTTGTCTTTCCTGTCCCTCCCAGTCTAGGGATTTCCATGTGGGGACAGAAGGGTATGAAAGGGAGATGCACCATTTCCTGGGGTTCCTTCCTACATTCTTTGAGGCAGGGACCCTACAGCTGTAGTTCTTTCTTTTCTGTAATAAAAGGATCAGTTTGTTTTTCCTGACAGCATCGTGTGGTCTCTGTCATTTCCCGGCAGAGCTGAACTTAGTGCAAATTTTGGAGCTTCCGACCCACGTCTGTCCTTCCTAAAAGGCTGCACATTTCAGGGGCAATTTTCCATATCAGGGGCAATTCGAGAATGTGTTATTAACAGTGAATTGCCTTTTAGGCTTCCTCCACATGAATAGGAGTTCACTTTTTGAATATAATAAGAATTATATGCCACGGGGAGGGGGGAGCACAACAGGGGGCGGTGGGGGCCGTGTGCTCCCGGTGGCACGTCTCCGGGGGTGACAAGGCAGCGCCCCGCCATGACGCCGCGAGCAGCCATGGCGCCGCTGCAGCCGCATGTAGAGGATTCTCTGTTTGCGGCTGCAGCCGCGAGCAGAGGATTCCCACCCCTCCCAGCCTCCCTCCCTCCCTGGCTAACTGTAAGTGGCTCCTGCTTTGCCACTTTACAGCGAGCTGGGGAGGGAGGGGGACGGACAGGAGCCATGGCTCCCAATAGGGCACAGATTTGCCAGTGCCCCGGCAAAACGGCGTGTGGGGGTGACAAAAAAATTCCGCACCGGGTACCACCTGGGCTTGCTACGCCTCTGGGGGAGCACCAGGATTTTAGAGATGCTTAGATGCGGCATGGCCAAAAAAAGGTTGGGAACCACTGATCTAAAACATTTTTGACTCTCACTCTGCCCACAGCTGACATGTGGCTTGACAGATGATCTCCTAGGGAATGCAGTCCCCAACTGAAAAAGGTTATTTTTTAGGCAACTGAAATTTTAAAACAACATTCAAACATGTGCCACTTAATTCTATGTAATGTAAAGATAAGGTTAAGAGCTATGCTTGGCCTGAGAGCGACAGCTCCTCGCTGATGCTTCATTTCAAAGCACCGAAACTCGCCCCTCGTTCTGAAGTGCCTTGTGCTAAACCATTTAACTTTTTGAATTTAATTTCGACATTATCTTTCAATTATATGATAAAGACATGCTCCAGAAGGGAATAAGAAAGGCAGGTAAATCGAAGAACGGCACTGGAGGTGACGGCTGGCTTTGGGCCTGCGAGGCTTATTGTGCTCAGAAATAAATATTCAACTCTATCCTGTGTGGGGCTGATGTGCAATAAATCACAAGCGAAGGTGCTGATACCTTACGGCAGTTCCGCCCAGTAGGAAGTTAATTCCCTGATCAGATTTCTCCCAGGTGACTCACCTAACAATGCATGCCAGGGAGCTGGAGGGATAATGAGCAACAGCTATTCTCCAAGGGGGGGGGGATTACTTAGAGCTGGCTTCTCCAACAAGGTGCCCACAGGGGTCAGGGAGCCTACAAAGTCTTACAAGGGACCTGCCATGCTCTCTGTGCCCCTCTGTGCTGAAATTTATGTAGAGCAGTCCCAGTGTTTCCAATCTAGCCAACCGCATTGTCTGCTGAGCCCTTGCTCTGTGAGCTGATTGGAGGAGAGACTCCAGCAGCATTCTCATTGGACACCAGCCAGGGGTGCCAGCTTGAATAAACTGGGGGGGGGCAGGTAAGCCCCGCCCTGCATAATTGATCACATGATCACACACTATTTGCATGACAATGCCCATAAATTGGAGGGGGTGGGTCTGACTCCCTCAAACATTTTGGGGGGTGGGTAAAGTCCCCTTGGCCCCTAGGAGTTGGCTCCTATGAGGCCAGCAGACACCAAGACGGGGAGAAAAAGGGAAGAGACTAAGAGAGAGGTGGTGGAAATCTGAGCAGCTATGAGGGGTGGAAGCAAGCTTGTTTTCTCCTGCCCTGGAGGGTAGGACTCGATCCAATTGATTCAAATTACAAGAAAGGAAATTCCAACTAAACATCAGCAAGACGTTTCTGGCAGTAAGAGCTGTTCAGCAGTGGAATGGTCTCCCTCAGAAGGTTGTGGACTCTCCTTCCTTGGAGGTTTGTGAGCAAAGGCTGGATGGGCACCTGTCATGGATGTTTGGTTGAGATTCCTGCATTGTAGGGGGTTGGACTAGATGACCCTCCGGCCCCCTACCCGAATATAGAGTTGCCTATTACCCAGCACTCAAGGAGTGTTCTTATTGCCAGTAGCAGGGGTACGGTGCTATTCCTGCTTTTGGAAACTGTCTACTTAATTGATGAGACGTTCAAATAGTCAGGCTTGGGGACTGTGCTGCAACTTTCAGAAAAGACAATTGACTCTCTCTCTCTCTCTCTCTCTCTCTCGTCATTAAACCAAAGCGGTAACTCTTTACCAGCAAAGTAAAGCTATGTCTGCATCAATCAGAAAGCCATCAATAGAAATGAACTGAAAGAAGGAAAAACTTCAGTTCAGATGTTGACTAATGAAGGCGCCTGTAATGGACCCTTAATTGAAGAGTTCCCAGGCTCCTTACAAAATCTATTACTGTGACTTCTGGATTTTAGGCAAGCCTTACCACATAGCTTGGTAGATAGATGCCTGCTTTATAAAACACCAGCAGTCAAAAGGAGTCAGGCACTTCTAGTGACGAAGCAGCCATATAATCGGAAGAGTCCACTGGCGGACCTTGGCAAGGCACTGTATTGGCAACGCCACACTGAAAAAAATCCACTTTACCACAATAGTCGCATTAGAAATTACTATATTTTAGTGCTTGAAGCATCCAGAGTGAGGGGGAGGTGAGGCGAGAAGGTGGAAAAACCCGCACACCTTTGTGCTGCAGTGCGATAAGGACAGGAAGCTTCTCCTGTGTTTGATCTCGCTGCGATAGCAGCAGCACTTCACCACACAAATATACACCATACACCCCATAGTCTGACAGGTGACATAAAGATGTTTCAGAAACACCAAAGCCCATCTGCCCAATGGAATTCAAGTGGCCAGGAGCAAATTGATGCTCCCAAGAGCTCACAACTATATAAAATGCAGCAGTCTTTGAAATTCCACATGATGTACCGTGACAACATTCCTGTTTCAATCGCAAACAGCCTTCTTACAGAGTTTACTCTAATAAATTAGGGAGTCTCTTGACCTTTTCAATTTGTTCAGTGTCTCCTTGGATGTTCCAGCACTCATTGGAGAAACATCTCCACAAACCTACCCACTTCCCCAGTGTGCTCTGCTGGGCCGGCCCAAGGTATTTTGGCACCTGAGACAAATCACAAAATGGCGTCCCCTCCTCCCCGTTAAGGAAGAAGGGATGGGTGAAGATCTACATCAGGAACAAGGAGATAATAAAGATCTACCTCCTGATCTGCTGCCCCTGTAGATCCTGCTGCCTGAGACCCTGGTCTGCTGCCCCTGTAGGTCCTGCCGCCTGAGGCAGTTCTTTCACTTTGCCTCATGGGTGGGCCGGCCTTGGTGCTCTGTGCCTTTGCCCATAAGCACATTGCAGATGCAGAGATGTCCCCCTTCTATTCTCCTTCCTGCACGTTCGCTCTGAAGAATCTGCCCGGGAGAAGCAAAACACTTGACATGACTGGGTTAAGGGAAAACAGCTCTCCGAAAAGATAATTATCAACTTGAACGAATCAATGATGGATTTACTTTACATGTGCATTATGTTGGTCAGAGGCAAAGCAATTAGGGGTGGGGGTGGCGGAACAGTACACACGCCTAAAAACAGCAACAGACCACTCATCCATATCATAAGGGGCATGTTTGTGTGCCATTCTAACTCTATTTTTCCCTTTTCTTTTTCCTCCTGTGTGATGTATTTTTAGACTGCCAGCCTGAGGGCATAGACTGTCTTAGAAACTATACGGTATTTGCAAACTGCCCTGAGAACCTTTGTTGACGAGAGGGCAGGTCTTAAAGCTATGAATGAATTAAAGGTAAAGGGTAAAGGGACCCCTGACCATTAGGTCCAGTCGTGACCGACTCTGGGGTTGCGCGCTCATCTCGCATTATTGGCCGAGGGAGCCGGCGTATAGCTTCCAGGTCATGTGGCCAGCATGACAAAGCCGCTTCTGGCAAACCAGAGCAGCACATGGAAACACTGTTTACCTTCCCGCTGTAGCGGTTCCTATTTATCTGCTTGCATTTTGACATGCTTTCGAACTGCTAGGTTGGCAGGAGCTAGGACCAAGCAACGGGAGCTCACCCCGTCACAGGGATTCGAACCGCCGACCTTCTGATCAGCAAGCCCTAGGCTCAGTGGTTTAACCACAGCGCCACCTGGGTCCCATGAATGAATTAGCACACAGTATATAATTTGAGTTGGCATGTAGCTACAAGAGAAAGGGTCTGTTTGGTGATGGCTCCCCTAGTAATGGAATGCACTCCCCACAGAGGCTTACCTAGGACGCCTTATGACATTTTTGACATTACATATTTTCTCAGGCTTTTCAACCCTTCCTTCCTTCCTATCTATCTGTCTTGTGCTTCTCAGAGCTGTCAGTCTTATCCTCTGTTGCTGGTTTTGTTCTGTTCAATTTTATTCTCTGCATCTTTTGTATTTTACATGAGAGCTACCTGGAAGGCAACTGCAGTGGAGACATTTTTTTGGGGTGTGTGTGTGTGTGTGTGTGTTGCCATGCAGGCCTTTTCTTGCGGCTGACATGCGATCTAGTATGTTTCTTTGCCCCTTAGGATTTCTATGAATTCTTCACATGGGACCAGCCCTGCTCGTCCTCACTGCCTATTGTTTCTTCTCTACCTGTGCATTTTGTAAACAGAACAGATTTAAAAAACAAAACAAAACAAAAAACCCACCGCAGAGGCATAATGAGCCTCTGTTCCAGCCTGCCACGAGTCTGTGGGTTAGGTATCCAAGGGGAGAAAGAAGGGAGTGTACCTATTTGAGCGAATGATACAAACGCCCAGCCTACCCTGAAACTAGGTGTGAGATATTAATCATCGCTGACAATCGCAACCACAAAAGTATAACCGCAAAAAGCAATCTAGTAGTGCATTTGGTTGAGCAACCACATTTGCCAGGGCTTACTGTACGGGGCCACGAGACACAAAGACAAGGGAGGCTGGAAGTTGTGACGTCCCTGGATAAAACCAGAGGGTTTCTGAGCTTGGCTGTGGCAGAGAATCAGACCTGCCCTCTTGCCCGCTGTTGCTCTGCTGAGCTCTTCCTGCTTCTCTACTTTGTGGATAGAGACAAAAGCTACGGCAAGGCTCACATCTTGTTTGTGGGCTTCCTATAGACATCTGGTTGGCCACTGTGAGAACAGGATGCTAGATTAGATGTGCCCTCGGCCTGATCCAGTAGGCTCTTCTTATGGTTTTCCAACCAGCTGTGACTCCATCTGAACGGCACAGTTAGTGCCGGATTTACATATAAGCTAAAAAAGCTATAGCTCATGGCCCCACTCTCTTGGGGGCCACCCAAAAAAAATTAAGGAAAAACAACAACCTGGATGTACATTTCCAAAATATAAGATAAAAAAGAAATAACATAAAACCTGCATACAGCAACAGTGTTTTGTGTTGTGTAGGCTCCTATTTGTTATGTGCAAATGGCTTTAGGTACCTGTTAGTTCCATAAATTACCATATAGCATATATTCAACGCAAAAAACAGTGACTACCGGTAATTGTTGTTGACAACGGACAGCTGGACATATAAAGGGCCCCATTACCTTCAGTAGCTTAGGGCCTAAATCCGGTCCTGGGCACAGTGCCAACAAGTTAGGACCTGGTTCCGAAGCTGACAAAACATCCTTGGGAGTATGAATAAAACTTTCTGCCAGAAGGAGGGGACCTTGTTAGTACTTAAAAGTATTTGAGGAATAATGGTCTTCCTCCCCAATGGACTTTGTGGGCTGGTTTCTGCAATGAGCGTTTGTTGGGTTGCAAGAAGAGACCTCTGCTTGTTTAGAGCTAATACCAGATGGCTGTCCTTGAGAAATAATCTTACAACAGATAATAGAGCACAAACGCTGCGGAGAGAACAGGAATTGCAAAACAATTTGGAGCTGGGCAGGAAATGGACACTGGCTGTGTGGAATGTGGACTGGTAAAAGTGAAGATGAACAGCTACTTGAGAAGTGAAGGGCGGTGGACAAGATCGACACAAATGGCAGCACACGCAAGATGAAAAGAAAGGAAAATTAATATAGAAATAATTAGCAATAACTTAAAGTGGATAGGCAGGGGGATGTATAACCTCTTCTGTTTTCTAGGGGGATGTGATATTGTTATGTGAATATATGAGCAGGAATCGATAAATCGATGGCTGATGGATAAGGGGCAAGGACAAATGAAAACTAGAAAAATAATAATTGCAAATCAAATATAAGGAATGAAATGTGAATTAGAGAAAAATATGTAATGCCAAGCAGCAATGGGTGGAAGTAGGGACACATCTGGGACAAAGAGTGGGGACTCAACTTTTTGGAAAAAATTGTATTAAATTTGATGTTATTTGGTATTGATTCATTAAAAATTTGGAAAACTAATAAATATTATTTGGCAACCCCCCCCCCAACTTTCTGCCAGAAAACAATCCTAACAGGGAAGCAGCCCCAAAGGGTTCCTTCTCACGTCTTAAATGTGTGTTGGAAGATCCAGTGTGAGTTACAATTCCCAGGTGTGCTTCTGTGCAAGAATCAAAGCCAGATGGTGATGGGATTGGAAGCAGGTAGCTTTGCCCTCGTGGGTAAAGAACCCTTTTATCCTGGAGAGGACTATTCATGAGGGATAGTGTCAAATGGCTTATCTACTACACAGAATATCTACTACACTCTCTATTGGACAGGCCTAAACTGCTTTAATTGTCTCCCCTGCTTTCCGGAAAAGCCTGGGAACTCTAATTCTGTGAAGTGAGAGTTACTAATAGAAAAAAGACAAACAAACTCAGCATCTCGGCTGTATACGACCCTTGGAGGAAAATGTATATTAGTTTTCCTGGTTACAGGTAGGTAGCCGTGCTGGTCTGGCGTAGTCAAAACAAAATAAAAAAATCCCTTCCAGTAGCACCTTAGAGACCAACTAAGTTTGTCATTGGTATGAGCTTTCGTGTGCATGCACACTTCTTCAGATACATTTGTGGTGTCGTTCTGCCCTTAGTGTTTGGCCATCTGAAGGAGAAAAGCAGGGAAATAACAGGATCAATTGCTTTTGCAAGAAATGCAATGAGCAAATAGTATAATGCAGAAGTAGCACTGAAAGTGCTGTTGAATGGCGGCTTTCTCTGTGATTTCTTATCTTAATAATAACAATAATAAAATAACTGGGAACATAACAAACTCCATGAGAATGTTTAGGCTTGAGAGGTAGGAAATGAATGGTTAGAGATTAACTCGGCAGCTCTCAGTATTGCCCTCCTGAGCAGAATGCCTACATCTTTGGAATTGTGTAATGGGTTGGAAATAAGAATGAAAGACCCTTTAACAATGCAGACAGAATTGTAGAGGGACTGCACTGAGGCATCTGAACCAGTCCAAACCATTTCAAGTTTTCTTAATTGTAGTGATAGCTGTGTAAACTCTTTGCAATATTTTAACCTAGCATATTTAGATAGTCGAGGCATCTGCTGCTTTAGTAGAGTAAAATCTCAAGGGTGGCGGAGATATAACATTATCTAGGATACCGTGTGTGGCATA
This sequence comes from Zootoca vivipara, assembly GCF_965207765.1. Classification (NCBI taxonomy): domain Eukaryota; kingdom Metazoa; phylum Chordata; class Lepidosauria; order Squamata; family Lacertidae; genus Zootoca; species Zootoca vivipara. The sequence continues at coordinate 17,358,860 of NC_142598.1, forward strand.
ATGAAACAGCAAGCTAGACTTGGACTAGGGAGACCTGAATTCAAATCCCCCCACAAGACACGTTGCTGCCTTCCATCCGACTCTACCTCTCTGGCTTGTTGTGAAGATAAAATTCAAATTACACCCCCTCTCCACCACAATGTGCTGAAGTCTATTGCAGATATAACAGGGCTAAATGGGATTATCAAACAGAATATCAAGGAGTATATTGTGACTCTATATGGACCTTTGTCGGCAAGGTGATGTCTCTGCTTTTCAAGATGCTGTCTAGGTTTGTCATTGCTTTTCTCCCAAGAAGCAGGCGTCTTTTAATTTCGTGACTGCTGTCACCATCTGCAGTGATCATGGAACCCAAGAAAGTAAAATCTCTCGCTGCCTCCATTTCTTCCCCTTCTATTTGCCAGGAGGTGATGGGACCAGTGGCCATGATCTTAGTTTTTTTTTATGTTGAGCTTCAGACCATATTCTGCACTCTTCATAACATTTATTACCACTTGATTGCGGGGGGGGGGGGGGAGACACACCACACACCCACAAAGCAAATTATATATGATGACAATTCTTTTGTAAGAATAAAATGTGTCTTGCCTCAGACTTGAAGCACAGGGCAAAGGAAGAAATGGCCTCAACATTGATTTGCATTTTATTATTTAGCATCCCTTCCTTATATTAAACTGCTGTTGCCTAGGAGTTGAAATTTCCTTCCGGGTGCTTTTTTTTTTTGGCTTTCTTTTAGCACCTCATACCATTGCCTGCTTCTTGGGAGAAAAGCAATGACAAACCTAGACAGCATCTTAAAAAGCAGAGACATCACCTTGCCAACAAAGGTCCGTATAGTTAAAGCTATGGTTTTCCCAGTAGTGATGTATGGAAGTGAGAGCTGGACCATAAAGAAGGCTGATCACCGAAGAATTGATGCTTTTGAATTATGGTGCTGGAGGAGACTCTTGAGAGTCTCATGGACTGCAAGAAGATCAAACCTATCCATTCTGAAGGAAATCAGCTCTGAGTGCTCACTGGAAGGACAGATCGTGAAGCTGAGGCTCCAATACTATGGCCACCTCATGAGAAGAGAAGACTCCCCGGAAAAGACCCTGATGTTGGGAAAGATGGAGGGCACAAGGAGAAGGGGCCGACAGAGGATGAGATGGTTGGACAGTGTTCTCGAAACTATGAACATGAGTCTGACCAAACTGCGGGAGGCAGTGGAAGACAGGAGTGCCTGGCATGCTCCGGTCCATGGGGTCACGAAGAGTCGGACACAACTAGAACCTATTGTGACTAGTGAAATGATTTGTGTGTCGCACTGTTGTAGAGAAACATGTGGTCAGTTTGGAAGTAAAAATGGTTTCAGGACTGTCTTCCTGTACTGTTTTCAGTCATTGGTTTATATATTTATGTACATGTTTGCCTTGTACATTTATGAACATTTATTATATATCTAAGACCTTAAAATTCTTATAGCAACACCATTTCAATTATTAAACATACAACTGGAAAATAGCTCACTAATGCAGTAGCATTACTATCGGCGGAGGGCATATTAACCACTTAAAAAAAGAAAGAGGCAAATACATAGTACATAGGTCTTGATTCGACATCGTGAATCAATGTTACAATTAAAATTTGATGCTGCTGCATTACTGCCATTGCTTTTACGATTTTTAAAAGTTATGTACGTTTTTTTTATGGTTTTCCAAGCTGCCTTCTTGAGCAGTTGTTGAAAAGGCAGGGTATACCTCTGTTTGTCTGCCCAGAAGGAAGCCTATTTGAGCACTTACTCCCAGGAAAGCACGGCCAGGGTAAGCGTGTGCCCTTTCCAAGCAATCCTATATAATAATTACTTAATTTTATTTTCCCCAGAGGAAGGGAGACGCAGCTTATGTAGCCTATACCTGCCCAGCCCTGGAGGCGAAGGGAGAAATGGCAACACAGGGAAACTCAGGCACAAACATCCCAGAACCCCTGGAAGCTACCAAAGTCTACCTTTCTGGAACTCTGTCAGGGATGCTGTTCGCAAATAGAGGGGGGCGAATGAACTCATAAGACCGAGGACACATCACAACATGTAAAAAATAAAAACGTGGGAAATAAATGTAAAAAATGAGACCAGAGTGCCCCAAATTCACTAACACCAGAGCCAGCAATGGCCCAGTGTTGTCAAGACCCAGGAATCCTAAAGGTTAGGGTTTGAACCCCTTTATGCTACCCACAACCACTTTTTATGACCCCATGCACCCAAAGGTAAGGAAGGGGAGCCTACATAACACAGCACCCATATAGCTCCCCAGGTCGGAGCACACAGACCACACCTGCTGGGAGGAGGGTTCAAGAGGGGACCAAGGGAGGGGAAGTCCCCTTTGCCAACCAGCCCGAGGGAAGGGCCAGGACAGGCAAGAAACGGGAGCTGCAAAACACCCATTGACAGCAGCAACCTCAAGTGACTCACTCTGTAAGCCAAAGGTTTCAAAAGCCGGAGAGGGAAGCTGGATCCCTGCCAGGGCGAGGCGGGAAAACACATCCCCTCACCTCTTGTACGCCTAGCCTGTGTGTGCAGCAGATGCAATCACATCAGAGGCAAAGGAAAGGGAGCTGTCATAGAAACACAGAACTGTAGAGTTGGAAGGGGCCACGAGGGTCATCTAGCCCAACCCCCTGCAATGCAGGACTCTTTAACCCAATGTGGGGCTTGAACCCACAACCCTGAGATTAAGAGTCTCATGATCACTACAGACTGAGCAGCGCAGTTCCCTAACAACCCAACCAGGGACGTTTTTTTCCCCTGCCCTCCCCCCGCCAAATCCCGTCATAGTCTCCAATCACACAGGGGCTCCAAGGGGAGCCTTAGCTTGGTGGAACAATTTATACTTTCACTGCAGGGCATCGCAGCAGTTGTAGAGCCTTTTCGGGGAGGAAAGGCAAAAAAGGCAGAGAGTGATAATCAAACACACACTTCCTCCTTCATAAACCTGGACATTTTGACGACTTTTCAAAATTCCCACCTTATGCTAATTTCATCCTTTAAATTTTGGATGTTTGGCAACCCTACCCAAGACAGACTAATGCAGCAGCAGCAGCTGTTATTGAGTGCTTGGCAGAGGATTAACCCACTGCCACGGCAGATAGTGAATACAGATGCAGCAGTGGCAGGGGAGAGGGCACACAACTCGCCACACATGGAGGGCACTTGGAATCAGTTCCATTTAACATGGCTCTTTCCCAAACATTACTACAGCAGTGCTTGGAGGAATGGTTGAAGGACCTGGGTATGTTAAGCTTGGAGAAGAGAAGACTGGGAGGAGATATGATAGACATCTTCAAATAGAGCAGATCATTAAGCAAAAGGTCTGTGAGCACCTAGAAAAGAACGCTGTGATCACTAAAAGTCAGCATGGGTTTCTGAAAAATAGGTCATGTCAGACTAATCTGATCTCATTTTTTGATGAGTCACAAGCCTGGGAGATGAAGGGAACACAGTGGATGTAGCATATCTTGATTTCAGCAAGGCCTTTGACAAGGTGTCCCATGATATTCTTGTAAAGAAGCTAGTAAAATGCGGGCTAGACAATGCTACCATTCAATGGATTTGTAACTGGCTGACTGACTGAACCGCTCCTCTTCATCCTGGAGAGAAGTGACTAGAGGGGTGCCACAGGGTTCTGTCTTGGGCCCAGTCTTATTCAACATCTTTATAAACGACTTGGATGATGGGCTTGAGGGCATCCTGAGCAAGTTTGCAGATGACACCAAATTGGGAGGGGTGGCTAATACCCCAGAGGACAGGATCACACTTCAAAATGACCTTAACAGATTAGAGAACTGGGCCAAAGCAAACAAGATGAATTTTAACAAGGGAGAAATGTAAAGTACTACACTTGGGCAAAAAGAAAAAGAAAAGAAAAAAGAAAGGCACGAATACAGGATGGGTGACACCTGGCTTGAGAGCAGTACATGTGAAAAGGATCTAGGAGTCTTGGTAGACCACAAACTTGACATGAGTCAACAGCGTGATGTGGCAGCTAAAAAGGCCAGTGCAATTCTGGGCTGCATCAATAGGAGTATAGATCAAGGGAAGTAATAGTACCACTGTATTCTGCTCTGGTCAGACCTCCCCTGGAGTCTGTGTCCAGTTCTGGGCACCACAGTTCAAGGAGGATACTGACAAGCTAGAACGTGTCCAGAGAAGGCCAACCAAAATGGTCAAAGGCCTGGAAACGATGCCTTATGAGGAACGGCTTAGGGAGCTGGGTATGTTTAGCCTGGAGAAGAGAATGTTAAGGGGTGATATGATAGCCATGTTCAAATATAATTAAAGGATGCCATATAGAGGGAGAAAGGTTGTTTTCTGCTGCTCCAGAGAAGCGGACACGGAGCAAAGGATTCAAACTACAAGAAAGAAGATTCCACCTAAACATTAGGAAGAACTTTCTGACAGTAAGAGCTGTTTGACAGTGGAATTTGCTGCCAAAGAGTGTGGTGGAGTCTCCTTTGGAGGTCTTTAAGCAGAGGCTTGACAGCCATCTGTCAGGAATGGTTTGATGGTGTTTCCTGCTTGGCAGGGGGTTGGACTGGATGGCCCTTGTGGTCTCTTCCAACTCTATGATTCTATGAAATATCTCAAAGGCTGCCACATGGAAGATGGAGCAAGCTTCTTTTCTCCTGCTCTGTAGGGTTGGACCCAAACCAGTGGCTTGAAGTTAAAAGGAAGGAGATTCTGACTCAACATCAGGAAGAACTTTATAACAGTAAGAGCTGTTTACGGTGGAATAGTCTCCTTCGGGAGGCTGCAGACTTTTGTTCCTTGGATGTTTTTAAGCAGAGGTGGGATGGCCATCTGTCAGGGATGCTTTTGCTGACATTCCTGCATTGCAGGGGGGTGGACTGGATGACCCTCAGAGTCCCTTCCAACTCTACAATTCTATGGTTCTATGTGTAGTCACAGAGAAGTAGCCAGAAAATGTATGGACTGGGGTGGGACTCAAATAGCAATTTATCTTGGTGTGGAGATGCAATTGCTCTGTAAGCCCCTAAATTGGAGCTTTCCAAATTGTGTGTGTGGCACATTAGTGTGTCGGCTGCAGTGTGTGTGTGTCGCGCGAACGCTTTTATAAGGGATTAGTTTAACCTCCGATTTGATAGTAAAACTGAATTACTCTGTCGCGAAATGGTGCATGTCTAAAAAGTGTCGCCGAGACGAAAAAATCGGAAAGCTCTGCCCTAAAAGTCTTATTATTTATATCCGAGGCCTCGTTACCCTGGTGTGGGCGACTTGGCCACTCATCCTCGTAAGCGTGACTGAGTTTTTATTTTATTTAGAGTTTCAAAACATTTTGCTAACGCGCTAGCGGGAAAAAAACAAACGAACCCGCAAGGCAACAGGGCAATAGCAGCTGTATTGCTATACTGTACTGTATGGCATTCTTGCAAGCGTGGAAAAGTGAGTGGCGGAGATGCGGGTGCCGTCAATATAGGGAGCCCCACTTCGGCTACCTGTAGCAACTGCGAGACACCCCCCCCCCCCGACGAAGCAAGGAGGGCACGAGCCCACGACCTGGGCCAGAAGCAGTAGCCCGTCGCCATGGGAACGGAAGGTGTGTGCACGCGCGCGCGATTGTATGTGCGTGGGGGGGCGTGTGCGTTAAAGGTCCTCGCGCCCTCCGACTCCCCCTCACGTGGGCGTTACCGCCCCTGCCAGGCCCCGCCCCCTTCCCCTCATCTCTCTCCGCCCCGCTCCCCTGCCGAATGTTGCCTGCCCAGGTCTGAGGGACTTGGTCGCCGACCGGCACCAGCCGCGCTGCTGCTGCTGCCGCCGCTGCTGCTGGTGGTGAGGCGGCGCGCTCGGGCCGGCCCGAGCGCGCATGCTCCGGGTCTCGCGGCGCCCCCGCTCGGGCGCGCTCGGCTCCGCTCGGCTATTTCCGCCTCTTTGTTGTACTAACTCCCGACCGGAATAATTCCCCCCCACCCCCATTCTAACCTTCTCCGGGTTCTGTTTTATATATATATATAGATAGATAGATACACATATACACACATCTATCTCCATATCTGCATATATATATATATATTGGGGGGGAAAAACACCCACCGCCGAGTGTCTGAGGGGAGCGGGCTCCCTCCCCCACCACCCCACCCGCGTGGCCGGCGCCGTCCTCGCTGCTGCTGCCGCTGCCGCTGCCGCCGCCGCTTCCTCCTCCTCCTCTTCCTCCTTCTCCCCCCGGCCAGGTCAGTGTCTTCTCTCCCTTCTCCTTTCTCGCCTCCTTTCAATGCCCGGAGTTACGGTGGAGGCCCCCGCCAAGGGCTGGCTCCCTCCCGCCTGTGGGCCAAAGGTGTTTTGGGGGGCGGGCGGGGGGCGCTCGCGAGGGGAGACCACCCCCCGCGCCCTCACCCCAGAAACATGCCTCGGGTGCCGGGGCCGCCCCCTACTTCCCTCGACAGGAAGGGGGTTGTTATTGGAGAGGGGGGCAGGTGGGGAGGGGGGGCAGGTGGATGTGCGAAAGGTGCGGGGGGCCAAAACCTCTTGCCCCCTCCTCTCAACACAGTGCTGGGATTTTGGGGTGTTTTTTTGGGGGGGTGTCTGTGTCAAGGGGAGGTGTTGGTTTATGAAAAAAGAGAGGGAATTGGGGAGGTGGGTTTGAAGGGTATGCGCGTCCTTAACTTTCTGTGACTGCAGCAAATGCCCTCAAGGGAAAGGGTGGTGGTGGTGGTCTTCCTGATTCAGAGTTGGAGACTTTCTCCTTCTACCCCACTCCGTGGCTCCCCGATAATTATAGCCCTCCTCCCCACAAATCATAAGCTTGTTTTAATAATAATAAGTCTTCTTCCCCATGGCGATTTGCCTCCCCACCCACCCCTCCAGAAGTGTAGGGGGTCCTTAGATCTTTCAGAAATGTCTAACTCCCCTTACACACACACACACACACACTCTCTCTCTCTTAAAAGGATTTAAATACCTCACATGGAAAAGCTACAGTTGATTTTATCTGCTTTCTCAACCCACCTCCCCGCCCCCAAGTTGTGCCAAGGAGTAGTCTCTGCTGGTGTGGTGACTAAAGGCTGGTTCACACCGGTGCCTTGCTTGTAGTATGGTGGTTCCCATTGCCCAAGTGCAGTTTAAACTGGAAGGCTGCCACATGGGTTTGATGGTGTAGAAAAAGACAAAAAAGGGAAAAGTGTGGTTTGCTGTGTTTTATTGGGGATTTCGCCCTGGCACAATTTAAGGTTACTGCATAGTTGTGAGTCTCTCAAGTTGATCTGCAAGAAGTCTGGGCTTGGGATCAGCAAGTAACTAACTTGAAGCTTGCCCATATCAGAGCAGCCTGGGCTCTCAAGGTGTTCATGGCCTCAGGTGTCTATGTGAGTGTTATTTGTTGTAATGAAGTATTGTTTTTGTTTGTTTTTGAATTCTCCACTCCACTATTTGATACTTCTGAGAGTGCTTCTTGATTTTGCCATTAAGGAAGTTCACGTCTAGCAATTTAGCCAAATGGTCTCACATAGTAAATAGTTTTAAGATCTCCTTTGATGGAAGCGATAGGAGAGGTGATCAAATCCATAGTTGAGATGAACTATCTATAGTGCTATTGATAACTAAAGAATTTTGTTTCAGAAATTATTTTGAGTGGCTCTGCTATTCTGGGATGGGTGCACTGTCAAAAAAAGTAGGAGATAGTGTGTTGTGAACTTGAGATCTGTGCTTCTAGTGATGGGGTGTAATTGAAGAAACACTTTTGTGGCTGGCTTGAAGTTCAGTTTAACTTGGATTTGTTAAAATCACTTTATCATGTTGGAATTTCAGTTTTGTAAATGCTGTGGGAATGTGATTCGGATTTGGTGATAAATAGATACATCTTCATAACTAATTACAAGTGGGCTCTAGATTTTCATATGCTCCACATAAATTGCCCTAAATCTTCCTACAAGAATTGGTATTTCTAGTTTAAAATGCTTGCTATTTTATTTAATAAATGCAATAGTGTGTGAAAATGCATGCTTTAAAGGTAAAGCTACACTTTTAAATATGACTCCATTTTTATACAGTAGCAGTGTTCAACTTTATATGTTATCCTTGATGTTATCCATATATATTTCTCCGTGTTATCTGATTATGTTTTCATAGTATGCGGTAGTATCTTTCTATGCATTCCTATGGTCCTGGGACGGTGTCTCAGGGGTTGAAGGATGGATTAGCTCTACCTGATGTCAGGTGGGGAGATCAGATGTCTGAGCCTCCTCTCTGATGCCCTGGCCCAACTGATGAGAGCTCTGACATGGAAAGGACCAAATAGGGGGGATTCTGGGAAGTTGCTGATACCCAAAAGATCCTAAGTCCTCCTGGTCTCCTGCTAAACCCCCAAACCCAGGAGAAAGCTAGACATGTTTCTGAGTGTGTCTGAACCTCTCCCTCTCTTTGAAAACAGTGGGAGGGAAATGAAAAAAGTCACATTTTTAAAAAGCTTGGAAGCAGATGGCATTCACTTCCACTCTGCCAGCAGAGCCTGGGGGGAGGGCATTGGATGATGCTGTTTTAACATCTTTGGTCCCTGCTCTTTTGCTGAGCTGCAGCCTAAAACTGTAATTCAGGCTTCCTGTTACCCCTGATTCAGAAGCTCTAACCTGTGATGACCTGTTTCACAAAGGTATTTATTGTGTAGAAGACATTACTGACACTTAAGAAGCTTTTTGCTAGGTCATAGCCAAACTTTACACCTTACTTAAATATACTGACAGCTGCTTCACATAACAGAAGCTGGTATGTGTTAACTTTTGAACATATCTGCTTCTTCTCCATAATGTTTGGGAACATTATGTGTGTGATTTTTCTCCATACATATATATCACTGAAGAACATGCACCTCTTTCTGTAATGGCTTGCAAAGTGATCTTAAGGCTGGTAAAATTTATCAAGGGTAGAAATGGAGCTGCAGGGATGCCAGAAGTCGCCTTACTCAAGGGTTTTCAAGTTTTCTACCGTTTCAATGTCAACATGTCTACTAGGGAGCCACTGTTAGTTTGCAAAAGATTCTGGGGCATGTTTGGTGTTAACAATCTGTTCTGCAAGAGCATTGGTTAGGGCTGTTGCTGTTGGGCTTCATCATAGTTCTCTGCGAACAGAGAATACTTCTTAGCAGAGGGTTCCATGTCTACACATTAGAGGGGAAGATTGGCAGTAGTGGGCAAGCTGTTTATTTAAGCAAACTGACCTGTCATTGCTGATCTTCTGATTAAAGAATCTCTGATAAGCCTGTGAAACCATTGATTTAATCTATATACGTAGTACTAATAGCCTACTTGCGCTTGCTTTGTGATAGAAAATATCAAAGTTCACTTTTGACCAATTTTACCCCAAATAGCCAAATCTTAATGTGAAAATACTTTCATCTTAGCATTGCAAGTCTTTAGCTAACTTCATTTTCAGGTACCATTTATGTGCCGGCGCCTGCATTATATACCTTTAGGTGCCAGTCAAAAACGTTCCTCTTCTGCCATGCCTTGGGCTGATAAACATCCAATACACTTTTAAATGTGTTGTGGGAAGGAGGATTATTGGTTTATTTTTGTTCTTGTTCTTACTATATATTTTGTGTTTTTTTATATTGTATTTTTATGTTGTGAGCTGGATGAAGGGAGATATACAAATTTAATAAATAAAGAAATAGTTGCTTGAAATAGAGCTGTTTGATATTAGCCATGGCAGTCTGGGCTTTGGAGTGGCAAGTGGCTCATATAGATTTAATACAAAGAACTTCATGTCTTCAACGAGTGAAATTAAAAGTACAAGTCTTAAGCACACCCGTACATTGCATGCTTGGAAATGTGATTGTCATGCTGGTTTTTGTTACGTTCAAGCACTTCAGTTCTGTGTAGCTGTGATTGGTGCAGAAAGTGGCTTGGACCGATGCAGCCTTAGTAACATCCATCCTAGGTGAGGGAAGTAGGGCAGGTCTGTCTTGTAACATTGCCTGTCAGCCGAACTCCCATTACAGCCAGTTACTATCATATTTCAGGCACTCAGGCTTATTCAGCTATAGCTGGCTCTGTGGTAGCCCCAAAGGTAGGCAGGGACTGTGCGAATAAAATCTTCTGAATTTTATATTCAGCCCACCTCTGCTGTGGTCCAGATTCAACCACATTTCACTCGTGAAAGGCATTTGCATGAAGATGCTGCATAGTGTCTTAAGGAATGGTTGGTTAGTTGTTGTTAGGCTGCCCCTCTGCCGCAGTGTCTTGGATTGGTCAACAGCAGCCAGTGGCCAAACTCCTTGGGTGTAAAGTCTTGCCCAGGCATCCCCAAACTTCGGCCCTCCAGATGTTTTGGACTACAATTCCCATCCTCCCCGATCACTGGTCCTGTTAGCTAGGGATCATGGGAGTTGTAGGCCAAAACATCTGGAGGGCTGCAGTTTGGGGATGCCTGGTCTTGCCGGTGCCACCAAATTCTACCTGATATTGAAGCTGTTTGCCAGAGCTCAGTTATTCATAGGACTGGGCTGCAAGGCACTCCTTTTCTGTGAAGCAGGTTGGTTTATTGTGAGAATATTGTGACATTAAAACGAAAAAGTTTTTGGCTTGAATAGAAATATTGAAGAATGCCCTGACTTGTTTTTTTTTTAATGATCGAGTGAAGAAAGTAAGCATATTTATTCACCCCCCCCCCAAATTCTGAGTAAGACAGGTTTTCCAGCCATTACACGTAACAAGTAAATTTAAAAATGAGTGCTGTTTCCCATGTGCGCACAATACAAATACTTTTGTACATGTATATGAACACCCCATAGCAGAGCAGCTCTCCTGATAGAACACCCCCCCCCATTTCATATAACTTTCCCCATTCCAACAAGTGATCTTAGCACCGCTTTCCCAGCAATTCTCTGTTGATGGAATAATTTAAGCCATCAGCAGAATGAAGTGGTAAAACTTCCTTCTGGCTTGCGCCTTCATTCTTCAAATAAACTGAGAGAAAAGTAGAGTATAAGTAGAACAAATGTTGTCATCTCACCAGGTATATTCAGAAAACAGGAGTCACATCAAATGTGAGAAATTTTCTACGTGGGAAACATTTCCAAATATGAAACAACATGCAACTGTCATGCATGGACTCCTGTCAGTTCCCTAGCTTGATGGATCAACTTGAAGTACAGTGTGTGTGGCTGTATGTGCAACGTGTAGTTTTGCACACAGTAGAGTTTTCTTGTACTTTTGAACTTGTTTGCAGAGTGAGTTACCAAAAAGGTTTGACACTGTTTGATCAACTTCATAGTTATATATGCTACAAATGTGAGTAGTGAAATATACCCAGTAGGCATTCTATTTCCAGGATTGAAGTGCTTCTCATGTAGGACTCTAATCCTGTTTGTAGTGGCCTTGAGCTTTTAGCGCTTTCATGGATTGTCAACCTTTTTGGCAATAGTGTGGCAAGTCAAATGGTACCACTCAAAGCACATATACAGCCTCCCTCCCATGTACCTTGAGATGCTGCTGCCTCTACTGATCTTGGGAGCTGGCAGAAGTGACTCCGTTTTTATCTTTTTATTAGTTTAGATATTAATCAAAAATATATGTGCCACAGCTGGTTGCATGGGAGGACTTGCTCCTATCCAAGAGTGCCACAGTTCCAAGCTGATCATGCCACTCCGCAAATTGACTACCAATGGGTTAGTCACAATAAAGGACAAGGAAACTTCAGTGATAAATTACTGAGTATGCTGTATGTTACCTGAACTTTTATAATGATGTTGTGTGTCAGTGACTATAAAGTACGGATGAGCAGCCAAGGTCAGCCAGACTAGTCTCAGAGGTGAAAGAGAAGAACCCGTTACTCTTGGCAGTGGACTTTGGTTTAGAGCAGTGTTTTCCCAAACTTGGATCTCCAACTGTTTTCAGGCTGCAATTTCCCCTATCCCTGACCACTGGTTTTGCTAGCTAGGGTGATGGGAGTTGTAGTTCAAAAACAGCTGGAGACCCGAGTTAGGGAAACACTTGTTTAGAGAGTTATTGCCCTCAAGGCGCTTTCTCAGGGTGGTTCTGTGTAAACATAAACGCTGAGGGCTGTAAAACCTACCAAGAATGAAACTGCTGTACCTGTTAAATGCACTTGAAAGCCTTCTACTGTTACACCACGTTTGAAGACACATCCTTCAAACCAAACACCCTCCGACATTTTGCTGTTCTTAAGAGTCATCAGACAGTCTCATGCATACAAATGCCTGACCTTCTATCTGCTGCTGTGCCAAAGCTGTGCAATTGTTTCTATTTACGTGTGTCTGATAGTGTGAAATCTGGAGTCATGTACTCCAAATCTGAATGCTTCAGCCCACATTGGGAGCTGTGAATAGAAGGACTCTGAAGTAGAAACGGATGCCAAGGGTATTGACGAATTAGTAAGATGCAGTTTTTGAGTGTATGGGTTGGTCAATACTGTATGTTCTTAGTACTTTCCAGAGGTGGGAGGGATTCATGGAAAGCTACCCTAAGGGCTTGATTCAAAACCTATGTATAGTGCTTGAGGCTGAAATATACAGTAGTCTTCTTTATTCCTCTTTGGCCTGAAAATGGCTGCCTTTCTGTGTGCCACAGCAACATTGATGTTGACCATATCTGCACCCCAGTAATCTACTTCCAAGTTGTCAGCCTTTAGGGGGGGAAATACCCCCCCAAAACCCATAAAGCACTGCTTGATGGAGGCTCACTTGGCAAATCACATTCTAAAATCAAATACAAAAAAAAATTGGCAATTTTTTCTGTTGCAGCTACTTTTAACACCCATTGCTCAATCCTAGGATCAGAAATATTTAATTTGGGTGAGTAGCTTGCCTTATATGCATATGCATGGGTTCATATCAGGTCAATTGGTAAAACCAAGCAGAGCATTCTGTTTTATCTACTTATTAATAGCAGTGATTCAGAACTAATGCAAACTGCTCTTTCATCTTTGGGAAAGTGTCACTTTTCAGCTCAAAAACATTTTGATCCGCAACAGTTAAAATTTTTGGTTGCCCAGATAAGATCTCTGAATACACTATAGAAACCTACATGTTTTAAGTGCATTGTTCAGTTTGATTAATTCTTCGAAGGTATGAATGCTACTTTTTGAGTAACTTGCTGCTGATCATTTAACATGTGCCAGTGTTTTTGGAGGGTTAGGTGGTTTTTTTATTCAGGGTTAGGTGGTTTTACCCACATGCAAGTGGCAGATATGTTAATTGATCCCAAACTTCAGGATTGAAAAAGTGTTATGTGTGTAAACAAAGCTATTGTATTCTCCAGAGATGCTACAGGATACAAAAAAAATAAAGTAAGTACTCAGTGATAGACATTTGAGTTTGATATGTCCTAGCAAGCAACAGGTGGTGTTAGTTGTTATAGCCCTATGATAGTGTGAATGCTGAAATGTTGCACTCTGAAAAGATGCTAATTGATGATGTACCCACATACACCTTCGATTACATATGGCATTGTTTGTATTGTTGGTGCTTAGTTTGCACATTTATCTTTTAAAGATGGTTTGGCTGGTGGAAAGATTTGGTGTCTATTCATGAGGTAGACCCAGTATGGAAAAGGTGTATGCTTAGGTCCAGCATGAGATAATTTGGATTGCTTGTAGGCAGTGTTTGAAATTCACCAGGCACCAGGTGCATTTTGCACCTGGCTATTGGCCACTTGCGATCAAGTGAAGATGCCCTGCCACCAGGATGGCGCCTGATGTCTCCACTATCTGGAGGTGCATACCTGGGGATCCTTGGATCTTGCCTGTTTTCACACACTAAAAACACATCCTGTAGAAGTCTGTGATATTTTATCTGCACAATCAAAACGAATTTTAAGAACCAAAAAGTTGTATTGAAAAATTCGACTTTCGAGCCCTCTGACCCCAAAATGAGAACTAGACATTCGTTTTGGCAATTGGCACCTAGCTTATATATCTGAGTTTATAACACTGCTCTTAGAATACACTTTACTGGAAAATTGTCTTGCACAAGGCTCATTAAGTGATTAAAATAAATGGCAGCTACACAGGAGAGCTTCCTGGTGGGTGCAAGGCCATTTGCAAGCCTTTTGTTTCTTGAAGCCTCAATCTCTGCAGGAGAGTAAGGCCTCTCTTTTTTTCCCTGGACAAACTGAATATTTCTTTTTAAAATCAGCTTTAAACCTGTGCTTTGTTTTTATTTCTGCCACCTCCCCCCCCCAGGAGCGCAAGGTTGCACACATTGTTCTCCCCCTCCTCATTTAATCTAGACAACAACATTGTCCGCAGAGTAGGTTAGGCTGAGGGGCAGTGATTGGCCCAAGGTCACCCTGTGAGCTTCATGGCCAGATGGGGGATTTGAACCCTGGTCTCCCAGGTCCTAGTCTGACACTCTAACCACTATACCATGCAGGAGTAAGCCTCATGGAGTTCAGTGGGGCTTATTTTCAAGTTAGTGGATGTAGGATTGCAGCCTTAAGAATGTAAAAAGAACCCTGCTGGATAAGACGAAAGGGCTATCTAGTCCAGTATTCTGTTCTCATAGTGGCCAACTAAATGCCACAAGCTGGAATTTAAGTACACTAGAACTTTCCATTTGTGTCCAAATTTTAAATCAGGGGGTCAGTTTCTTATAAACTTCTTAAGTGGCTTGCTTAAGTTGGTGTTGCATCAATTATATATGTAATTTTGGAAACAATAATTCATAGTATGTATTCCTGGCATATGTGAGCATGGCTCGAATGCCATTTCCAGGGGGTCTCCCATCCAAGCAACTTACGAGCTATAGAACTGCGCCATGTGCCTTCAAACCATCACCATTCCAGAATACAGCATTTGTCTGAAAGCGCTATTACAACCTTCAATTTCTTTATTCTCTCATTCCTTATCAGTTTAATATAAGATTCTTGTTCACTTTCTGCCATTTAATAATTGGCCAGATTGTATTGCCTTCTTGCTAAACAAGGATGACTGTGAACCGAATTAATCCTTTGTGAAACAGCTAGGTTTTTACAAACCTGGACAATTGCTTAGCATTGTTCTGTGGTGATTAACATCAAGGGAGAAATGAGCTTTTTAGAAAGCAGGCTGCCTGGAGCAGCTCCATTTAATGAGGGTGTAGCTAAATTAGGATGATTTTTGTCTTCTGAAAATATCTTTACACTCTCAGGAATTCTGGATTTATGCTAGTTTACCATCTTTCTAATGCATTTTACTAGTGGAAGCCTAATTTTTAGGTCTACTGTTCAGCTTTTTTAGATGGAAAGTAGGAGAAGTTCTGCAGTAGTTCCCCTCTTACCTAGGGGTTCTCTGAGCTGGAACCACACATTCATGCCATGACCCCACAGTCCAGCAGATACCAAGGCACCAAGTCGGAGGCTAGCGTAAGATCAGGTTCCTGACTAGGAGCCTCATGCTGTGAATGATGGTACGCAGTGCAATTTTTTTAAGAAAAAGAGTTGTGTGAACTCCTCCCTTTTTCTCACAATGGCAATAGCGGCTACCTGAGAGGTGCCGGAACTGTGTTCCGGTGAGTTCCAGCTGAAGAAAAGCCCTGGCAGTACTCTTGAACCAGAGGGTGGTGTTACAGCACCAGAGTCCATAGAACAGGATCCCTCAACCAGAGGAACATGATACTGCCTCCCACAGTATCTTGCCATTTCAAGGTGAAGGTAACACACCATAGAATGCAAAAGTGCCTGTCTGGAAGGCTAGCCCTTTAAGAAAGCCCCAGTTTACTTAGATTTGAGTCAGAAACCTGGATGCCTGCTTGCCAAACACAAGCTTCATTCAGTATTTTGCGTAAAAAAGTAAAATAGGCTGATGGGTCCTCTCTACCGCCAAATCTAACAATTCTCTAGTTTCTGCTAATTGTTTTTTCAGGTCCTATTAGATATCTAAAACACCAGTTAAATAAGCCAATTTGTATAATGAACGATTCCTGTGGGTTCTTCAGATAATTTAAACAGAATATTTGAAACATGGAGTGAATATCTTTATAAATGTGCCAACCATGTATTTGATTTGGCAGCAAATAATGTGGCACGCTAACAGTAACTCTGCACAATAGCACTTCAAATCTCAGTGTTTTTAACACGTTCCTAATTAGGTGTGAAGTGATGTGAAGTGATCGAAGGTTGATAGCATCGCAGTGGTTGAAGCGCATTCAGATTTTCTACTAACACAGTTTATTGGGTTGGTAGTCAACTAATACTGGATATTAATCTGGATCGACAGTTTGTGAATCAAGGTTTCACTTACATTATGAAAAAGCTAACAATCCATATTTGAAGGGTGCCAGAGTCTTTCACCCAGAATCTGAGCCAGTAAATGTTGCCTGAGAAAAAAATGGTCCTAGGATTGAGGCAGAACTAAATGTCATGCCAAACATAGGTTGCTGCTAAATACACAGAGTCTGTGACAAGTTCACCCTCCTCTTCTCAATAATATTATATTTAAGAATATACAAATTTCCAGTTTGCACAGCTATGTACAATAAACAGAATGTATAAAAGATATAAATATATGCACAGCAGTTTAAAAACAAATCTTTAAAAGATACATTTTTGGTAATTGCTTAATATAGATTTACTTACAGAAGCATATTATGTTATGTATTCTTCTTCTTGCCCCATTTCCAGGCACCCAATATTGTTGAGAGGCGGTAGAGGAATGCACAGTGTGATGTCATTCTGTCATGTATTTCCTTAAGATATTAAGGGGAGATAAGGGAAAATACCCATTTCATTGTCTTACATCTGATTCTGCCCTTCCATTGTGATCTGTACATGTCTACTCAGAAGTAAGTTCCTCTTTTTTCAGTGGGACTTACTCCCTTGCTAGGGTGTTTAGGATTGCAGCCTTTTAAATCTGGTTTTCATACTAGGCCAGAGCCCGAAGAACCATTGTACATTTTGTATCTCATCAATATGGCTAGGAGCACTCTTTTTGTTCAGCCTCTAGGATTGTTGCTTTTTCTCTTAAAAGAAGAGTTTTGCACTTGCACTGGAAGCAGAAATTCAACTTGTGAAAATTTCCTGGCAAATTGTTGCAGTGATGGGAAAAAGCTGTGCCTGTTGAATTTCTGTTTGCCATGAAGCAGTTAAAAGGACAAAGATCCTCTTGTCAAGAAAGAGAGAGTGATAATCCTGAAGACTAAACGGATCATAGAAAAAACAAAAACAAAAGATCTTAACATCTCTCAACCTATTTCAGAATAATAATAAAAATAATAAAAATAATAAAATTTATTATTATTGGTACCCCGCCCATCCGGCCAGGTTTCCCCAGCTACTCTGGGCGGCTTTCAACAAAGATTAAAATACATTAAAATGCCACACATTAAAAACTTCCCTAAATAGGGCTGCCTTCAGATGTTTTCTAAATGTCAGGTAGTTGTTTATCTCTTTGACATCTGATGGGAGGACATTCCACAGGGCAGGTGCCACTACCAAGAAAGCCCTCCCATCAGATGTCAACCTTTGGTGAGGCAGGTGGGGACACTTTTGCATCTTCTGTCTCTTCAGTTTGTTGATGAACAGAAAGAGCAAAGGATTATGAAGCAAAAGTGGGCGATTGGGTGTGGGAAGGAGATCACTCAGAGAGGGATGGGAGAAGCGTGGCTGGCTCACATCTCTGGTTTGTAGAGGATTCAGAGAGGTTTTCACTGCACTAGGTGAGGAGCCACAATACAGGAAAACATCCTTGAGGGTGAAAGTAGGGAACACTGTGAAGCCCCGACAGTTAAAGACAACTGCACATTTTGCGCAGAAGTTGATCTTGTTGTGGTTACATTGGTGTTTCCTGCAGCAAACATGTAGAAGGCTAAATGTCAGATGTGAATCCTTGTTTACCTATAGCAAAGTGATTTGTCACATAAATATTAATTTAGACATTTCATTTGAAGTTGACAAGTCAACTAGATGTTGAACATACAACCTTTCCCCCTTGCTCCTGAGGAAAATGAAAGAGAAAAATTCGCACATTCCCCCACTGGGTATTAGGCAGCCTGATACCCATGTTCTAAATGCATTATATTAATTTCAATATCATTTCTGTGATAAGTTTTCAGACTAGATACATGTAACCCACTTCTCTCAATTTTAGTCAACTAGCACTGATTAGGAAGTTGCGAGTGCTGATTTCAACAGCTTCCCCCCCCCCCCCCATAGCCTTGCATATAAGTCTATGAAGTTATGAATCTGCATACATTTTTACTAGGTATATAGGTATACTATACCTATACCTCAATGCCTCAATATACACGTTTCTTTAACTTTGTCACCTAGAGGTTATTCCTACCGTGTTTCTCATATTATAAGACATGTCTTATATTTATTTTTTCCTCAAAAAAACACACTATGGCTTATTTTCAAGGGATGTCTTATTTTTTTCCTCCTCCTTGCCGTGGCCGGCATTGCTGCTGCGCCTATCACTATGTCTTATTTTCGGGGTATGGCTTATATTCCTTGAATGCTTAAAAATCCTGCTATGGCTTATTTTATGGGTATGTCTTAAAATATGAGAAACAGGGTAGTTGTCATCACGTGGATAGTTGAGTGGTTATTGTTAAGTTTTTCAGACTCTCATCAAATGGTTTTTCACCGAAGTTACCCCCCCCCCCCGGGATACTGAGAATGAAAACTTTTTTGCTGCAGAGGAACTTCATTAAACCCGAAATATGGGATCCCCTCCAAACCTGTGCCACAGTTTTGCAGTTGTTTTGCAGGGTTTTGCAGAGCAAACCTCACGTTTTGCAGCCCCCCCCTGTCAAACTGAGTAGTCAAACTGGGGTTTGTCGTTAACCCCCCCAAAAAAACAACCCCTGCGGAGGAGCTGCTTGCCAAGGGGGGCTGAGTTTTTTTGTCTTCTCCCCCTAGGAGATTGAGAGAAGGAATGGTGAAGAGGTTGAGAGGGATAGCCAAGAGTTTTTGAGGAAAAGATACTGAGGAGATGGCAGAGATAGTGAACAAAAATGAACTACCTTCAGATGACAGGAAGAGCAGTCTTCTGGCCTGACTCCGCTTTAATCCAGCCACAGTTTATTGCCAGGGGAGTGACTGAGACTGGGGCCTCTAGCTGCCTTCCAGCCCAGACTGTAAGATCAGACAGGTCTGAGAAACCCCAATTGCTCATCTGTGGATAACTGATTTACTAGATTCTGAGCCTTCTCGTGTTTTGTTTAGCGACGTGTATATTTATCTGAAATGTTCCTCTTTTGTATTTCTCCCACTCCAAATTCAGTCAATTTGCCTATAAGCTGTGATGTCAGTTTTCTGGAACATTTTGAATTGGTATTTTTCCTTAAATTCCTCCCCCACCCCCAATTACGGTAAGTTACAATGGAATTTTTTTTGATGCCCCAAGAGAGCGATCTTATTTAGCATGCTTATTTTATTTGTATTTAGTAAATAAAGCTAAAAACTTTGAAATTGCCAAGCTTACCTAATATTTATTTGCAGTTGGCACCATTCATTGTTTCGGTGGAAAAAATAAACACTGGAGAACCTTCCACCCTACAAGTTCTCCTTGTAATTCTGTTGGCAACTTAATCAAAGGCTGTGACATTTATCCCCCTTCATCCATCCCATTTCAGTTAAACAACAACAACCAGTAAGCCTAGGATTCCTAGTAAAAGAAGTTGCCAGTATGGAAAGTGGGGTTAACAAATGTTGCATGTATAAAATACATTTTTGCTAAGAGTAGTAGAAATATCCAGACCACTTACATTTTATTCTGCAACCTAAAACAACTTTACACAGGAAGCAACTATTGTTTATGTTTTTCTAACTTCAGGGTTACACGTTACTGTAATGTAATTTAAGTAGGCCTACCTTTGACAATTTGGAAGCTTCACCCGGCGCAAAACCCCCCAGCTGGTGTATGTTTCTTTTTTGTTTTGTTTTCAATTTTCATTGAAGGTGTCTCACATCACTTCTAGGGACTAAGTTTCTGTCTCAAAATGAAATTCAGGTAAAATCATAGCTAAAAAACAAGTTTGGAGTGACACAGTTTGAACACTGCCATTTCGATGGTAGAATGGGGAGACTTTGTACTGCCACATCTGTGTGGAGTAAACCTTATTTGCCTGGCATTAAAGCATGACCCAAATGATCATGTTCAGTTGAATATGGAAAGTGCCAAGATAACTGCGTTAGGGCTAGAAATCCTTGGGTAGAATCTTACTCAGTTTTTTCAGTATGCAAGTTGACCTTGCTGGTTTCGTTGTAAGATTTAGCGACGTCTAAGTTTGGCTGCTTTTGAAGTTTTCACTGAGGCTTGTTTAATCTAAGGGATTTCCCCTGTGAAGCCATTATTCTGTCCTAATGCCATTATTCTTGTAGAATTGTTAGTACTACATATTCAGTATTGGGACTTTACTAAAAAGCTGAAATTGTAAAAGTTGAAAAAAGAGGGCTTTGGGACATTTGTAAAACGTTTACTATCTTAATTAATTAATTAATTAATTAATGTATTTAATTAAATTTAGTTACATTTTAACCAGATTAAGAGTTGATTTATGGCATCCTAAAATGCCTGCAATGAGTTTCAAATGTTCATTAGTCTATGTTCCAGCTAAACTTACAGGTGGGGATTCTCAAACTTATGGGGACATTGTGGAATTTTGAAATAGTGCCAAGAAATACTGACTTCTTCTCTAGATTTCCACCCCCCCTGCTCCCACACTACACTGCTTTTCCATTTAGTAAAAGTCAGCTACAACAGAATTAAAACAGATCTTCTTGAATTTGCATGATTTAAATAGAGAAAGGGCTCCCATTCGTTCACACTTTCCACAGGATCTGGGTAAAAGTCTGTTCCACTAAAATCAGAAAACAGATCTTATTACATGGTTTTTAAAATGAGATCCACCCAGGACCATGATCAAATGAGATTTTACATCGGTGTCTATAGACTGCATGCATGCTAAAAATCATGGATCCAGCACTTGCCAGCAGTTACATGACACATACAGAAAGATGAACCCACGACATGGATCCTGATGAATTATCATGATTTTTAGATGATATGTCAATAAAACCATCATGTCACATAATATATCTGAGGTTACCTATGATTTGCCTGAGGTATGGGGAGAAACTTTTGTAAAAATCATAAGCATCCAAAAAAATTATGCCCCTAATTCAGGGGTTCCCAAACTAAGGCCTGGAGGCCGGATGCGGCCCAATCACCTTCTCAATCCGGCCCGCAGACGGTCTGGGAATCAGCATGTTTTTACATGCGTAGAATGTGGCCTTTTATTTAAAATGCATCTCTGGGTTATTTGTGGGGCTTAGGAATTCGTTCATTTTTTTTTTCCAAAATATAGTCCGGTCCCCCACAAGGTCTGAGGGACAGTGGACCGGCCCCCTGCTGAAAAAGTTTGCTGACCCCTGCTCTAATTCATGTTTTTTTGCCATTTTACAACCCATTCACTCAGTTTGGAGAGTTCCCTTTGGAGCTCTTCACAATCTCTCTTTGTTGTAGTGACCATCAGCAAACTTGGCCGCCTCACTGCTAACTCTATAAATTGTTATGAACTCATTAGAAAGCTCAGTTCCCAATGCTGATCCTAGAGGGACTCTATTTTCTATACCTTCATTCAGAAAACTGTTCATTTATCCCTACTCTTTGCCTCCTGCAACTTAATCAATTCCTGTAAGAGGGCCTAAACCTCTTATACCTTGGCTGTTAAGTTTATTCAGGAGTCTTTGGTGAGGTACTTTGTTGAAAGCTTTTTGAAGCTCCACGTACACTATGTCAACCAGATCACTTCTATCTATATGCTTTTGTTGACACTCTCAAATAACTCTAAAATAGAAAAATAGAAAAATTCCTTCAGTAGCACCTTAAAGACCAACTAAGTTTATATTTTGGTATGAGCTTTCGTGTGCATGCACACTTCTTCAGATACACTCTGAAAGCTCATACCAAAATATAAACTTAGTTGGTCTTTAAGGTGCTACTGAAGGAATTTTTTTATTTTGCTTCGACTCAGACCAACACGGCTACCTACCTGTAACTAACTCTAAAATAGGTTCATGATACGTTGAATGTTCTCCATAGCAGGTGCTTTACCACTGAGTGTGTGTGAGAGCTCCCAAGTGTGAGTAGGTGTGGCACTTGGAGGAAGGGCTAGTACATTTTTGGGGTTGCGCTTCTGCAAGGTTACTTGAGAGCTAGTGTCAGATTTCTTAATTTAGGCAGCTTGAGCAAAAGGCTTATGTGGCAATGCTTCCTATATTTTGTCAGCTTCAAGAAACTGAGGACACTTGACAGCTTCCTCTTTCTTTATACTTTTATTTTATTTATACTTATAGAGCAAACTGCTTAGCTTTTAATTTCATTTGAACACATCTTCAGACTTTCCCATTTATTTATTGGTCCCTGTGACAAGGCTGCATTAAGTGCCCACCTACGGTACTTCCAGGGTGTCTGGGGCTGCATTTGGTGAGCTAGTTCTGTGTAGGGATCTCAACCACAACTTGTGTTGATTTGGAAGACTGATAAGTGAAATGATGTCTCTGACCACTGCATGGCAGATAGACAGCTTGGCACTAGTCTTCGGTAAGCTTATGTTCAGGTAGGCGAAATTGATATGAGAGCAACCCTTAAAGGGACAGGCCTTAATTAGAACCAAAGATGGCGTATTGGTTTCATGGCATCCTGCCCCCCCTGCATTACCCAGTGAGATATTTGTACAGAATATTTTGGATACGTTTTGGGATCTCATAGAATTGTAGAATCATAGAATTGTAGAGGATCATCTAGTCCAACCCTCTGCAATGCAGGAATAGGCAGCTGTCCCATACAGGGACTGCATTTGCAACCTTGGCGTTATCAGCACCAAGCTCTAACCAACTGAGCTGTCCTCAACATTATTTTTATTGTCTGTGCCTCTGATGTGTTGTTCAAAATTTACAGAATAATATGGATGAAATGCTGGCCCCTGCACTGATTCAGAAGAGATTTCAGTCTAAATGTGGGGACATGCAGGAAAGAGATGCAGGAGGTGGCAGGGGGAACGAGGGCTGAGTGCGAATGAAATGCAGTTAGAGGTGCTTAGGTTTTATTTCACTAGGGATTAGGATTTAGGAGCAACAGAAGAGTGGAGTTTGAGGAGGCCCTGAGGAGGAGCAGCATGCAGATGTAACTTGTGTTTTAATGTATTGGATATTTGATGTTAGCTGCCCTGAGCCCAGTCTTGGCCGGGGAGGGCGGGATATAAATAAAAACTTACTTACTTACTTACTTACTTACTTACTTACTTACTTACTTGTGCAACTACATTCTAGGCATTAGGGGCAGCAAAGGGGGAATAGGCAGAGTTTAAATGCTGAGAAGTCAGCATATGAAACAGCTAATGGTTGGGGGAATAGCTTAGAAAAATGAAACAAAGCATCGTCCCAGTGAATTAAAAATACAAATCCTGCTCCTACTTCTCTTCCAAAGTTCTAACTTAATGGTTTGCTGGTTCAAAAACCAAACAAAACACTGACTGGGAATCCCCACCCAACACTAAAAGTTTCCAGTTGTAGAATATTAATAACCAGCTTAATACTGAGTCTGCATGAGTCAGTACTTTATTTTTTCATAGCTTAAAAGCATGCCTTGCATATTTTCATGCAAATGAAAGAAATCATGTTTTTAAAGGCTGTATAAAAAGCTTTTTTGGTATATTTGCCTTTAAAAACAAAAACTATCCAGTTATATTTCAAGTTGTTTCTGTAGGAAGTGTGAAGTGGGCATTTAGAGACAGTTCCTTTTTTAAAAATAATTTTATTAAGTTTTTAAAACAAAATTTAACATATTCAAAAAACTCAAATTACATTTTACATAATATACTCAATATACCCCCCCTCCTCCGAGACTTCCCCCAACTTCCCTTTCTGGTTCAGAATGTATTATTTTTGTTCTGCATATAGTTTTATATCCCTTCTGTGATAATAAACTTATTTCTTAATCTGTAGGCTACTTAGTCTCTTAGACCTTATTTGTATTTACTATTTGTATTTGTCCATTGTAAGCGTATTACTCGAATCCTACAAGTGAGTTCATTTCAGTATGTATGTACCGTATATCTTAAAAGGTTCCCAATCCTTTTTGAAGTCATTATTGTCTTTGTCTGTAAGTCTCTCAGTTAGCTTCGCCATTTCCGCGTAGATTTTCGAGACAGTTTCAAATGCTGAAGAAATTTAAAGGTCTGTTCTTGAGAAGCCTGCAACTGGGCATTATTATCCAAGCTTGAACTTACTGTACTCCAAATTAGGGCTTCGAGTGTTTTCTCTCTCCACTGGAAGGCAACTTTCTACTGTTGGGAAGTCACAGCCTGTACTATACAGTAACTGCAAAGTTCAAAACAGATAAAACTTCTCTTCTCAAGGCAAGGATGGTTGGTTTGGTCAGGTGTGGGGAACCTTTGAATCTTCAGATGTTCCTGATCTACAACTCCTATCTGTCCCAGCAAGTATGGCTCATGGCCAGGGATGGTGGGAGTTGTAGTTGAGCAACATCTGGTGGTGGTGGGGGGGGGGCAAATGCCAAGCTACCCTCTAATGCTGTACTGTGTTCATGCACAGCACCTTTTTTGTATCATAGGTTGTTGCTACTATTAAGAGTAATTAGAAGCCCAAACTTGCCACATCATTTTCTAAAATGCTAATTTAGCAGGGAGCAGAGTCACTGAAATCATATTTCATGATTACTGTATTAGTGACTCATCATCCAGTTTGGGCATTCTTTATGCTCAGAATCAGTTTGCCAGAGGTTTGCCAGAATCAGTTTGCCAGAGCCCTTTATTTTCGGGGCTTTAAGGAATTTAACGAGGACTAAAAGGGGCGAAATGCAGTTAACCCTGGCTACATGGGTTCATGTGCTGACAGGGCTATCAACTTCTGATTTTAAAAAATGTGGGCACATTGATCGGTCCAAGCAAGTCAGTGGAAAGAAGTAGAAGCAAAAGTTGTAGCAGCAGCTGGAATGCCAGGAGGAATGAGGTGAAGACATGGAACTGCCCTGAGAACTCTGAGTATAAGGCGGTATACAAATTCAATAATTTGTTTATTTATTTTTAAAAATTGAACACTGCCACCCACTCCACTGCCTCCCTTTTGCCTCTGCACTGAGTAGAACAGAGTTGGGGAGACATTCTGGAGATATTTTGGGAGGGAGTCAGTTAAGTTTTATTGTTTACTAACTGGCCTTGCCACGCGTTGCTGTGGCATTGTTTGTTAAATGGCGGATCAGAGTCCCCCTTCAGATTCCCCAGACCATCAGAGTCCCCCGTGTTATGTTTAGATAGGGGCATACCTGTGTCTCCCCACACTCTGTAGCGACCCATCCGAGGGAAGGTCTTAGTTATCCCTTTCACCTATTGACAGACTCCCCCCCCATCCCAATCAGGGAAGGACTTAACTATCTGTGCCCTCCATTTTGACCCCCACAATCCACCCCAACCAGGAAAGGGTTTACCTTTCCCTGAGCCCTATTTGCCCCCCCCCAACCGATTGAGGGTAATATGGAGGGGGTGGGGTGGGGGTTTGGTGGGTGGTGTTGTAGAGTGAGGGTAGTATGTAGGTGGTTTGTGGGTCCTGGGTGAGCGATGTTGTAGAGTCAGGGTAATATGGAGTTGGTCAGGGCTGTTGAGGTGGGATTTCTGTGTGTGTTGGGGTGTGGGGGTGGATTGGGGAAGGTGGAATGGTGGGCCTGTTCTTGAGTCGGACTGGTGTATGCTGGTGGCGGAATCCGGGTGGTGGGATCGGTGGGTGTTGGATCGATGGGGGGGGGAGATCCATGGGGTGGGGGGGAGTGTGGATTGGTGTGTTTTCCGGGGGGCCCCCAGAGGGATCGGGTGGGCGGGATCCGTGGGGTGGGGTGGTTTGCGGAGAGGTCTAGGCCTCTTCTGGAGGTGGCCTGGTCCCCGGGGGGGGGGGATCAGTGATGGCGGGATCGGCAAGGTGGAGTGGGGAGTGACTGGGGGAGACGGGATTGGCGGCGGTGTAATCCACGGGGTGGGGATTGTGGATTGGTGTGTTCTCCGGGGGGGCCCCGGCGGGATCAGCTGGGCGGGATCCATGGGGTGGGGGGTTTGTGGAGAGGTGTAGGCTCTTATGGTGGGGTGGGAATGCCTGGGGGTGGCGGGATCGCAGGTGGAGTGATCTGCAGGGTGGGGTGGGGAGTGCCTGGGCGTGACAGAATGGGCATCGGCGCGATCGGTGGGTTGGGGGGACTGCTTGGGGGCGGCGGGATCTCATGTGACTCTGAGGTTGTGGCCAAATTTCAGGGCGATCGGGTAAGTGCTTGTGGGAGAAAAGTGGGGAATAACACACATGCACCTTCACCATTTTTATATACAGTATATAGATTGCTCTCAAATTATTATTTTTCTGTGAGTTTAGTATAATTGGCATGTGATTCTTAATCAGTACTCTTGCTGTGTACTAACCCTTGGATTTTGTGAAGCATTTAACTGCTCTAAGTTGCTTTGGGAACCAATCTTGGTTGAGCGGGATATAAATATACTAACAGTGCAGTTGCTAATCATGTTTGCTCGGAAGTAAGTCCTACTGTGTTAAATGGGACTTAATCGCCAAGTAAGTGTGCACAGGATTGCAGTTTAAGTGAATAATAAAGCTTTTCATTTGCTCCTGTGTCTAGTGATGGAAGTCACAATGTGCGGCTGCTGCTCATGTTACCTGCTTTCTAGAGCATGTTGGTTCAGAAGTGACACAAAACGATAGTTTGTACTTGTGAAATTTGTGTTCCAGATGTGGAGGTAGAGCAAACTACATTTCAGGGTTGTTCTGTTACCCTCTTCATCCGTGTTGTATGAGAATCTCTAGATGGTTATCAAAAAAGCAGCCACTGAAGTTGGAGCAACATTCCCAGCCATACTTTGCTGATTTGGATGTACTGTAATGCCAAGTCACAGCTTGCCCAAATTATAGTCTCAAAGCATAATTTCGGATCTAAGTTTGCAAACAATGGTTGTCAGATGATGGCGGCCTGGACACCACAATAAACCATGGTTTGAAGTTTATGTCTGAGCTTATGAGTTTATGGGAAGGCCCATAAGTGCCGATACCACTTTGTTCTGCTTGTGCTGCCTTTTTCTTCTAGACTACTGTTTTATTGTGATTACTGTGAAATACATTAGTGAGCTGTTGCTTAGGGTAGGAATCAGATCCCCCAACCTTGTATTTTAACTTATAATGGTAAGAGGTGCCATATGATGTGCTTCTAGTTCCCCTGAACAAATAGTTGATTCAAAACTTGATGAGACATCTGATACGTGGGCTCCCGGGTGTAGTATGCCCGTTGCCTGCAGTTTATAGCAATTGCTAATAAAGTTCAGGTTTAGTTCAATCAAGACTGTTAGGATGGTTTCTAAAAGCTATGCAAGCTTTAGTCTTTTTATATCTTGGAAACCTCTTATGTGTGCATAATATAGGTCCATTGTTAAGATATTTGTGTTTGGTGGAATTTTGCTTTGGCTCATAGGCATACTTGTCCCCTTACAGCTAGGTCCCCTGGAGTTCAGAAATACTTTAAGACTACTTTCATACTAAACCTTTTCTTCTTGTTGTTGTTCTTAAAATCCCTCTAGCATTCTCACTATTGCATTTGCTTCTGTTGTTGTTTGATGGCTTTGTGTACTTCATATTTTGTGTTCATTACTCTTTTGGGATTTTTTTTAATTTTTTTTTGGTGCAACGGGGCTCTAAAACAGAATGCGGAAATTTCCTTGATCTTTCTATAGCTGTTATGAATGCAATGCAAGGCCTGCCATTGCTTTGAGTACTGAAGTAATGTAAGCTGTCACTGTATGGAGATCTAGGCATCATGGAGATGGTGGCCTTTTAGCAGGAATGCAAAGTTAATGATGCCTGAGGATGTGGTTAAGATGCTTTCAACTTCACAGCCTATTACATGCTCTCTTTCATATTTATCCTGGCTGATTAGTGCCAGTCCTTGAAGCTTTACTGGGTAGCTCCAAGGTGTGATGAATGCTTTGTTTCATGATAGGATGGTCCCTGCTGCTTTGGAGGAGTTGGTAGTGTGGCTATGCAAAGGGGGGAAATCACTTTGGGGGCAGAGGTTTATGCCAATTATTGCATGCAAACTACTTTCAACACACCTTTTTGAGATAGGGTGGTGCTGGTTCAGCTGTGGATGCTTTTCTAGTCTGGTCTGGTTTTGGGGCAGAATTGGTCTCAGTCACCCTGATAGATGACCTTCGTGATGGGGAAGTGTGAGCATGTTGAGATTGCTTGGATCTCTCTGTGACCATTGATACCATTCACCACATTATACTCCTGGACCATCTTTGTAGGTTGGGGACACCACCATTTCACAATGGTTTTGCTCCTACTTGTGGGATTGCTTCCAGAAAATAGTATTGGGTGGCTTTGTCTCAGCCCCTTGGCAATTGATTTGTGGGAGCCACAGGCAACAATTTCCTTCTGAAACAATTTAATATTTATATGAAGCCAGAGGGGGGCAGTCATTGGGGGATTTGGGGCAAAGTGTCACTAGTATGCTGATGATACCCTGCTATATTTCCTTGGAACATCTGAACCAGGAGAGGCTGTGTATGTCCTAAACTGGTGCCTAAATGCAGTCATAGGCTGAATGAGACCAAATAAACTGTGACTGACAGAGATACTATGGATAGGAAATTCCCAGATCATAACCTTTCTGTTAACTCTATAATGCTATCTATGTGTCTTAAGTGCCCTTTGACAAAGTCATATTGACAGTAGATCCATTGAAATGAATGGACTTAAATTAATTATGATTAACCTAAATCCATTGATTTTAGTGGGTCTCCTCTTGAGTGTGGCATAGTCAAAGGTCATTCTTTGAATTTAGCTTGTTACCAATCTGTCAAAAATGGGAATAGTCCATTTTTTTGGATAATCAAAAGTTTGCATTGGGTGGGGACCTTGACTCTCTAGATTTTCCATCTCCTATCACCCCTGACCTTTGCCTGTGCTATCTGGAACTGATGGGAACTGGAATTTAACAACATACAGAGGGTTTCCCACCCTTGGTCTACATTATTTTATCAAATTGCCCACTAGCTTTGAGTCATTGTACAACGAGTTGAGGATCTTAGTGTACCAAAACATTGTGATAATCATTTCCATCATTCCAGTCTTGAATGTGAGCTTGTTTCTTCTCTTAATCTAAAACAGGGAGAGGTTAGCAGCCAAATTCAATGCCTTGAACCATATGACAATTTGAAGTCTGTGAAGGAGGCAGGAATGGACTAGAATAGTGCATGCTTCCCCCTTCTCATTGCATGTTTAGCAGCAAGTTATGATTGGACTTCTGCATACACCTTCATTAACTAGATAGTTCTGATTCATTCCTTTTGTGCCATCTGTTCATTAAATGACTTTGAGGAGGAAGGTGAAAGAAATTGCTCACACTTATGAGTGTGTTTGAATGAATGATGCTTAATTTGTCACTGGTGATTGCCTAATATTCGGTCTTAATAACTTCTAAAATTTACATTTAATTGGTCTATAGTATAAAGCTCACTGTAAACTAAACCTGCCAAAACACTGATCAGAGAACTGTTTTTCTAAAATAAGTATGCCCAGAAAATAGACTTCATACTTATATGCAATATATGCACAGTAAGCTGCCATTAGTCTTAGCTTTTTCTCAAGGGAAAGATGCTTCAACCTCTCGATCATTTTGGTTGCAATATTCTGTAAGTGGTGGTCCTTTATCTCATATACTCAGCAGCAAACCTGGGTTTGCAACAGGGAGCTGCAGCCAGTCCTGGTTCCTTGCTGAGTGTATCTGTATGATACATGAGTCCTGAAATAGTTTTACACTACATTTTTAGATGTACAGTTGTGTGTATACAACTACAAAATGTAGTGTGTGAGAGGTGTGCAACTAAGTGCATATGGGAGTGGAGCAGCCCCTGCCTTTGTATTGTGTGAACAGAGGGCTTAAGACACCAGTAATACTGCATTCCTCTTCTGACTTGAGAACATGCTTCTAGAGCTACTTGAGCTCAAAGGCATGAATTGTTGACTAGGATATTTAAGCTTGCTAATCTTGGAAGATTAAACTGATTTTACTAATTTAGGAGTGGTAATTCATCTCTGGAAGCTGAAGGATTTTTGGAAGGCTTGCCAATTAGTATTTGGTTGTACAGTAGTTAATTTTCAGCTATATGTGTAACAGCAGTGGTTCACTGTACCATAGGTGTCGGTTATTCATTGTTTCAGAAAAATCATATTCTTAAGTCTTATTCAGTCATTATCCCCTCAATGTAGTTACCACGGTGCAAGAGGGAGAGACAGGGTGAGGACATTAGCCCTTCCCCCCACTTTATGTTTCCGTGGTCATTTCTACTGTCCATGTGTTGGAGGCAATTTACAACTGAGGACTCTAGCTTGCACAGAACATCTAGTCAAGTAGAGCAGGTGTCCCACTGCAGACATTCAGCCCCCACCATGTGGAGGCCTTCAGGAATTTCAGCATGTACAGGGTGAGTCCTTTAAAAGAGGCCCCATGGATACAGACAACACATGTTCCATGGGGCCTCTTTTAAAAGACTCACCTTGTACATGCAGGAGAAACTGTCCCAAATGAGCTCATTTCTGCTTGCTCCTTTGCATGATGGTGACCACGGGGTGGGAGGGAGAGTAATTGCAACAACATTTCAAAGCAATTGGCAAGAAATGCTAATTAAATTCAAAAATCTCTGAACTACACCTGAAAGTAGTGCCCATAATTGTCAGGTGCACTGCATATGAATTAAGTTCATTTGGGGCATAACACTGAATGAACAATTTCTAGTTCAGGTTCATTCTCTTACATGTGTTTTGTACTCTTTAGACCCTTTGAGCCTTTATGCTTAAAGGTCATAATTGCTGAGGAGTGTGTGTGGAAATTAAACAACTCACATCCCATTGTGTGTGCTTTGATGTTTTCTTAGTCTTCTTAAGTATGTTGTATTCTTCAGCACAACAGCTTGTGAATGCTGAATTTTCGTTTGCAATCATTTGCACCAATGGTTCCCAACCTTTTTACTTGGTATGGTGACCCATCAATTTATCAGTTTTTTTGGACTTTAAGTCGTTGGCAGGCATTGGTTTTGTGCATTTTAATTGCATGTTTGTGTATTTTACCTTGAGGCATCCAAGCAACAATTTACTTAATGTCCGTATTAATGTGGAATTTGTTGATTTGTTTATAGTACTTAAAAAGTTACCCATAGTTTTGTTTATGGGAATATAAGAACACCAACCATCTGATTGCAGGATATTCCTCCATAAGCTGTGGAAATTTGTTTTTAAAACATACTTTTACATAAACCCTGTTATATCTAACAACATATTAATATTTTAAATATTTTTATTCTAAATGAAGTCCATTTCAGCGAATAACAATGGGATTGCTAAACTAGCATTTTGCCAAAGAGTAGTTCAACTTTAATGGTTGTCAGACATGGTTCTCATATCATTATGGATACATAACCTGTTTTTGTACAGTGGAACCTTGGTTTATGAACACCTCGGTTTACGAATTTTCAGTTTACGAACGCTGCAGACCCATCTGGAACGGATTAATTCACTTTCCATTACTTTCCATGGGAAAGTTCGCTTCAGTTTATGAATGCTTCAGTTTATGAACAGACTTCTAGAACCAATTACACCCATGCTTCAGTTTAAGTACGCTTCAGGTTGAGTACTCCGCAGACTCGTCTGGAACGGATTAATCCACTTTCCATTACTTTCAATGGGAAAGTTCGCTTCAGTTTATGAACAGACTTCTGGAACCAATTGTGTTCATAAACTGAGGTACCACTGTATTTTGTCTTCATAGCAGCCATTCCTGAAAAATATGTATCGAAAAGATATTTCCTACCAAATGGCAGCAGCACAGATATTGCTTCATCAGCAAGCTCTGGATACTCTGTGGCAACATGAAAGCAAAATTCAGAGCACCTCATTTACAAAAGTTATCTTAGATGGCAATTGAAGGAGCTGTTCTTTTGCACAATGAAGACTTCATGACATCAGTTGCAAATGGGTTTTGCACCTACTCAACCTTCTCAGTTTCTAAGGAGACTTCAAATTACCATTGACTTAACTAACTTTGGCAGCAGGTTCAGTGATGGTTCACTTGTACAGGGAGTTTCTTTGAGTGATTAGTATAGCTCATCTGTGATGCACAGCTGCCAAAGGAGCGCCTTGTGGTGACTGGATCTGCCAGCAGACAGCAGTTCCCAAGTGTTACAGTGTAAGACCTGAGCCATCCGGATGTTCAGAGACATGTGTTTATTCAGATCCTGACCCACTTGTGGGTCATGACCCATAGGTTGGGAAACAGTGATTCAGATGAACTTGAATTGAACTGTGAACTGGATGGTGGTGAATTGGAATTAGTGCCTTTTGGGCTTCTTGAACTTGTTCCTTTTAAAAATGAATTCCCAAGTGGCTATCTCATTTTTGTTCTTATAGCAAGAAAATGCTTTTTGGGAGGGGATAAGGTGGGAGGAGGGAGGGGGGAGGTCAAACCCAACTTATAATGGACCCCCTTTGATTCTCAACGCCCACGGGTCCTACTGGTGGCAGAAGTGGACGGGTGGGTGGAGGGAAATTGAAGGGACAGTGTTATATTGTATGTTTTGTGTGTCTTGTTTGTATAAAAAATTAATAAAATTGTTATTAAAAAAGAAAAGAAAATGCTTTTTATCCTCCGGCAGGAAAATAATGAAAAAAAGGCATTCATGTACATCGGTAGAAATAGAATAGATTTGGACCTTGTCATGAAATTTGGCACAGAATAGTGGATGAAGAAGGACTCAATAGCAGCTTGCATGTGGGTCGCAAGATAGGTAATGCATGTATTAGGAATCAAGTTTTGAAGCCTGTGTCCAGTTTTGTCCCAGAAAAACTGGGGACTAAGAAACAAGAAGTGAGCAGAGCTGGCTGGTGCTGCCATCCATTTATTATAATTATGATATAAATATCATAATTATTCTGCCACTCCTGTCAAAGGGGC
Source organism: Zootoca vivipara (assembly GCF_965207765.1). Classification (NCBI taxonomy): domain Eukaryota; kingdom Metazoa; phylum Chordata; class Lepidosauria; order Squamata; family Lacertidae; genus Zootoca; species Zootoca vivipara. The sequence continues at coordinate 17,391,855 of NC_142598.1, forward strand.
CCAGGGCAGCAGACACAGGAAAAGTAAAACAGTGTCAGACTAGTGGGTTTAACTCCGCGAAAGGTTACACTCTTGTACCTGCTACACTGGATCTTGTGGATCTAGGGAGTTTATCCAGTGACCTATTTTAAGCAGGAAAGCAGTTGGCCTTTTGATAGCTTGTCTATTTTATGCTGACAGAAATAAGTTCACTGGAAAAAGTGTCACCCTGTGGTGGCAGGGAGAAATGACATCTACACTTTGTTTCAGTTCATGTATTAGCCTCATATGTCTAATTTTTCTTCTCTGCACTGTGACAGGCACCCATCATTTAATGTCAGCCCCATCCCATATATGCCTTGAAATATTTACCTACATTCCTTAAATCTCTGGTATTTATTCTGGCAATCGTAGTGTTATTTAACAGATTGTTTTCCTCTCTCTTTTCAGGTCTCTGGATGGCAGACTCTGAAAAGAAATGCAGTTTTAAGAGGTATGTTGACCATGTGTGCTTCTTGGGAAAAGAGCGCTTTACTGATGGAATTGGACTTCTCGCGTCTCACTTTAAATAGATGAAAGGGGAAACAGGGATTGAAAACAACAAGCACACCTAAATTGAAATCGGCGCTTTTGAAGTTCTAGTCACTATAAAAATTTGCAAAACGCTTAGTTTTACTGTAAAGAATAAAATTGCTGCTGTCCCACCAGATAGAACCTGTTTTAGCCTCAACATCAGATTTGTTATGGGTCCAGTATAAGTTGCTTTTAATGTTAGCCTTTAGTGTTAGGGTGTGACAGTTGTGTAGAAGCTCAGGGAGGATGAGGTAACTGTTTTAATCTTGAGGGGTTTTTAAATGTAGGAATACTTTTTTTATTCAACTGAAATATCTCGACACTCTTTCACATAAAGAATGTCAATGGAGATCCCCAAATCTATTTGAATTGCATCACTATAAAATATTTGAACTTACCCTCCTAACTGGAAATAGGGAATTCCTGTCAGTGGCAAGGACTCCTTCATGCTCTGATTCCTGCCACAAGAAATGTTTAATGTGTTCAAAGTTTTGGAAATATCGCAGAAGAGTCTTTGTGTGGTTAAGTTATCCTTGCAAGGCTACTGAGAGTCACCCAAACTCTAAGCTAACCCTGCTTCTTCTGGGGTAGTTTGTCCATCAGCCTGCACTCATCTCTCACCTGTGAATCCTAGAGGCTGTCAGCATGCAACAGCGACCACACCCTGGGAACGGCTTCGGCTAGCTGGCTAAACCAGGTGAGGGTAGCCGATGTGACTCAACCATTGATGAGTTAGGGACTTCCCTTGCATGTGAAGACAGACTCCTGCAGATTGAGCAGACAAGACTAGTATTGTCTCCAACAGTCAAGGAGATGGTTTCTGCACATGCTGCAGAGGGAAGTGAGGGGCAGATGGGGCTCATCCAGCTGGAAAGGTAGCCCACCTAGGAGAAGGAAAACTCTGATGCTAAATCTCTGCTGCCTTGTGGAATACCTTCAGGAGAAGAAAAGGCAAAGGAGCAGGGCTTTTTTTTTTCTGCCGGAACTTGCCGGAAGTCAGTTTCAGCACCTCTCAAGTGGGCGCTATTGCCGTTCTAAGAGAATGAGGGAGGTTTTCATGGTGAGTCCTGGCACGTCTTTTTTTTTAAAAAGCACTGCTAAGGACTTGGAGTAAACCCAAGACAAATCCAGAGTGGAGACCCTAAGACAGTTGGATGGTGACTTGTACACCTCCTTCTGGCAACTCCTGCCACCAAGTTGGTGCCAGACATATTGCTCTGCTTTCCTTTGAAACCCCATCAGCGAGGCTGGGGTGGTGGTGTCCTGTCTTCTGGGCAGCCCAGGACCTCCATACACACTGCCCAGGCTTACACCCCGGGGTGGTTACTTCAGTACTGCTAGTGCAGTAGCTTGACTTCACCCCCAGAGGTGCATTCCATTGTCTCTTGAGACAGATGGATACCAATGAAAAGCACTATGCCATGGGAACTAGGAAATTGCTGTTTTCAGAAGCAGAAAAGCCTGAGATTATCTTGGGGCCAAACTAGATATGATCAGGGGAGAGTAAGTATTAGCTCTCCCACTCTTTATTTATTGGACGAGTGAAACCAACCAATGCTTCCCTCTGCGAGGGAGCCTTCCCAGACCCGCTGAAACCGCTTCTTAAAAAAAAATAAAAATTAGACCCGGCCAATATGGCCAACTATCGCCCAGTCTCAAATCTACCATTCTTTGGCAAGGTGATTGAGCGGGTGGTTGCTAAACAACTCCAAGCACACCTGGAGGATGCGGACCATTTAGATTCCTTCCAGTTGGAATTCAGGCCTCACCATGGGACTGAAACTGCCTTGGTTGCGCTGGTCGATGATCTTTGGTGGGCTAGGGACAAAGGTGAGAGCTGTTTCCTAGTTCTGCTGGATCTCTCAGTGGCCTTTGACACCATTGACCATAACATCCTTCTGGACCAGGGGTTCCCAAACTGAGGCCGGATGTGGCCCGCACGAACCAGTTGTGCGGCCCCCAATGACCCCTGCCGCCTCCTGGCGCTGCCTGCTCTTATTGGCGCGCTGCGGTGCGGTTGCCCATCTCCGTGTTGGCACAGCGCCGGAAATAGCTTATGTGCACGTGCGGGCCGGAGGGCAGGGGAACACGCTCCCATACGCATGCGCACAAGCTATTTCTGGTGCCGCGCCGACCCGGAAGTGCACTGGAAATGATGCCTGCGCATGTGCAGAAGCAATTTCCGGCGCAGCACCGTGCTAGAAAAAGCAATTGTGTGCGCGTATAGGAGCGCGTTCCCCCGCCCTCTGACCCGCCACGTGATCAGCGCCGGAGGAAGCGGCCCGAAGCCGGGTAAGTTTGGGGGCCCCTGTTCTGGACTGTCTAGAGGGTCTGGGAGCTGGGGGCACTGTTATACAGTGGTTCCGCTCCTTTCTCCTGGGCCGTGTCCAGAAAGTGGTGTTGGGGGATGAGTGTTCAGACCCCTGGGCTCTCACTTGTGGGGTGCCTCAGGGTTCCGTCCTCTCCCCCATGCTTTTTAATATCTATATGAAGCCGCTGGGTGTTTATCAGTATGCAGATGACACCCAGCTCTACCTCTCTTTTAAATCAGAACCAGTGAAGGTGGTGAAAGTCCTGTGTGAGTGCCTGGAGGTGGTTGGAGGATGGTTGGCAGCTAACAGATTGAGGTTGAATCCTGACACGACAGAAGTACTGTTTTGGGGGGACATGGAGGCGCAGGTTAATTCTGTGTCCAGGGCGGCTGTCTACCAGCTCCATCTGGTACACAGGCTGAGACCCTACCTGCCTGCGGACTGTCTCGCCAGAGTGGTGCATGCTCTATGAATCTCCCGCTTGGACTACTGCAATGCACTCTACATGGGGCTATCTTTGAAGGTGACCCGGAACTGCAATTATTCCAGAATGCAGCAGCTAGATTGGTGACTGGGAGTGGCCGCCGGGACCACATAACACTGAGAGACCTACATTGGCTCCCAGTATGTTTCCGAGCACAATTCAAAGTGTTGGTGCTGACCTTTAAAGCCCTAAACAGCCTTGGTCGTGTATACCTGAAGGAGCGTCTCCACCTCCATCATTCAGCCCGGACACTGAGATCCAGCGCCGAGGGCCTTCTGACGGTTCCCTCATTGCAAGAAGTGAGTTTACAGGGAACCAGACGGAGGGCCTTCTCGGTAGTGGTGCCTGCCCTGTGGAATGCCCTCCTATCAGATGTCAAGGAAATAAGCAGCTATCCTATTTTTAAAAGACATCTGAAGGCAGCCCTGTTTAGGGAAGTTTTTAATATTTAATGCTGTATTGTTTTTAACACTCGATTGGGAGCCGCCCAGAGTGGCTGGGAAAATTCAGCCAGATGGGTGGGGTATAAATAATAAATTATTATTATTATTAATTTTAAAATAACAATTTAAATACAATTAGAAGTGTAGGCATCCATTTGAGACAATGTGTTAACCCTATTCTCTCTGTAACATTTTCCTATTAGGCTGCTATTTGCCCTGCAAGAGAAAACAAAGCATACAGGTATCCATATTATTAATAGCTTCAGAAGATGATTTTCACTTAAACAACAGCACAGAGTAAAGGGTTTAACATACCCACCCCACTGCAGTTCCAATCAAATTCCCCAATGTACTCCTGCAACTGTTGTTAAACTGTAAAAGTATGTACATTGGATGTCCTCTTGTGGTCTTCTGTTGTCCTGCAAACCCTTTGACAAGTGTCATATTCTGTGTAGGATTCCCCAGGTATGGAACTGCAGAAGACTGCAGGCCTGGTTGTTGTTGCTGCTGCTGTTCATTCTCCTAAGCACAGTTAGTGCCCACTTCCCCTGAAGCACATGAATTTTCTGTTTGCATTTATTAGCTAAGATTATGCTGTTTATCTTGAGGATTAGATGAGTTTGTTTAGCATTACTTCTAGGCATCTGATATCTCAGATCTCTGGGGCACTGCTTTATATGGTGCCAGAGTATGGCTTATCATATTCCCACACCCACCTTGCTCCTTCCCAGGCTTTTTTAGGTCAGCACAAGACAGGAGATAAGCCAAAGTTTTGCTTATTGTGTTGTCTGAACCCAGAATTGTTGTTAAGGAGGAGATAGTGTACAACTTCCAGAGCTGTGAAAGGACTGAACTTTGGCTATTGTCATGTTCTCAGCATCATGGCTGGCCAGTTTGGCAATGTTGTGGAGATGATATGGCAAAGTTTGAAATGGATGTTTGAGCTGGATACCGCGATTGGGGGGGGGGGGCGCGCTATTTACTCTGACTCAGATCTGCCCCATTACACACAGACTCAGAGTATCAGACATAATGAAACCACCTTCTTCTTTCTTTGGTGATCACTCGTAGCCGAGTAAGATTGTCTTCCATGAACTTAACAGTGAGTCCATAAGTGACTATGGAGGCCAATTCTGGATCCACACATCCTTCCATAGTGGGGACATAGGTTTCCAGACAGGAGTTGATCATGGTGAGGGTTTGCCAAATGTGCCTTCCTCTTAGCACGTTTCTCCCTTTTGTCCTGAGTTTGAGTGTCTACAAAGTCCATGACACCTTTGGTAAAGGCAGCATCTTCCACCATGTGAGCAGGAAGAAACCAGCAACCAAATGCTGTTGGCATCCCTGCACTCAGAGGTAGAGTTTGCCCTGGCAGCACATATTCCTTGCAAGTACATTTTTGATTGCAGCATGTAAAGAGAAGGAAGGAGGCCTGCAGAGAAGAGAGCATAGAGCCCTCTTTGAGATAAGAACTCAAGACTCACTGAAGGAGTAGAAGTGTCTTTTGCCAAGCAGGGAAAGGGAAGTACCAGATTAGAGGGCAAAGGAAACTGTAACCACTTCCTGACAACAGTGCCCTCCATTAGCTCACTGTATAGGGCACAAGGTAGGGAAACTGGAGTTTGAACCTCACCAGGGGGAATAGGGAGAAGATGACCCACACTGGAGACACTACTCAGCAGTTCCCTATTGGCAGCAGACAGGAAACAGATGCACCCTGACGCATTGGTTTCCCTCAGCATTGAGACCCAGTCACGTGTGCCAGAAGTACATAGGTTGCAGATGAAGCCTGGCGGAACAAGTGGCATTCTCATGGAGGGGGTCTGAAAGTAGATCATACCAGGGAGAGGGTTTTACCGCCTTCCGGCAGTAAAAGAGCATGAGTGCACAATCTTGACCAGATGCCAGTCCTATTGAATTCAGTGGGGCTTACCCTGAGGAAAGGGGGTTAGGATTGCAGCCAAATCGTAGTGAACAGCACCTGGGATGGAAGAGAGCCTGAAAAGAAATGTCTGTGGCATAACCAGTTACTCCAGGAGGGCTGCTGCGGTGCCCCTCGTGGCTCACAACTTCATGTTGATACTGAGAACAAAGAGTGGCTGGAAGAAGTATCCTGGGAACAGGCAGGGGCACCCTGATTGCTGGTCATGGGGTGCTCTTCCTTGGGGCCTACGTGGAATGGATACCCCATTCCTTGTAGGCCATGGGGAAAGCCCACCCCATGAAAGCTTGGTACCTGTGGGCCCATGGAGAGCAAGAGGCATCTGCTGCCAGACTATAGTACCTGCATCTCCTCAAGCACAGTTGGTGTTTGTAAGAGAAGACTGAGTGCCTCTTTCCCCCACCCGCCATAAGTGCTGCCATGAGGGAAGCCATCCTTCTCCCTGTCTCATGGGAGTTTGCAGTGGAACTGTGTGTGTGCGCTCAAAGAGCATGTCTTGATCCATATGTCCAGGCTGTGATCCAGCAAGGCAGAAGTGTTTGGGCCAGCAGTATCAGTGTATGGAATGGAGTGCCATGCCTTTACCAACAAATAGTTTACCTATATGTGCGGATGCCTTGTACGGAAGAGACTGTTTCTTGCTGCTCTGGCTATGGGGGTGGGTGGGGAGCAAGCAATACAGTTCAGACAAGACACAGTATTAACATATAGCAAAGTGGGGGGTGGTGAAAGACATAGGAGACAGTTGAATCAGTCATACTTTGTGGCATACAGCCCCCCCCTCCTCCTCCGGCGTTAAGGACCTGTCATGGAGAATTGCCTATGCTGATTTTTCTTGGAAAGTTTGGCTTTGATGGATATGCAGTACTTTCATCGGACATAAAAACATATGAATGATTCATTTCTAACAATCTACACAATAATTTGTAGGAGGCCTCTTAAGGGGAGAGAATAGTTAATCATAAAAAGAAAAGAATTTCCCCCTCCCCTAAGAATCTTTGAGTTTGGCTCCTGCTAGCTAGTTTTATTGAGTGACATGTACATTTATCAGGAATGTACATGTACATTTATCAGGAAAGGAAAATGGTCAGTGCAGAATTATCTTAAAGTAATCTGAAGACACAAGTACATTGAATTACCCTTACTGCAATGAAATTATGAAATGTGTTCCAAAATAAAATTGAATTAAAGTGTTTTCTGAGCCAAAGTGTCTCAGCAGTTCTTACTGAAAAAGCATGTTAATTTGGTGACACCTGCCACGTAGGATACCATTGCAACAGATGGTAAAACTAGCTCCCCCCCCTTTTTAATTATTTAATGCTATACTCTTCTTTTTCCAGTGCAGATTTTCCCAGTGAGGAAATGTGAGCAGGTGTTTTTATCCTACTTATAAGTTTTAATATGTCATACTTCAGCTGCTTTCAGGGAACTTTGAGTTTGTATATTTTTAAGGAGCCAAACTTGCCCATCAAATTTGGGTAACATTCTTGAGAGATTTTAACAGTTTGTTTTGTCAGGGTCCCCCCTACCCCTGCCCTTCCAAATTTAGGGTTCAGGGATTTATTCTCGATGAAAGTGCACATGCATGCATTACACACAGGCATGCAGAGGCTTCAGATGACATGGAGACTTGTTGTAACTTCTGTTCCAAGGCCCCAGTTGAAAGAAGGAAGATGACTAACCATTCCTTACTGTCTTACGCTACCAACATACACATAAGTCCCCTCCCCAAAGTTACACAGACTTCTGATTCATGGATAATAAAATATGTAACATCTGTCCCCTGAGGCAGACTTTCAACAATTCCTTCCAGACCCAGCGACTCCAAATTCCTAGATACTGGATTCATATCATGCTGCTTTTTAACTGACCTGCTGCAGTCAGCTGCAGGTTATATCAGTCTAAGGTAATTTCAACAACAGATCAACTTTTACAGTTCAGTCGTATACATTCCTACTCAGAGGTAAGCTCCATTACAACATCATGACCTAGGAAGCTGCCTTATACTTAGACTGTTGACCCACCTAGCTCAGAATTGTCTACTGTGACTGGCAGTGACTCTCCAGGGTTTGTGTGATAGAATCATGTGAGACTGTACTCAGTAACGTGGGGATTTAGGGAAGTTTTTGAAATTCATGCTAGTAATTCATTCTAATTTGGGATCCTGCAATCCGTACTACCATCACTGCCCCCAACTGCAATCTGAAGTGGTGCAGTCCAGGAACCTTACTCCTGAGAACTAGGCCCCAATTAAACCTGATTGTGTAGAATGTCACAAACTTAGTTGCGAATAAATATTGCAGCATTGGGTCTAGAGTACCAAATGTTGAACTTGCCTTTAGTAATTGGATTGGATAGTTCAGTGGATATTCATTCTCATTTTCTTAAACCAGGACCTTTCTTTTCAAGTAAAACATTGTTAGGAAGAAAGCTACATTGAAAAACCTAATCACTCTCTGTATTGCAGGCTTATCATGAATGTCAAATATTTAAATTTGCAAAGGCCACTTACATCCACACTTGGAAAAACTGATGGCCCTGTTTTTCTTGCAGACACCAAAGATGCTGACGAGGAAGATTAAGCTTTGGGACATCAATGCCCATATAACCTGCCGCCTTTGCAATGGTTATCTTATTGATGCTACCACTGTAACGGAATGCTTGCATACCTGTGAGTATTAATATATCTACCCATAGTGATGTTTCATCTGATGTAAGATTAGTGGGTTGGGTATTTTTCATTGTTCGATACATCCTCTCTGCCTGCTTCTTCTAGCTCTGTAATGTTTCAGAGTCAAATGTCAAATACCAAGCTTCTCTCCACCCACGCCCCCATTCAGGATCAGATCGTGGGTGAAGACAGATTCTGATTACAGATAAAATCCATATTCTGGCTGGATAAGATGTTACTTTCTGCTGGGAAGGACATAGCAGAGGTCCCTGTAAGCCCGAGGCTAACTCTTATGTGAATACAAGCATATGCTATGGTCCTTCTTTTCGTAGTAGGGGAGAGTGTAAATGAATGATGCCAAGTAATGTTCTGCTTTACTTTGAAGGTGAGGGCAATGGTATATTATGGTCAGCTTTTAGGAATGCTGAAAAGTGGGATTGTATTGAAAGATAAGGTGTATTGGAGAATTAATGATGGTGGTGATGTTTGAAGCGGCACATAATCCAAGGTTTATTGCTGGTAATAAATCAGGTTCTTCTTTCCCTCATATGAACCAGTAGTGAAGATCTAAAAAGAAGGATGAGGGGGAGTTTGTTCATATTTTGCAAATGGTATTTGAAAGAAAAAGAAATATGGAGATTTAGTTCATGTGATATATACTTAATTATGAGTTGTTTGCTGTGCCGATTTGTAAGCCTTAGATCAATACTCCTAATGTAAACCTAAACTAAAGACTTTCAGGAACTGTTGTGTGAAACTGTACAAGGCATAACTCTGGACAAGAGGGAGACAAGATAGGTTTGCAACTCTTGCTCATGTAGCCATAACATGTAGCCACCTGCCCCTTGTTAGGTCACATTCATTCCCAGTTTGGGTGCTTGTGGCATATTCTGTTATGAGTGCTAAGGTCCTTATGACATTTAGTCTAGTCAAGTTTTGTGGGATCAATTTCAATCTGTTACCTCCGAGGATGTGGACAGGCTGCTTAGACGAATGAAACCAACCACCTGTCTCCTTGATCCTTGTCCATCCTGGCTTATAAAAGCTAGCCAGGAAGGGCTGGGCGATGGGCTTCGCAGGTTGGTAAATGCTTCTCTCCATGAGGGAGCCTTCCCAGACCCGCTGAAAGAGGCGGTTATTAAACCGCTTCTTAAAAAACCATCTTTAGATCCGGCCAATATGGCCAACTATCGCCCAGTCTCAAATCTTCCATTCTTGGGCAAGGTGATTGAGCGAGTGGTTGCGGAACAACTCCAGGCACGCCTGGAAGAAGCGGACCATTTGGATCCCTTCCAGTCAGGATTCAGGCCTCATCATGGGACTGAAACTGCCTTGGTCGCACTGGTCGATGATCTCCGGCGGGCTAGGGACAAAGGTAAGAGCTGTTTCCTTGTTCTGCTGGATCTCTCAGCGGCTTTTGACACCATCGACCATAACATCCTTCTGGACCGTCTAGAGGGCTTGGGAGCTGGGGGCACTGTCATGCAGTGGTTCCGCTCCTTCCTCCTGGGCCGTGTTCAGAAAGTGGTGGTGGGGGATGAGTGTTCAGACCCCTGGGCGCTCAGTTGTGGGGTGCCTCAGGGTTCTGTCCTCTCCCCCATGCTTTTTAACATCTATATGCAGCCGCTGGGAGAGATCATCAGGGGGTTTGGGCTGGGTGTCCATCAGTATGCTGATGATACCCAGCTCTACCTCTCTTTTAAATCAGAACCAGTGAAGGCGGTGAAGGTCCTGTGTGAGTGCTTGGAGGCGGTTGGAGGATGGATGGCGGCTAACAGATTGAGATTGAATCCTGACAAGACAGAAGTACTGTTTGTGGGGGACAGGAGGCGGGCGGGTGTGGAGGACTCCCTGGTCCTGAATGGGGTAACTGTGCCCCTGAAAGACCAGGTGCGCAGCCTGGGAGTCATTTTAGACTCACAGCTGTCCATGGAGGCACAGGTCAACTCCGTGTCCAGGGCAGCTGTTTATCAGCTCCATCTGGTACACAGGCTGAGTCCCTACCTGCCCAGTGACTGTCTCTCCAGAGTGGTGCATGCTCTAGTTATCTCTCGCTTGGACTACTGCAATGCGCTCTACGTGGGGCTACCTTTGAAGGTGACCCGGAAACTACAACTAATCCAGAATGCGGCAGCTAGACTGGTGACTGGGAGCGGCCGCCGAGATCACATAACACCGGTCCTAAAAGACCTACATTGGCTCCCAGTACGTTTCCGAGCACAATTCAAAGTGTTGGTGTTGACCTTTAAAGCCCTAAACGGCCTCGGTCCGGTATACCTGAAGGAGCGTCTCCACCCCCATCGTTCTGCCCGGACACTGAGGTCCAGCTCCGAGGGCCTTCTGGCGGTTCCCTCATTACGAGAAGCAAAGTTACAGGGAACCAGGCAGAGGGCCTTCTCGGTAGTGGCACCCACCCTGTGGAATGCCCTCCCACTAGAGGTCAAAGAGAACAATTACCAGACCTTTAGAAGGCATCTCAAGGCAGCCCTGTTTAGGGAAGCTTTTAATGTTTGATGGATTTCTGTATTTTAGAATTTCTGTTTTTTTGGAAGCCGCCCAGAGTGGCTGGGGGAACCCAGCCAGATGGGCGGGGTATAAATAATAAATTATTATTATTATTATTATTATTATTATTATTATTATTATTTGAAAGACACCTTTGATAGGTGATAGCTTATTAGTGTATTTAAACTTCATAGAATTTGCCATTTATATAGTGCTTCCAAAACACTGATCCCCCCCCTCCTACTCAGAAGCTCCTCTTCTTTTCCCATTTCCTTTCCCTCCAAAGGAACTTCCAGTCTTTGCAAGAGAGCAATAAATATTTTAAGAAATAATAAAATTGAACCATCATCTTGGTCTATCTGGACTTTCACCTTGCTGTCTCTCTTCCATGGCTTTAGTCATATGCTTTTTGTTGAATTTTAATGCAATAGGATAGCTGGGTAATCGTGTGGGTGTGAATCTTGTTTTGTCAATTGGTCCTCATTGCTTTGCATATATCTCCCTCCCCTCCCTCCTTGCAAACCAGGCTTCCCTCTAAAGGCTCACAGTGCCTCATTCTGGATGTTATTAAGCCTTGAGCTTGTTTCTGCTAAAATGTGCATCATTTTTTGTGAGATGTAGATGGCACTGTTTAACCGCAGGAGCCAGGCACCAGTATTGCCAAGGTTTCAAAGCCATTGTAGGGCAGTTGGCTAAATGCAAGCGGACGGTGGTTTAGGTATCCTTTTGCTGTACCTACAACTCTGCTGTTAACGTCACTGAAATAACCTCAATATCAACTTTAGACAACCCTAAATCAGTGGTGGCACACTGTCAGATATGCTACAAATACAGGTGAAACTCGGAAAATTAGAATATCATCGAAAAGTGATTTATTTCAGTAATGCAACTTATTATTTTAAATTTTTTACAAATGCTTTCTTTTGGAAATTCCTCAGTAATAAAACAAATAGTTACAATAATACAAAAATAAACATCGCTATTACATTTCATTAATTACCGTGTTTCTCATATTATAAGACATGTCTTATATTTATTTTTTCCTCAAAAAAACACACTATGGCCTATTTTCAAGGGATGTCTTATTTTTTTCCTCCTCCTCCTGCCGCGGCCGGCATTGCTGCTGTGCCTATCACTATGTCTTATTTTTGGGGTATGGCTTATATTCCTTGAATGCTTAAAAATCCTGCTATGGCTTATTTTATGGGTATGTCTTAAAATATGAGAAACAGGGTACATTCCATTTATAATTGACCCGCCTAACGACAAATAATTACAATTGCAACAAATAAAGGCTTGGCATATCTTGCTTTGCATGTTATGCATCTATCTCATATACTGGTTTCACCTTTTAAGTTGCATTACTGAAATAAATGCACTTTTCGACGATATTCTAATTCTCCAAGTTTCACCTGTATATGTTTATAAGGAATATCCTATGTATACAGACCTCAGTTTGACTCTAAACACTAAGCAGGAAACAACTTCTTCATAACTTCATATTCTGCATTCAAACAACCTAAAAATAAATGTGTACTTTAAAAATTTAATCAGTTTAGAATTCCAAACACATGCCAGATTCTGTTGAAAAAAGCAAGCAAACAAACAAAACCCCTCCCAGTTTTATATTGCTGCTCTTCTGATCTTTCTTATCAATATTTTACCCTCCGAATTTTACCCTCTGAAGATGAATGGAAGTGCCTGAATTTATACCTTAACATTTGTATGTTAGGCAATACACCCTTATTGGGCATTATTTAGTTAAAGCTAGAAAGTGAATACAAATAGATGCTAAAATATACAGTATAATGCATTTAGATTACATTTAACTTTTTGTATTAAGAAAGCAGTTTCGTAAAGAATGAAATTTCTAGTCAGAGATGGAGAACCCCGGGCTTGGAGGCCAAAAGCTTGGAGCCTTCCAGGGCTCTCTGGCCCTCAGAAATCTCTCCAGGTCACATACGCTGGAGAGCAATGCCCCTGGCCCACCTTTGCTCACCCCTTGAGTGTTTTTTGACTGGCTGGAAAGTGCCCAGTGAACCCCAGTAATGCTGCTTACTTGCTTGGGCAGATGGAGGATAGAGAGGAATGTGTGAGTGTGAAGAAACTAGCCTACTATACAAAGGTGATATTCACATTTATGGCTCTGTTCACTTTTGCCTTGACCCACCCACACCCTGCATGTGGCCCCCAGCAGGTCACCCTGAAGGGAATGTGGCCCCCTGGCTGAGTGGAGGGCAGGTTCTCCACCCCTGGCTTAAGTGAACAGTGTTAAATATGCAACATCCATGTTTGTTCTTAGGACGGTATTAACCAAATCTTTCTATAAACAGTCTGCAGGAGTTGCTTGGTAAAGTATTTGGAAGAAAATAACACCTGTCCCACATGCAGGATAGTTATACACCAGAGCCATCCACTACAATATATTGGGTAAGTATCGTTTTAAGGTAATATGTACAGAGATCTGCTAGGTATGCCTTTTCCATCAGTGGGCTGGTTTAGAAGTGCATGTACATAATTTGGCTGCACATCACTTGATTGCATAACACAATGCAAATTATGGGGAGCCATCCTGACTTCCTTCTTTAACTTTAAATTTTACGTGAGGGATGAGTTGATGTTTCAGCGTTCATCCCAAGGGAAATTTCAATGCTCATCCCACCATCCAATGTTAAGCGATACAAATTCAGCATGGAGGTGTTTCATAGTGAAATTCACTTCTTGTTATTCTCTCTCTCTTTTTTGGCCAGTCATGACAGAACAATGCAAGATATTGTTTACAAACTTGTTCCAGGTCTTCAGGAAGGTAAGTGAACAATATACTCTTCGCTAAACATTTACATATGATTAAAACTTTTCAATATGGTGTTTGGAGGTAATGGTTCTGTCAGGGGATTGTTGCGGTTGCTCTCGAGTAAAGACGCTCCAGTCCGATCTGTCTTTTAAGGTTTTATTGTGCATACCATTTACAGTGCAGAGATAGCAGAAAACATGACCTCCTAGTCACTCACAGAATCCGGCAATGGCGCCCTTCTGCTTCGGGGCCAGCATAATAGCTTGGGGACCATGAAATGCCGCCCCCTAAACCTGCATTTGGGCACATGCCTCAATTCGGGCGCCGGAAGCGGCTGGACTCCCTCTTCCACCTGTTGCTTTGGGAAGTGCAGGGGCTCTGATACATCGCTGAGCCTTCCTTCCTCCACTAGTTGGCTGGGGCAGTGCAAGGGCTCTGATACATCGCTGAGCCTTCCCTCCATTCCGCTCCATTCCTCATTCCTCCCCGCCTGACCCGCTGCTCCTGCTCTCGCTGGGCGAAGTGCTGGTCAGGATGACGGGGGGAGGCTCCCTGTAGGGAGTCCCCCTGACAGGTTCGCTTTTTTAAATAAAACAACATGAAATAATGGATGGCACGATCTAGTTCTAGGTTGTTTTTATGGGGTTGCTTCAGCAACTAAGGGCCAATCAGCATGTTTCAGTGGAGCTCCATGCTTGTAAAAGTTACTGGGATGGCTTTGGTGGTTTCAGGTTTGGACTGGGAGAGAGGGGAGGTCCCCCAGTACTGTGGCCCCAAGTCAGATCACTTCTGCAGAGCTGCTGTTAGCCTGTAGAAGAGAAAACTAATCTCTTGGTTGATTTTACAGAAAAAAAGTTATGTTGGGAGCTCCAGACATGAGGCACCAATGTAATATGTAGTTTGGCCCTCAAGATACTGCAGCCAGGAAAATTCATTGCAGTGGGGGTGCCTCATATTTGCACATGTGTTGCTGTGAGTGTGAGAAATTTTAGCAAGTTGGGATGTTTACTGGTATATTACTTTATTTGAATGGACCCAGAGAAGTGGCAGGATAACTAAAGGCCTTTGGGAATTTTATTTTATTTACAGTATTAGCTAAATACATATAACCACCCTTCACCTGAAAATATATAACACAACATATATAACCAAAAAACAAAAGCAAACCAATAGCACCCCCTCCCACAAACACATCTGGAAGACCATAGATTTTTTTAATTAGCCAAAGGTCTGGTTATAGAGGAATGTTTTCGCCTGGCGCCTAAATGTCCAAATGTCACCCTCATTTCTATCATACAACTGATAAAGGACACTTACCTAAGAAGCACATGAGTAAATTTTAAAAACAAGTCTCATGGTTCAAGCATTTCTAAGATTTCCCAGTGGGCTTCCTAAATTACCAGTAAACGTCAACAGCCACATAGTTTCTTACATTTCCTGCAGTGCATGCTAACATAAAATTCCTTGTGGATATGCTGCAATTTGCAATGCCTAGTTTCACTAATATGGATATTTCATACATGCGATGTGTGTACAGTAATACCATCATTACTTCTGACTGAAAATTATTTCATAAATGAACCAGGGATGGGAGTGGGGTGGGGTGGGGGGAGGACTTTATTTTACAGTTTGTAAAACATGAGTCCCTGCCTCAATCCTAAATCTTGCCAAGAGTCACTAACAAGTGCATGAAACAAGTGCTGGGCAATTTTAAAGTAGAAACTGAAATCCAAAAGTAGCATTCAATCATTTAAGGAATTTCTCATCGTATTACGATGATGCATAATGAGTCACAGAAAAGCTGTCGGACATTAGAGGGTGCTCTTGATACATTTTGCTGAAAGTGTGAGAGGAGTAAATTGTTTGCTTAAGTTGATGAAGTCCACTGATCTTAGCTAAAGACACTGTTTTAAAATGTTAAACAGCGGAAATGAGAAAGCAGAGGGATTTCTACCACAAATTGGGCATGGAAGTACCAGGTGACATCAAAGGGGAGACGTGCTCAGCCAAGCAACATTTAGATTCCCACCGTAATGGTAAATAGACATTGCATGTATTTGCTACACCTGTGCTTGCAAAAGGAAATTGTTTGAACCTTCTTTATTGATTTATAGTATGTTTGTTACCAATATATTCTGTTTCCTAAATAATATGTATGCTGTTGCTTGTAAAATGTGGGACAAATAGGTTTTTCCCCACAAGTAAGCAGTTGGGAGGCTACAGCCTCCTGACCTATATATTTGCAACAAATTTTACATTCATGCCATTTTCCACAATTGATTGTACTTATGATCTTCCCCACTGGCTGTTGTATGGTCCACCCACATATATGGGTTCTGTGTTGTAGGGCATTCAGAATGCCTAGTGGTTTATAAAGATGACTACAGGTTTGACTAAGGATGCCAGATCAATAGCCAATTTTTAAGTCTTTAGAGGCAATGAAACAACTTCCCTGTGATACACTTCACTGTGAGCTGCTTTCAGCAAAGCAAATTTGAGTGGTGCATGTTTTTCTGCTGTTGCAGAATGAACGTTACAGTACTTAAGTGGCATAATTGTGACATGAGCCACTGTAGTTAAGAACCTACTTCAGATGCATCAGTCAAGAATGCATAAATTTATTTAAGGAAATAAAACGCCTAGGATCCAGCGCAAGGAACGTGTCACTGGTTCAAAGACACAAGTGGTATCCTAATATTAGTCTTGACAGTAGTGTGGGGGTGTCCATTAGTGTCCTAGTGCCAGTGGGTGCCACATGCTCTTGATGCATCTGAGCAAAGGACTGCACAAAGATCTGATGTGGGTGTGGTGGAGTTCCCCTCTCTGTCCACCTTGTGGGATGTTCTTATGCGACACAAGTACAAGGCATTAGGGGTCAGGTGTGTGTGTGGTTCTTGGCAATTGGGCAGAGTTGGCTGTCCGCATCCCACTAACTGGGAAGCTCTAAAATAAATCTAATGTAAAATTGGCTGTGCCATATAACCTTGTGTTTGGGATTGATCGTGCTGCTCCACTACAGCTTGTCAAAACAGAATGCTAGTGTTGCAAGGACCGTCATGGCTTTGCAGGTAAATATGCCACCCCAAACGATTTAGCTTCATGAAGGGCTTGATTGTAAGGAGAGAACTCTTACACAGCCTCTGCCTCTGGAGAGGAGCAGAATAAATAACCCTTTGCCTACATCTCTGCTGGGGACAAATTAGCTGATAGTGGTTATGATCAGGGGCAAATTGTGGCCAGATTTGTTTTCTAGCTTCCTGTTCTCTCTTTCTGGTATACTCTTAAGTTTAAATCTTCAGATGTTTCAGTCAGAAACAGGAAATGGAAGTTGTGTGCAGTTTAGCCTGCAGCCTGATCTTTTGAAATATTTGAGGTGTTGCAATGAGAAGAATGTGTAAATGTTATGTTGGGATGAAAAGTCTGAGTTTTGGTGGCTTTGCTGGTAAACTGTTTTCATTAAAAGCAGAAAGAGCACAATCAGGTTGTTGTTGGAATTATCTAAAGTTATTATAACCCATCAGAATCTTGAGGGTTGTTTTTTTTTAAAAAAAACACCTTTCAAATGCCTAAGTTTGTTATGATGCACTAAAAGACATACTAGACCAGGCATCCCCAAACTGCGGCCCTCCAGATGTTTTGGCCTACAACTCCCATGATCCCTAGCTAACAGGACAAGTGGTCAGGGATGATGGGAATTGTAGTCCAAAACATCTGGAGGGCCGAAGTTTGGGGATGCCTGTACTAGACACATAGTGTCTTCCATGTGTAGCTTGAATTGCTCTTAATATGAATGAATTTATTGTAGCTGATAGAGCTACATAGAGCTACATCTGAAAGGGCCGAGGACTTCTTGCATATATTTCATATATGAATTTGATATCTTTAGAGTCTTCAACTTTGTCACAGATGCTCTCTGCTTTTTTTCAAAAGGGGAAACAAAAGCAGATGAGAGTACAAACAAAGAAACGTCGGAAGAGAAACAGGAAGAAGATAATGATTATCATAGAAGTGATGAGCAGGTACTGTTTAAATATGACTTTTTAATTGAGTAGATGTTTAGCTTTTGGTTTCAGGAAAGAACCAGCTAGGAGATAACGTTGTACCTTTTCAAAGAAGGCATTTGTGTGAGTAGCTATAGATGCTACAATGGGTGTGCTCATTTTTAAGAGAGAGAGGTATCCAACAAGATGCTGCATAGTGGAATTTCCCCTCCTTTTCCATCTACTCAGTGTGTCCCCTGCATGTATTCTGGGTTTCCCCTCAATCTTCCAGAGCAAATTTGGGAAGGGCACAGGAAGACACGTGGGGAAAGGAGGCAAAGTTCCATTGCAGACACATTAATCCTTTTGCTAGTGGAGCACTTTTTGGATACTCCCCAGAGTTTCAAAAGTTTCTCATCGAGTGAGTACTCAGATTCTAAAATGAAAGCAGGCTATGCTTGCTGGGTATTATGATTCTTTGAAAGTGTTGAGCCCTTCATTGCAATCACATGTAGCCAGGTTTTGTTTTCTGTCATCCTAGTGTGGTTGGTTGTGGCTCCGAAAGCTCCATATACCAGTTGGATAATTGATGCAATCTTCTGTACACTTGGTTTCGGTTTCTGCTCTGGATAAGTTGGCTTTTCGAATCACTGCCTTTTAGGACTCTTTCTACATGTGTAGTTTATTCCTGCCAGCTGGTCTGTCACCTGGCTTCAGCAGCTGTGAAAATGTAGCCACTTAGATAAACTGTTATTTCATCCCTAACTTTCATTTCTTGTTAATGAAATTCAGCATTTCCTACAGCAAGGAAGAATAGTGAATCTTTTTGTTTAAGTATTTCACAATTTTGCTATTTGAGTTCATTTTGAAGAAGGCAACATCTCTGATGTTTGAAATTGGGAGAGGCCATAGCTCAGCAGTAGAGCACATTTTGCACGCAGGAAGTCTTGAGTTTAATCCCCTGTGTCTCCTGCTGAAATAGATCCTTGGGCAGCAGGAGCATAAAGGATAGCCTTTTGACACCTTGGATAACCTCTGCTGCTCAGAACCGACAACAGTTTAGTATCATAAGGCAGCCTCATATGTCTAGTAGTCTAGTATCATAAGGCAGCCTCATATGCTCAGGGTTTTGCTGAAATCCAAATCCCTCGACTCCTGTTTTTGTCTCCATGGATCATAGAGGTAGAACTGGAAGGGCTATTTCTTGTTTGTTTTTTGTTTAGATGTCCAAGACAGCTAGAAATCCTAGGAAGAATTATAGATCCAAACGGACATGGATTTAGCAGCACACTGTAGGGGAGTGGGTAAATGTAGAGGAGCTGGTCCTGGAATTTGCACATCCCAGTGTAAGAAACTTCTTGGTTTCTGTAGAGGGAAACTAAAGATGCAGTGCTTTACTGAACCACTTGAACAACATCACCATGTGAAGCTGCCTCCAATACGTGGAGCCTCCACCAACAAAAAAAGTACCTGTCCCAGTTTGGTGGTGAACAGCAGTTCTGGTCTTGGAAGGTATAGCTCTTGCACGACTCTTTGATATGTGGAAGTTGCATGCTTCCATAGGTACCTGTTAGTTGGTACCCATGATGTACCTTAGGAACATAGGGAGGCTGGACTGGTTTCTCCATCTA
This sequence comes from Zootoca vivipara, assembly GCF_965207765.1. NCBI lineage: Eukaryota > Metazoa > Chordata > Lepidosauria > Squamata > Lacertidae > Zootoca > Zootoca vivipara. Next base: position 17,411,169 of record NC_142598.1, read on the forward strand.
TCCCACTATTGACTACTCCGCCTTGCTGTGGTTCTCCATGGTCTCAGACTGAGCTCTCTGTCATCACCTGCTCCCTGACCCTTCTAAAGCCAGAGATGTCAAAGGTTGAAACTGGGACCTCTCCTGCGTTCCAAGAATATGCTCTACAGCTGATTTATTTGTCCCTCCATTGTATGTAAAATGAATCCTTGCTTAGTTCAGTTTCTCAACCTTTTTGCCACTAAAACAAGGGGAACTTAGAAGGGAACCCCTATTAACTTGTACTGGCTGCTTGTTTTCCCCCAAAGGTAAGCATCTGCTTAGAATGCAACAGCAGCAAATTACGTGGATTGAAGAGAAAATGGATTCGCTGCTCTGCACAAGCTACAGTCTTACATCTAAAGAAGTTCATTGCCAAAAAGCTTAATCTTTCTTCTTTTAATGAGGTAAACTTTATAAAAAATTATCCTTACAAAGAACAAACATACGATTGTGTTGTGTTCTTAAAATGATCTTGCAACTCTTTTTTTTGGGGGGGGGGAGAACATCACTTTACAAATGATAGGTTTTTCCCCCCCTGAGACCGAAATAGCTTGATGAATTGGTATCTTGAAATAGTCCCTTTAGGTATAACAAATGAGATTTTCTCTTAGAATTGGTTCTGAAGCTTTTCGGTATTAGTCATATTTCTCTATTCTTCCTTCATCTGCTATTTCCATTTGAACCATTCATTTTAGCATCTATAAGGAGACTTGGCTGTTAAGAGGTTTGGGGTAGAGGCTTGTACTAAGTGACATCCTGTCCTGACTGTTGAAGTCCCAGGCCTTCTCTACTTTTTCAAGATTTTTTTTAGCAAAAACAGCTAGGATAACCTCAGGCTTTCATTCATACTGTGCAGTCTAGAAATGTGCTTTAAAAACAAAAAAAATCTGCTCCAGTAGGTCCCCCAAACTTGTGGAGCAGATTTTAGGGGCACACAGAGTGCTGCGGGGGGTGGGGAGAGGTAAAGGAAGTAATGTTTGCATGAGTAGAAGTCTGTTGTACAAGCTGAATGTCACAATTAGAGACCTCACCCTCTAGAATTTAGGTGGTTTCGTAGCTTGTTATAATTATTATTTATTAAATTTGTTTACCAACCTTCATCCGAAGATCACAACATAAAAATACAACCTAGATGTTACCAGAGCATAGACCACAGAAGTTAGACTATCCCTGCCCAGGTAGGGGAGCAGTTGGGTCACCAACTGAAGCTAATGGAAGGCACTCTGCACCACCGAGGTCACCTGAGCCTCAAATGACAACTACATACCTGCTCCTTCAGAGGGAGTGTAAGCCCATCAGGAGCAGGCCACCTTCCATCCATCTGGCCCAGGGAAATGACCACTAACAGTGTGTCAGTCTTATTTGGATTGAGCCTCCGTTTGTTGGCTCTCATCCAGTCCATTGCCAAGGCAAGATGAGGGTCCAGCACATTCACTGCCCCACCTGCAGATGCAAAGGAAGAACCGAAGCCATGTGTCATCAGCATATTGTCGACAGTGGACTCTAAAACTTTGGATAACCCCAATCAGTGGTTTCATGTTAAACAGCATAGGGGATAAAATTGAACTCTGATGAACCCTTCCATAGTTCTAGTTACAGGTAGGTAGCCGTGTTGGTCTGAGTCGAAGCAAAATAAAAAATTCCTTCAGTAGCACCTTAAAGACCAACTAAGTTTATATTTTGGTATGAGCTTTCGTGTGCATGCACACTTCTTCAGATACACGTGTATCTGAAGAAGTGTGCATGCACACGAAAGCTCATACCAAAATATAAATATAAATACCAAAATATAAACTTAGTTGGTCTTTAAGGTGCTACTGAAGGAATTTTTTATTCTGATGAACCCCACATTGAAGGGTCTACAGGGCCAAAGAGCACTCTCCAAGCATCCCCCTCTAGCAATGACCATCCAAGTAGGGCCAGAACCACTGCAGAGCAGTGCCAGCCATCACCAACTCGGACAGTCGCTCCAGAAGGATACCATGCTCGATGGTATCGAAAGCTGCTGAGAGGTTGGGGAGAATTAACAGGGACACATTCCCCCTGTCTCTCTCCTGACAGAAGTCATCATCCAGGGCGACCAAAGCAGTTTCTGTGACAAAATCGGGCCTAAACCCCAATTGAAATGGATCTAGAAAATCAGTTTCCACCAAACGTGCCTGGATTTGGTCCGCAGCCACCCGCTCAAGAACCTTGCCCAGGAAGGGGAGATTGGCAGCTAGCCGGTAATTGCATAGATTTTTGAATCCAGGGAGGGCTTCTTAAGGAGTGGTCTTACCACTGCCTCCTTCAAGCAGCCAGGGATCACCTCCTCTCATAAGGAGGCATTAATCACTTCCCTGGTCCAGCCAGCTTCCCCTTCCCTGCTAGTTTTTTATCAGCCACAAGGGGCAAGGGTCCAGAGCGCAAGCGGTCGCCCAGACCAGTCCAAGCATCTTGTCCACATCCTCGAGCCTTACCAACCAAAATTCATCCAACAGAACAGGACTAGGCAGTGTTCTGGACATCCCTTGAGGTTCATCTGCTCTAAGGGCGGAGTCAAGATCATGGTGGATGCAAGTGATTTTATCCTCAAAAAGCATTTAGATATATATGAGAGGTGCAGGTAACCTGACAAGGGGAGCCATCCTAGGAAAGTGTGCGGCTGAGCTTGTCCAATCAGCTCCTAGGATGTGGGAATGGATTTCCTGCTTCACACTGGATAAATCTATTGAGCAAGATTTTCCCCATGGCTGGGTGGCTACTTCTGAGGTGGTCCCTATATAAACTGTGTGTGTGCCCCCTATGTGTCTGGTCTTGCAGGTCTAATAAAAGCCAGACAAAAGTGACAGACAGAAGGATAAAGTAGAAGGTATAACCAGACCTACATTGAGACATCTAAAGCTGGATGTTTTGGGACCATGTAATAGTTTACAGCTTAATATTCATGATATGGATGTATGAGGCACTCTGGTTCTGATGAAGGCAGCCAGACAATCAAAATTGGCTATCAAATATCTAATGAGGCACAATTTTCCAGTGTCCTCCCGCTCCCTTTTTTGTTGCTGTTTCGTATCACCTGCTTCATGCATAGGGTAAAATGCTTAGTAATGGTCTAGTTTGCCCCTGGACAATTGGGTATTTACTGGTGACTTCTGCAAACTTCTTTTTTGTTCCTAGGGAATCCTGTCTGGGAGCTAAAATGACACTCTTATTATCTGCTTTTTTATTCAGACCTCCCTCATCCCTTCCTTTCACAGTTGCTTCAAGCAGGCACGCTCAGAACTTTGCACATGCTCATTTTGATAACTTCCACACACTCTGGCTTTAGTTTATTTTCCACAAGTGCAGAGCTTCTGGTCTGTTGTAGAGCACAACACAGATTGTGACCTGTCCCTTTATTGTTCTGCACACCAGCAGAGACTATAGAATGCAGTTTATGCCCTGAGTCATGCAACCCCAGTAGGTGCCCAAATATTATCCCTGCACAGCCTGGCAAGCTCAGTGATAGAGACAGATCGAGACATATCCTTGTTATGTAATTTGTCCTGTGGCCTAGAGTTTGAGCTCTAAATGGATTTACTGTATTTGAAGAGACTTCCCATTTGTCTTCTGAAGATTCTTATAGGGATTCTTTGAAGCAACGTCTATTTTGCCTATAAAGGGATTACAGTTTACATTTAAACCGGCATTTTCTTTAATTTAACTGTTTAAAATTGTGTCAGGATTTGTGCCAATTTTGTTTGATAAATAAATGAAATACTTCTGTTTTTGTTAGCTGGATATATTATGCAATGAAGAAATTCTGGGCAAGGACCACACTCTAAAATTTGTAGTTGTTACGAGATGGAGATTTAAGGTATGCTATATTTGTTGTTAACTTGATGCATTTAACTTTTGAGATTAAAGCCTCCAAACAAACTTACTGGGGAAGAAACCCTCCTCCCTTCACACACATGCAAAAGAAGTTGGCTATGACTAGTTTAAATTAATTTCAATTTTGATACATAAATTGCTTACATTCTACACTAAACTTTGATTGCATTAGCAATTGACTAAAAGCAGGTGTATTATTTTATCTTTCAGAAAGCACCTCTACTGCTACATTACAGACCCAAAATGGACTTGCTGTAAGAACTATTTTGTCCTTCTGGACGGTTTTTTGCAGAGACTATCATCGGGCACCCTCTTAGTGCATCACGCAATTCACCCGTGACACAGACCAGCAGAATTCATTCCCGAGAACAGTAGTGCTCTCCTGTTCAACCACCCTGAATCTTTCTCCGAGGGATGCATTAACCTGACTTTCTGGACAGAAAAATATTTATACTTTTTTCTACAAAAAGAAAAAGAAAAAAAAGGATATCGCAACTCGAGAGGACACTACCAGCACGAAGTTTACAGACAATGAAAACACTTCACAGTTCCCTGTGTGTAGCTCAGTTCTTGGTCATCATCTTGCAAAGACGCAAAATAGGTTAAAAATGTTGTGAAGGAGATGAATTTCTAATTTGTTGCCCCTAAGCCACTTTTGTGTTGCTTCACAACGTAACGTTAATGTGGCATATATTTTTTTGCAAGATTTTCTGTCTCTTTATACCTCACGGCCATCTTGTCTGTTAGTAAGCCCTTCCTAGATTATTTAACATTGACAAAGATCTAATGGCTGGCAGTGAATTTCCTGGGTTTCACTGTTCTAGACTGTTCTCCTTGGTTCCTTTGCTGATGCATTTGATGAGGTTATTGGAAGACTTTCAGTTGTTTCCATTCGTGGTTTTATTAGTCACATCAAAAGTGCTGAGCATTTAGAACATAGATCTTGCGGAGCTGGGGCTGATATTGGACTGAGAGATTTTGCCTTTCAGTAAATGAAATAAGCCATTGGCAGCCTTAACTACTTGAACTCCAGTCTTGTTCCTTTTGAACAACACACTAATACTAATGCTGCAGCACACTTTGGCGACATGCGTTAGTACACTGACTTTCTTTCTGGTTTCTGGTTTCCCTAGTAAGTCAGTTCTGTTCACCTGACTCTCTGCTGAATTAACTTTATGGGGGTCAGATTTAGATGGCAATGTGGTACTTCCTGGCCTTAATTATAAATCTTTATTTATTTTTTAATCCAGCCCCCTAAGAATGCATTAGCCCCTCTAAACTATATAAGTACTGTCTCTCTCAATAGAGGATTGAACAGCTTAAAAAAAGGATAAATGCTGCTCTACTTTAAGCAACTTGAGATTTTTTTATTTTTAAAGTTTGCGTTCGGGTGGGACTTCTGCAAGTTTGCACCACGCACAAAGTGGGTGTGTGACAAACGGCATGCTAGCCTTCATTGGTCAAGGGCATGTGAGGCCCTTTCATTGGGGGCCATTTAGATGGTCTATTCTGGGCGCACCCAGTAACATGTGTGCATACTCTCATTGTTGCACGTAACCCTACGTACTGGCATGTTTTCCCTCTCCCACATGCACATACATGCACAGAGGCATGTGTATTCTTTGCATGTACACAAACCTGCCATTCCTCCATCAGGCACCAGCTTGGCTGGGACTTGTATTTGTTCCAGGGACTGGTAGGGAAGAGGGTACATCACTTTCCATGATGTTTTGCCGTTTTGCAGTACGCTGCCTTCAGTTAGTTTCTCCTATCTCTGTTGCTCATAAACCCGCTGCTGGTGGGATTTGGGCTTGACGAGAAGCACAGAGCGGCCAAATGAATAAGTTTCAGAGAGACTGGCAGGAAGGTCGAGGGGGAGATGATGTTTCCCCAGACTTGGTAGAAGGCTTCCCCCCACTTAGGGAGACTTATGCTTGAGTAGCCAATATGCTTAGCCCATAGCAATTTGCCCATCTTTGCTACTTGCTTTTCTGATCATTCTTGCTCTGTATTAATGGGTGCAGGTGAATGACTTTCCTTTGTGGAAGAAGCCCAAACAGGGTGCAACAAGGGGGTGGTGTAATATGGCGTGCGGACCATTTAACAAATCCTTACCAAATGGAAGTCCAAAGCAGGTAGTTGCTGGACAACATTGAGATCAAGTATCTATGTTAATAGCATACACTCAAGTTAAAATACTGCTCTCATCTTCTTGAATGGATTATTCTTGCAGCACTAGACCTCCCCCACCTCTTCAGTTTGGAATTAAGTCATTTCCTTCCCTAGTCCTGATTTTTCTATTGTCATCAACTAGAATTAAAATTAATCACCGAACTTCTTCCAGCGACTGTCCTCATCTATGCCTTTGGCTCTTCCTGTCAGTGTGCTAGGAGCCCATCTTTCTAAGGTGAGCAGTGTGGCCTTCGTTACCTCAGATTTTATCATGGCAAATCTGAATAGGTGGAAGTCAAAGGAGTCAGTTAGAGGAACGAAGGGGAAATGGGAGCAAGTAGGAAATGTTGAGATGACTAGATGAGATTTGGCTTAGCAGTAGACGGCACTGGGCACTCTTTCGGTGGAAAGTTTTCCAGGGTAAGCCCTGTTGAAATTAATGGGCACCACAAAGACTACACTAAACATTAAGGGCACTTATCCTGTTCACAGGAGAATTTTCCATTGGATAATTCCCCTTAAATTTGTAGCTTCTACTTCTTAATAAGGCCATACTTCTGTGAAAAGCAATTTCCCATTTCATGTTAAGCTATTGCTGGCCATTGTTCAGAAAGTATCTTCCAATATTAAAAATGAAAGCACTGGTTATTGGAAGACTATGGATTTGTGGAGTGTGGAGGACTATATGGGACTGCCCTGGAAAAAGAAGAATCTTAAGGTTTTCCCCAAATTCACAGGCCATATGGTGCTATCTGAAAACATATTGGCTAACATTGCTTAGTGAGCCTCAAGCGTGGAGCCTTGTCCAATAGCCACTTGATTCAATTAATCTTTTAGAGGGTTAAATGACCATATACAACTATTCAGTCTACCTCAGACTAGATACACAGCTGAATTGTATGACCAATGCCATCTTAAAATACGGAATATAAATGTTATCCTGTGTAACTTAAAACTGAGGGATTAAATAGTATCAAGATGCAAACTACAACCCCACAACTCTTGACTGCAGCAGTCTACAGAATCTGTATTGCTAAGTTTCTAGCAAATTTTTGAATCACTTGAATTTGATACGGTGCTATATAAATATATTTAAATATATATCTAGGCAGGTGCATGGAACCAAAGCCAGCAGTTGACACCTAAGCTGGTTTTGCTGCTCTTCAACGAGTATTTATCTCTGCTTTTATAACAGCCTGATGAAAACAACCTTGGCAGAAAATGTTTGGGTTTTTCTTTCTTTCTCAACAGCTTCTTACAATACGTTGTTTTTTTTTTCCTGTGGAAACTTAGTTCCTTGGGGTGTGTTTGTTCCAAAGACCTAGCTGACTTGTTTTATCAGAAAAAAACACAACTACAGTGGATACCAACAGAGCAGATCCTTGTGATAGAAATTGTCTCTCTTCTGTGAAGTTTTTAAGGGGCAGGTTGCACAATGATTATGTTGGCAAAACATTCTGTTGATCTTCTGGCTTTAGGTCTTGGAATCATTTTCAGCTCGAGTGGCTCAGGCCACACAATTTGGCCGAATAAGTGATCTATAAAAGTTACTGTGAAGTTGGTTTTTGAGGTTTTTTCTTTTCTTTTTTCAAACGACTGCTTACCGCTGGTAAATAAATGCAGTAAAATTATCTTGTTGCATTATCCTCAGCAACAAAAGAGACGAGCATAACGCAGGTTCATGTTCTCGCTTGGTATAATTTTCTTTTAAAATAGAGAAATCAGAATATATAATATTGAATTTTAAATAAGATTGGGGCAGGGGGGGTTAAAAGTTAACTTTATAAAATTATTTATTCTATTTTAAGCATTCTATCTTACTTTTTACCATCTAAGTATTTTTTTGGTTTTGATGGTCCAGCTTTATTTATGGGCATATAAAATGAAATTGTGAGATGTTTTTTACAAGCTTCTTCCTTCTTTTTGTGAGGGCCAGATTGGATGTTGTGCTGAATGAGTGGCTGCAACCAAAAATGGTAGCCGTGTGTCAAGTCTTCTCTCCACCTCTGTAATGTTTATGATTACTTATTTGTGCTCTCCTGCCATTTTGCATGTCTTTGCACCCTTCCGGAGGCAGACAATGATATGAGAAATGGTGAATGCTCTTACATGAGGCACAGATAAGTTGTACTAGATATTATGGAGCAGTAAAGAGGGAAGATACAGCTGTGATTATGTTTGACAGCAGCTGCATATTTAGCGTAATATTTAGTTTGGCCCCTTCTTTGATTTATTTTTAGTATGTTTTTGTTTTGTATGGATAAAGAGCATTACTTTATGCTTTTTGTGCAATAGGTTTGAAACATGCTTTTGTTAGGCACACCTTTAAGATTTTAAATGTAGCATCTACTAACCACAGATCTGAAAAGGCATGTAGGTGGGTTTAAGTGTACATTCAAATGGGCTCTTCTGTTTTTGTTTTTCCTTCCTTCCTGGGATTTTTCAGAGTGACATTTGGGAGTTGTGTCTGTGTGAAAGAACTACCTGTCAGCAATATTTTTTAACAAAATGATTTGGCAAAAAAACTCTTAAATGTAAAATGTGGAAGAAATCGGCAAGACTTGCAACCTATCCGAATCTTTTTTTGTGTGCCATTAATATGTCTGGTATTTCTCTCTTATTTGTATACCATTTAACCTGGAAATATTTATTTCTCAGTGGTTGTGCAATGCTCCAGATACAAACTGTAACCTTGGAGGGGAAATGCAATCATTTTAAAATATCAGACTTTAAAATATGATGGTGCTATTCTCCCCCCCCCCCCCCTCAGTAGGATTTGAGCCTTTTGAAAGCTTATCTGGCTCTTATTGTTTTCATAACAATCTAATTAGTCTTGGGAGATTCACTGTCCTGTTTCTTTTCCAGTGGATGACAACTCTATTAAGCATAGCCTATTTGCAATGATTTGAAACTGAGCTGTAAATTTAAAAGCAACAGGAGAAAGCCAACCAGTTTGTACATCTACACAATAACTTTGATAACTTTATATTTTAACCAGTACATACGAAATGCATTTACTGCAGACGGTTAAAACTGTATTTTACAGAAAAAAATCTGTTTCTGTATTTCCTCAGGTAATTGCTCCAGTTTTAAACACTTCACGTGATACCTTAACTTAACATATACACACGTGCCCTCCAATTACAAATGTAAAAAGATGAGGTGCGCAGGCAGACCCCATTGCATGCCAGAATTGCAAGTGGACGTATTCACCTTATAGTCAAAATGTGCACAGGGAATGCAACGTTTTTAGTAAGATGCATACTGTTGGCATAGAAACGCAGTTTCCGCTTTAAGTGGAAGTGGTGGCTGAATGCACATTCTCCAGGAATTGGTTTCTAACCCTAAAAAACTGGCTGCTGTTGTTTGAATTCCTCCCCTCTTGGTTGAGCACAAATTGTGTCCTGTTGGTGACTCACAAAGATCCAGGGTTTCTGCTGAGCAGCTGCAAATTGGCAGAGAAGATGGAGATCTGCAGCGGAGGAAGCAGGGTGTTTGTGTGTGTGTTGCTTAACCATTTCCCCTACCGACCACTTGCCTCTACAGTCCTGCAAACATGCTTCTGGTACCCTGGCTGGGGTGAAGGAGGAAAGTGGTGCAGGAAATGTTAAGCACTTTCTCCCACCCTACTCCTCTTTGCTGCAATTGGTTCCCTTAACCCTACTGTTTTGCAGCTCTGTGGCAGATCTCTGTTCCAGGCCTTGTTCTGTTGCTGAATGTGTTGTTCTGACCACTACACCTGTCTGGAGTTCTACGAATGCCCATGAGCGTTGAACCTGTCGAAGCTACAAGTGGGTCCTCCTCCTCCTCCTAATGTTTTGTGTGAATGGGCACATTTACTTGGGTGAGGAAAGTTACCTAAGGTGCACTGTCGGGTATTGCAAAATGCCCTATTTAAAAAGGCAGCGATAACAGCCAAGTGACAGGGCAAATGTCAAGAATACCATTCGCTTGCAACGAGATAAATTTAGGGTTATGGGACAATAAGCCAGTGCAACCGTTTAAGCCTTTATCCTCACTTGGTGGCATAATTTAAGTTACTGAAAATTCTTGCCGTATTAAAATCAAATAAATCATATTTTTTGGCTTGGTTTCATTTGAAAGTTTACATTTTTTTACGCTTTGTGTTGCTCTGTAACTTTTGTACTATTGGTGGCTAGTTTTTGTCTGGATAAGCCTTTTGGGGGATTATTGCTTAATGTTTTGATTTTATGATAGTGAAGCTTGTATTCAGTGTTCTGCCAATTAATATTATATGCTTGTAATAAAAGCAAAAAAAAAAAGTTATTTTTGAGGGCCTGTTTTTCAAGAACGTGAATGTTTAGCTCGCAGAAGGATAAATCCACACTCCTGAGAATGACAGCAAGCTTGGCTTGTGTGACTATTGCCAGTTTTGTCTTCAGTAAGCTCTGATAATGGCCCTTGCTTGTCAGGCTGGAGGACAGAGGTGAATGTATGTAGAAACTAGACTACTGTACAAAGGCAGAGTTCACATTTGCTGCTCAGCTCATTTTGGCCTTTTGTGTGTGACAGGAATGTTGCATACAGTGGTACCTCGGTTTTGAATGTAATCCATTCCAGAACATTCGACTTCTGAAACATTCGACAACCGAAAACCCAATAGCCAATAGCTAGGCTTCAGGTTGTTGTTTAGGTTGCGAGATGAGCGCCGCAACCCCAGAGTCGGTTACGACTGGACCTAATGGTCAGGGGTCCCTTTACCTTTACCTTTAAGGGACACGGGCCCCTAAACCACAGAGCCTAGGGCTTGCAGATCAGAAGGTCGGCGGTTTGAATCCCTGCAATGGGGTGAGCTCCCGTTGCTCGGTCCCAGCTCCTGCCCACCTAGCACCTCAAAGTGCAAGTAGATAAATAGGTACTGCTACAGCGGGAAGGTAAACGGTGTTTCCGTGTGCTGCTCTGTTTCAGCAGAAGCGGCTTTGTCATGCTGGCCACATGACCTGGAGGCTTCCTCGGCCAATAACGCAAGATGAGCGCCGCAACCCCAGAGTTGGTCACGACTGGACCTAATGGTCAGGGGTCCCTTTACCTTCAGGCTTCAGGTTGTTGCACTCAGTGGAAGCTGCGTGGCATGTTCAACTTCTGAGGCATGTTCGAAGACTGAAGCATTTACTTCCGAGTTTACGGCGTTCGAAAATCAAACTGTTTGGCAACGGAGACGTTCGAAAACCGAGGTACCACTGTACTGTACAAAGGCAAGAGTGACATCCATTATCCCATCCACTTTTTGCCTCTGGTCCCACCATCACTGCATGTGTCCAGTTCTTGGCACCATACTTTAATAAGGATATTGACAAGCTAGAATGTGTGCAGAGGAGAGCAACCAAGATGACCAAGGAAGGGTCTGGAAACCAAGAGGAATGGTTCAGGCAGTTGGGTATGTTGTTTTATCCTGTTCCGGAGGGTAGGACTCGAACCAATTGATTCAAGTTACAAGAAAGGAGATATCAACTAAACATCAGGAAGACCTTTCTGACAGTAAGAGCTGTTCAACAGAGGAACAGACTCCTTTAGGACTCTTCTTCCTTGGAGGTTTTTAAGCAGAGGTTGGATGGTCACCTGTCGTGGATGCTTTAGTTGAGATTCCTGCATTGCAGGGGATTGCACTAGATGACCCTCAGGGTCCCTTTAAATTCTACTATTCAATGAGTCTATGAGCATACCCACCAAGCTGAATGCAGGACACCAGCAATGGGTGGAGGCCTACCAGAAGCTTGCTGTTCTACCTAATTTTGCTGCTTTCCTGGAACGCAAGAGATGAGATTTGTGTAGAGAGGTCCCCATTCTGCATTGATCTCCTCTCTCTGCTACAGCAGAGGAGCAACAACAAATTCCTGAATGAGAGGGAAGGGCAGGTGCAGGGAATCTGTGGTCCTCCAGATGTTGGACTACAACTCTCATCATCCCTGGCCATTGGCCATGTGACCAGAGCTGATGAATGGCATCTGCAGGATTCTAGGTTACCTATCCTGGGGGAATTGTCAAGGGCTTGTGAAGCCACCATCCATGACTGATGAACCGTGTTTGGCTTGGTGTGTTGCAAGTTGTACAGCCTTACTGATGTTCATCTCCTTATAGAACAGATTTTTGCTGGCCTCTATTTATCTTCCATGGAAAACACTCATTTTTGGAGGGGTCCGATTGCTGTGCCTTACATCAATGCATAGATGTAGCACAAAAGATCTTATCCTGGAGCAAAGAATGTTCTTGACTCTGCTTGGTTTTTCTCTCCGCATGCTGCTCTTCAGAATCCTTTCATCTTTGCACAGTCAAAGCTGGAAAAGTGTGTTATTGTCAGCAGCGCAGTCTGCAAACAAGCCTATCAATAGATTTTAGGAGCAATATCTGGTGAGACAAGATTTTCTGAGTGGCCATACAGACCTTCAGCAAGACCAGAGATTCCCAAACTGTGGACCAGGGAAGGTTGAAGGTCTCCCAGGGTCCAGAGAGTGGTTAGGGCTTCATTGGAGGAAGGGGCGTTACCATTCGCTGTGAAGGAGCTGGTGGTTCGTCCCCTCAAGAGGGATCCCCATGGACTCTGAAATGTTAAGCAACTATTGCGTTTCCAAGCACAATTCAAAGTGTTGGTGCTGACCTTTGAAGCCCTAAACAGCCTCAGCCCAGTATACCTTAAGGAGCGTCTCCACCCCCATCGTTCAGCCCAGACACTGAGGTCCTTTCCGAGGGTCTTCTGGCGGTTCTCTCCCTGCAAGAACTGAGGTTACAGGGCAGAGGGCCTTCTCGGTGGTTGAGCCCGCCCTGTGGAGCGCCCTCCCATCAGATGTTAAGGAAATAAACAGCTATCTGACTTTTAGAAGACACCTGAAGGCAGCCCTGTTTAGGGAAGTTTTTAATGTTTGGTGTTTTATCGTGTTTTTAATATTCTGTTGGGAGCTGCCCAGAGTGGCTGGGGAAACCCAGTCAGATGGGTGGGGTATAAATAATAATAACATCATCACCATCATTGTTGTTATTCTCCAGTGGCAAATATGCCCTTTTTGGACAAGGTGCTCGGCAGAGTAGTGGCAGTCTACCTTGAGGCATTCTTGGGAGGATACTATCTGGATCCATTTGACTCTGGCTTCAGACCCAGTCATGGCACTAAAACCACCTTGGTCATCCTGGCAGAAGACATCTATCTAGAGAGAGATGGGGAGATTGCAGAGAGTGTGATCCACCTCTGGGTGAATTTCAATATAATTGACTATGGTATCCTCATGGAGCAGCTCAGGGAAGTAGATGCTGGGGGCACCGTACTTCATTGGTTCCATTTCTACCCCCAGGGCTGTTTCCAGAAAGTAGTTACGGTGGTACCTTGGTTTACGAACTTAATCCGTTCCGGAAGTCCCTTCTTTAACCAAAGCGTTCTTACACCAAGGCGTGCTTTCCCATAGGAGCGGGGGACTCACTTTACAAATGGAGCACACTCAACAGGAGCACAAACCAAAACACCTACTTCCGGGTTTGCAGCGTTCTTAATCCAAGTTGTTCATAAACTAAGCTGTTCTTAAACCAAGGTACCACAGTATGGAGGAGGCTCCTGCTCAGCACCATGGGTACTGTCCTGTACTGTCCACGGGGTTCCACCTTGCCCCCCGTGCTAGTCAACATCTTATCTGAAGCTGCTGGGAAGGGTCATCAGGAGAGTTGGAGTGAGGTGTCACCAAAATGCAGGAGACACTCTGCTCAATCTTTCTGTTTCATCTGAATGAAGCAGAAGGTGGAGAGGTGGTTGAGGTGCTGGACCAGTGCTTGGAGGGGCTGGATGTGAGCCAATAAAATGAAACCGAATCTTGAAAAGGTAGAGGTGTTATGAAGTTTCACTTCTCTAGAAGGAGCAGGTCCTAGCTTGGGAGTTCCTCCTGCATTCGGTGTTGTCCCTGGAGGCTCAGATGGTCTACCAGTGGACAGAAGTAGCTATTTCCATCTCTGACTGGTTCACCAGCTTCGAGCACCTTTTAGACAAGAGATAACTTGGCCGCAGTACTCCATGCGCTATTAACTCTCAGACTGGATTATTGCAGTGCCCTCTATGTGAAGATGACTTGGAAACTTTAACTGGTACAAAATGCAGTGAGTGGATTTCCTGGGGTTTCCTATAGATCTTGTATAACACCGTTTTAAAACAGTTGCATTAGTTGCCAGCTCATTTCTGGGCTGAATTCAAGATGCTGACCTTAATGTTTAAAGCCCTTAATGATGTAGGCACCAAAAAATCTGAAAGGTGGCTTTTGCCCCACAGAGGTACATCTAGCCCCTTCATTATATAGTTTATGTTGTACACCAGGATGCCCCTTTTTACCCTGGTCTTTGTTGCTGGAGACATATATTCTTAGGGCTTGCCCTAATCTTGTGACTGTCATTTGTTTTAAGCTGTTTAATATTGTATTTTTAAGTTGCTGAAACTAATGCTGGAGGGCAGGTAATAAATCAAACATCTACTTACTATCTGAGGGTGGCAAGGGGCCCCCTAATTCTATGAAACCTAAAAATTATGCAGATGAACACCTCAGCCCCTCTGGTTGCATACTCATGTCCCTGGCATGTGTTTTGGGAATCTCTGCATTTATGTTTGGTGATATTTGATTTTTTCCAAATGGTGGCGCTAGTGGGCTACCAGTAATGTTCACTTTCCTGGGATTATAGTGCATGGTTGTCCTTCTGCGGCAACTTTCTAATATGGACATGCAAAATTCAGTTCCTTACATCTGTAAATGCAGGTGTGTAATCCGGTCCATTTCAAACATGTTTTCGTTTGCCTTATTTCATAATTAGTCTTTAGAATTGCACAGGAGACCTGCATTTATAATTTATTTATTTATTTTGCATGTCACTCTCCTTTGTTATAGATTATTTGTCGTGTACATTCACCCACAAATCAAGCTATTTTAGTCCAACTGAATCACACCCAATTAAATTACTTGAACAATGCAGGGTATAATTTATATTCTATGACATTTTAATGCTGCTTCAGCCTGAATAAATCTCCTGTATATTTTCTAAGTAGTCTGCAAGATGGCAATTGACAAAAACAATTTCTGTAGCCTATTATAGAGGGTCTAATGAAGTTGGTACTTACAAAGTATTTCAAATTAAGAGGAGGGGCAGGTAAGCATTAACTTGGAAAGACTGATATGCCAAAGCAATGGTGTGATAGGCAAAGAGGGATCAAATAAGCTAGCTTGTAAACTTGGTAGCGGTGTACACTTTAATAAATGTAGAAGTAACATGAGGGACCCAGGTGGCGCTGTGGGTTAAACCACAGAGTCTAGGGCTTGCTGATCAGAAGGTCGGCAGTTCGAATCCCTGCAACGGGGTGAGCTCCCGTGCTCGGTCCCAGCTCCTGTCCACCTAGCAGTTCAAAAGCACATCAAAGTGCAAGTAGATAAATAGGGACCGCTCCGGTGGGAAGGTAAATGGCGTTTCTGTGCGTTGCTCTGGTTCGCCAGAAGCAGCTTTGTCATGCTGGCCACATGACCTGGAAGCTGTCTGTGGACAAACACCGGCTCCCTCGGCCTATAGAGCGAGATGAGCGCCGCAACCCCAGAGTCGGACACGACTGGACCTGATGGTCAGGGGCCCCTTTATCTTTACCTTTACCATTAATACATTAGGTTTTTTTTTTTGAGAGCACTCAGCACTTCATTGACCAACAGTGCTCCTGCTATGAATGGATTGTAGAAGGTTCAGAAGCATCAGGGTGAGGCCATTGCTCAATAGCAGAGGGCATGAATTGCATACCAAAGATCCCAGTTCCATTCGTTAGCACCTCCAGTTAAAGGATTCCAGATTCCATACCTGAGAAAGACCCTCTGTCCGAGAGCTTGGCAAGTTGTTCTCACTCGGTGTTGAAGGAACTTGTCCCACCATTTTGAGATCTGTTCTTTGTTGAAGAATGGCTGCTTTTGGTTAAGAGGCTGCCTTGCACGGGAAAGTCAAAAGTTCGCCCTATGATGGGCGTGTGACACTTGAGGGGGAATTGAAACCCGAAGTTTAAAAGGGGAGATAAAGAA
The DNA here is from genome assembly GCF_965207765.1 of Zootoca vivipara. Lineage (NCBI taxonomy): Eukaryota > Metazoa > Chordata > Lepidosauria > Squamata > Lacertidae > Zootoca > Zootoca vivipara. Next base: position 17,427,251 of record NC_142598.1, read on the forward strand.
TCCAGAGCGATTTGAGAAAAGGAAATGGCACTCTAGTGCCCTTCTGACTGGCCAAGAGGGTGGATGGGGGACCTGTGGCCATTAGGCTCCAATTCCTACCATCCCTGACCATTGTTCGTCCTGACTTTGATTATGATGGGAGTTGAATAACATCTGGAGGGCTACAGGATACCTGCCCCAGTCTAACTGGGAGGGAGAGTGGAAATAATATCTCTGAATAAAGCTGGCCAATAGGATTAGAGTTAGAATATGGTTGGAGAAGGAGAAAAGGAAATCAGAGGAGCGAGGCCAGAGGGCGGCAGTGGATCCAGATGACGGAAGCTTACTGGAAAGGGCTGAAAATGGCTTGATTGCTTATTATTGGCTCAAGTTGGAAATTACCACTCACATCAAGCAGTGGGCGGGGTTTGCGACCCGGCACAGGCTTCCCGTGCCAGGGTGACACCCCTCTGTGTGCTGGCCTTCACTCAGCCCCCTCCCCGGCTAGCCAATCGGCTGCAGGCTGGGGTGGTGGAGCAAGGGCCAAGTAAGGTGGGCTCCAGTTGACCTGTCTCCCAGTCGGTCTTTGGAGTGTCACCCACCCACCCTTCCCTCTAACTTAAATGTGGTATTTCTTGCAGGCTAACCTTTTCCTTCCCAGGTCTGCGAGCGTTGCTACGGTCGCACAGTGGTTGCTGTTTCCCAGAGCCGGGAAGGAATTTTCCCTGCTCTGCAGGTTTTGCCTTCCCCGTAGCAATTGTCACAACTTTGGCTGTTTTAGGCCTTGGACGGTATCCTATGGTCTATCTTTGGAAGGGGGGGGTAGCATTATTATGCACCCCCATATGGCGCCGTTTGCAGGGCCCGTTAAAGGGTTGATTGCAGGAGCCACTGGCCCTGAGCGGTGGCATTAGGTCAAACTCCCCATGTTGGGTGAAGTGGGGGGCACGCTGTGTAAATTCTCCCCTTCACAACATCCTCAGACCCAACAATGCCTAAGCCAAGGTTTCAGACATGTGAAATCAATAAAGTTGTGGCCTATTTTTATCCCATACATCGTTGTCGTGTCTCCTTATTTACGGGCTGGCTCCCGGGGGAGTTAGCGCATGGGCTTGCAAACAGTGTAGCTGGACATGTTTTCTTAGGCTATTTTCATTTGCTCTTATGGTTAATTGCTCAAACTGTTTTAGCCCCCCACTTTAATATCTTTATAATAAATGTATAAATGACTGCCTTACAACAAAACAAAACAAAACACCATTAGGAAAAGCAAAATTTGTTGTTGGTTTAAATTTGCCTGCGGGCGTGTTATTCACACCACACCTATTTTCCAGTACAGAGAATTGGTTGGGCCTGTAGGCAAGTCTCAGAAGTTACTTTAAAATATTATTTAAAAACGAACTTTCTCACATGGTACCGAGGTGAAACGGATGTAATGCAATAACATATAAAAAACATTAATCTTCGCCTAAATATGTATGGTTAACATATTTTAAAACTATAGTAATAAATTGAATAAATATAGTAAATAGCCAGCAAATACATTAAAGCAGCAACTGTCCCCTGGAGAACTTAAAACATTATAGCAAAACAGCACTGCTGATTTCAGCAACCCAATTAAATTCGTTGCAGAAAAAAACAGCTACAGCTTAAAGGCTGGAAGAGACAGAGATGGGAACTGAGGATAGAAGAATGATGGCAATTGGGGAGTGGGGTAGATATTATAGAGATTAATAAAATACTGAATGGTATGGGGAGAGAGGAGGGGAGAAGGTTTTTTTTATTTTTTTTAAAAAAAAACACACCTAAAAAACCATTATAAGAAAAGAGACATCCAACAAATTTGAGGGAGATTAGGGCTGAGGAAGATGTGTGCCACGATGAGGGTAGGAAAAACTCCTCCGCTCCCTGTGCAATATGGCGGCATCTTTAGGAGAAGGAGAAGAACAAGGAGACATTTCATCTTTGTCACTCCCTAGAGGTTCCACCCCTCTTGTTACAGAGCAATAAAATGTTCAGATATGGGACTGAACCACCCTCAAATACGAGCCCCTAAGCAGCAGAAAGCACCTCAGGAGTTGGCCAGGGCAGAATGGGTGTCTGGGGGTGGGGAGGAAAATGGCGTTCCTTTCCTCCTCTTTCAATCCCTTCCCAAAGACCTCACTAGCTCACTACAAAGCTTATTTTCCAGTCTGGATGAAGCTCCGAACATGCACTCTCCTGGGTTTGGCATCACATTGCAACACTTGGTTGCAGGGATGGGCAAATCTCTCTGGATTCCCTCAGTTCCTCATTTTTCCAGTCTTAAATTCAGCTCTCGGCATCTCTGCACCAGCATTTTGGTGTGAATTTCCCATCTTAAACACATTCCCCAAAGCAACTTCCCCTCTACATAGTGCATTTTAATGCTATTTTCACAGATACATGCATTTCAAAGCATGCTTTTCCCTAGTATATGTATTTTTAGGTTACTTGGCATTGCAAATTTCTGAGAAGTGCAGATTTGGAAGGGCAGCTGTGTGTCAATTCATGTATTGTGCTGGTGAGTGCGAATTAGGCAGGTTTGCCCCTTAATGCAAAGTTGCTGGTCCCACTATGAATGGCAATGCCAACTGCCTGTGAGGGGACACTTGCCTCCCTCATGGACTGAGTTGAGACCTGCCAGCTTGGCCAAAAGAGACTATGGTTGAAGGCGACAAATGCCACCCGGATAATCCTGTCATCAGGAAGTTTCTGTTCCCAATGCCAGCCTTGGATATCCTTTTTTAAGTGTGAGAATTATTTTGTACGTCCTTTTGAGAGCCTCTCAGAGCTATCAAGGCGGAATGTGAAGTACAGCAAATAAATAAAGAGTGGATATGAACATATCTGGATTAGAAACTTCTGCGTTGTTGGCAGGCAAGATCGTTGTTGTTGTTGGTGGTGGCGTTAATAATAATAATTTTGCATACTGCCATATATCCCTGTTTAGGGAGGCTTTTAATCTTCAATCAATTATTTTATTCTTCTGTTGGAAGCTGCCCAGAGTGGCTGGGGAAACCCAGCCAGATGGGCGGGGTATAAATAATATATTTATTATTATTATTATTATTATTATTATTATTATTATTATTATTATTATCCACAGGTCTTAGGCCAGTTCACAGCATAAAATCATAGTATAAAAACACGAAATACATAATAAAAACGAAAACATGAATATCCCAATAACCCCCCTCAATGTTTCTGCATGGGGTGGGGTGAAGATTGGTCCTATGTGGGATTCCTTGTTCCCAGCCCTACCATAAGCCAGAATGAGGCAACCGCCTCAGCAGCAAATATTTTGTGTGTGTGTGTGTGTGTGTGTGTGTGTGTGTCCGTCCGTCCGTCCGTCCTCCTGAACTCCCGGCTGTACCCTTCTGTTGGCGGGCAGAGCTGAATGTGTCCCATCTGGACTTTGCTGTGGAGTACACAATCCTGTTGTCAGTACTGAAGTTTCTACTGCCAGAACAGCCAGCTTCTATATACGGATGGCATTGATCTTGTCCTTCGCCTCACATGGCAAAAACATCTTAGAATCATAGAGTTGGAAGAGACCACAAGGGCCATCCAGTCCAACCCCCGCCAAGCAGGAAACACCATCAAAGCATTCCTGACATATGCTTGTCAAGCCTCTGCTTAAAGACCTCCAAAGAAGGAGACTCCACCACACTCCTTGGCAGCAAATTCCACTGCCGAACAGCTCTTACTGTCAGGAGGTTCTTCCTTTAGGTGGAATCTTCTTTCTTGTAGTTTGAATCCATTGCTCCGTGTCCGCTTCTCTGGAGCAGCAGAAAACAACCTTTCTCCCTCCTCTATGTGGCATCCTTTCATATATTTGAACATGGCTATCATATCACCCCTTAACCTTCTCTTCTCCAGGCTAAACATACCCAGCTCCCTAAGCCGTTCCTCATAAGGCATCGTTTCCAGGCCTTTGACCATTTTGGTTGCCCTCTTCTGGACACGTTCCAGCTTGTCAGTATCCTCCTTGAACTGTGGTGCCCAGAACTGGACACAGTACTCCAGGTGAGGTCTGACCAGAGCAGAATACAGTGGTACTATTACTTCCCTTGATCTAGATGCTATACTCTTGTGCTGGCCCTGCTTATTTCCCAGCATCCTCTTCTGAGGAAGACTAACGTTGGGATCCTCTGCAAATGTTAACAATGTTTCACAACACACAGGGGAGGACAAGAAACCCAAAATATTTGTCCCTCGTCTCGGAAAGAAGTAGGCCAAGAAAGATTCCGCGTAACGCTTGCAAAAGCTTTTAAAGCATTAGTCTGAGCTGTTGTTGTGATTCATCATAAAAGAACCCCGATCTAGAGGCAATATAAAAACAATGGAGCAAAGTAGATTAAGTCTCTAACCAATGTTTGTATCCCAAGTAGAGCGGAATCAATAGTGAGATGAATCAGCGATGGCAAAGAAGTCTATTCCTGCCTATTGCCGTTTCTTCAAGAGCTGTAAATGCTTCTTCTGGAACAAGGGAAAACCAATTGCAATTGAATGCAATCCAATCTGTGCATGTGTGTGAGATGACTGCTCAGAGGTTTTGTCAGATGTGTGTCCATCTTCAGCTTCTTTTCATTTTGATCAGTTCCTCCCTCAGATTTTACCCAAGCACTGCAAACGCTTTTCGTTTCAAGGGGCAGAAGAGCAAGGGAGTTAGGAACAGGCTGCCTTATTCACTTCCATTTCGGCTGCACTTCTGCAATTGCAGAATCCAGGGGAACGGAGCTCTCCAACACCAACGCCACCGGATTCTGAAAGGGCACGAGATGGCGGCTCAACCATGCTGTCATACGTGTGCCATGCGCGTGGAGGAAAAAAACTTAAAAACATGTCTCAGAGTTCAGCAGAGTTCCTCAAAATAGACCAGAGGCAATATTTCATCCAGCAGAGTTTTACTTGTGCTGAAGGCAGATGAGCGTAATGGTTATCAAATCCAATACAATCAGGATTGGCTCAGTCAATACAGAGTTGCAGCACTTACAAAATTTATAAGCTTACAACAAGACTAAACCTTAACGCTATAGCATACAAAAACAAGAAACACCACGCCAGAAGGAAGAGAGATGGGAAGAGAAAAAGTAAAGACCCAGGCACCTTCTGGCCTAGAATAGAATAGAATAGAATAGGAGATAAGAGAACCAGTTCAAACCAGCTTCCCAGAAGGTATAACCCCAACAATCATTAACCCTTCTGTCTGCTTTTCTCACACAGAGAAGCTTCTAGTAGCTTCTTGTATTCAAGGGGAGGCAAACCACACCAGGGCCAGGCCTTTGGGGCTGGGACGGTGAGTGTGGCTCCACATCCTCCAGCTGGGCTTCCCCCTGCGCGGGTGCCGGGAAAACAGATGTGCAGGGGGTGGTGCAGCTTGCCTTCCCGCAGGGCGCTTGCCATGGGAGTGCCTGGTTGTGCCCTCTCGCGCCCTCAGAACCATGCGGCCAAGGCTGCTGCCCCCACAGCCCCAGTCATGCTACGCCAGTGAGCCTGAGCCGCCATGGTCAATTCAATGGTCAGGGATGATGGGATATGTAGTCCAGCAGCATCTGAAGAGTCATAGGTTGCCTAACTGTGGAGTCTTTATCCACCGTGTTTTGTTCAAGGGTCTCCCTTTGTAAAAAGCAGAAATCTGACAAATGATGGCTCAGTGGGAGCCTATGGGCCTTGATTAGCTTTTCAGGCCGCTGCTTAGTGAAATTTTAACATTCTAAAAATGGCTGCATGTACACAGCCTCACATGTTTTCCGCTGGTTGATGGAGCATTTATATAAAATCGACCCCAAAAATATTCTGATGGGGTAGGATGAGGGGTTTTACTTCACCCCAAGCCTTTGGATGTCAGATCCCGCAGGATCTAAATTTTGCCTAGTCTTGACTGTAGTTTCCACTACTATACTTCGCACGGTTGTGAAAATGTTCTAAATAACTTCAGTCGCTAAAAGTAATTTGGTATTTTATATTCCTTGTCCAAATACCCCCTACCCCACAACACTCCCTCCCCCCATCACTCTTTATAGAAACTCAGTCATACTGTTCTTCAGAGAAATAATCTAGTGTGTTGCAGATTCCATGAAACTTCCTGTTTTGGGGGAAGTATCCGATGACTGTCCTGAAAGGAAATGAGTGTTTTTGTAATAAAGTATTTTGGTAATTAAGGCAAAATACAGAATGGAAGCATCTGAGCTCCTCTCCAATGGAAGTCACTTGGAAAGAGAAGAATCAGTTATGCTCTGCATAAGGAACCTATCTGCGGAAAATATTGTTCCTCCTGCATCTGTAATGCAACCAGATCAAAGGGTCATTTCATGTCTGGAGCACTTTATTGTATTTTCATCCAGCTATAGGCTGGTGGCTGATTTTCTCAGAGGCAGCACACAGCACTTTGAATTATGCTTTGACCTAGATTATCCTCCTCTCTCTCTTGCTGCAAATCTTAGTGGATATGCCTGTGTGTGTTCCTCTAAAGGTAAACACAGACCCTACAATTGTCCCTATTTTCCAAGGATAGTCCTGGATTTACAGAAGCTATCCTAGTTACCAATTTGATCCCAGAATGTCCCGCTTTTCCTTAGGATCATAGCTGCCAAGTTTTCACTTTTCTCGCGAGGAAGCCTATTCAGCATAAGGGAAAATCCCTGTAAAAAAGGGATAACTTGGCAGCTATGCTTAGGATGTCCCTATTTTCACTGGAGAAATGTTGGAGGGTATGGAGTCATGCGACCCCCGAGCCAAGGAGATAAGTAACTATACAACCTTTAGAAGACATATGAAGGCAGCCCTGTATAGGGAAGTTTTTTTAAAAAAAATGTTTATTATGTTGGAAGCCGCCCAGAGTGTGGGACGTGTTGTGTGTTGCTCATGACACACTGCCCCAGTTTGCAAATGTACCCACAGGTTCCCAAATGACCCCTCCCTGCCTCCACCCAAAAGCTTTTCTAGAGAACAAACATACTATGAATCATTCATTTCGTGCATTGGTTTGTATATCCCTTTCCGCAGGTCCTTCCCATTTTGGAATAGAACCTTACCATGGAAATATTTGATTTAAAGCCTGTTCAGAAGCAGTCTTGTAAAACCTTTACTAGGGGCCAAGTGAACATTGCAAAGCCATGGGCTTCCTCCTCCCCTGCTTTGTCTTGATGTGAAACAAAAACTAAGTAAAAAGTTGCCAATTTTAGAGGGCATGATAGGAGATCCAGCTGCAGTTGGTTAATATGTTAATCCCAGAAGCCCTTTGCAGGTTAGGTCAGTGATGGTGAACCTTGGCACTCCAGATGTTTTGGGACTACAACTCCCATCATCCCTGACCACTGGTCCTGTTAGCTAGGGATGATGGGAATTGTAGTTCCAAAACATCTGGAGTGCCAAGGTTCGCCATCATTGGGTTAGGTGATGCTCTGTGGAACGATGACAGGTTACACTGATTACAAACGAGGTCATCACAGCTGGTCTTACATTGATAATCTGCTGTCATTCACCTGAGCCTTTATTGAAATAGACTCTAATTTGCTTCAACAGGTACCAGCTGGAGCTAATGTAAGAACTTTGCCAACAAAGCATGCAGGTAACATTCTGCCTTATTCCTCAGAAACAAATTGAACCTGCTACGGCCTCATCAGCCTTTGGGGCCAAGGAAGGGCAAATTAATATATTATTGTTGTTGTTGTTGTTGTTGTTTAGTCGTTTAGTCGTGTCCGACTCTTCGTGACCCCATGGACCATAGCACGCCAGGCACTCCTGTCTTGCACTGCCTCCCGCAGTTTGTCGTCCCCTTCTCCTAGTGCCCTCAATCTTTCCCAACATCAGGGTCTTTTCCAAGGATTCTTCTCTTCTCATGAGGTGGCCAAAGTATTGGAGCCTCAGCTTCATGATCTGCCCTTCCAGTGAGCACTCAGGTCTGATTTCTTATTATTATTATTATTATTATTATTATTATTATTATACATGAGAGATCCCAACACCATTTTTCTCTGATTAATGGCCTCTGTAATTTAGATAGGCAAATCTGTTGGTTTTGGTTTCTCTCAGTTTCAGCTTTTCCCAGTCTTTTAAGTTCAGTTCATCACATTTCCATATCAGTTTGTAATTCTTTGAAAATAAACCCTCATAAAAATTCATCAGCATGTTAGTGTGGATTTAGCCTAATGTACACATTTTTTTACACAATTTTGCCTTGCATACTCATTCTTGCAAAGCAATTTCCTTTTATATAAGGCGTTCGTGTGTGTTGCATTTCACTAGTGCCATAATTGTTGTTGTTGTTGTTGTTGTTGTTTATGGACTACTTAAAATGAGGCTGCATTTTAGTCATGTCCGACTCTTCGTGACCCCATGGAACAGAGCACGCCAGGCACTCCTGTCTTTCACTGCCTCCCGCAGTTTGGTCAAACTCATGTTCATAGCTTCGAGAACACTGTCCAACCATCTCGTCCTCTGTCGTCCCCTTCTCCTAGTGCCCTCAATCTTTCCCAGCATCAGGGTCTTTTCCAGGGAGTCTTCTCTTCTCATGAGGTGGCCAAAGTATTGGAGCCTCAGCTTCACAATCTGTCCTTCCAGTGAGCACTCAGGGCTGATTTCCTTAAGAATGGATAGGTTTGATCTTCTTGCAGTCCATGGGACTCTCAAGAGTTTCCTCCAGCACCATAATTCAAAAGCATCAATTCTTCGGCGATCAGCCTTCTTTATGGTCCAGCTCTCACTTCCATACATCACTACATCATTTTTAAGGCATACTTTATTCTAGCACATGCATTATGGTAGGGGGCAATGTGGGGGGCAAGTCGGTGCCCTTGGCTGTGTTTCAGTTTGTGCACTGTTTCTTAAAGTGCAGGTCAGGTAGTTTCACCTGTAAATATGTCAAATTTTCTCCCTCTTACCTATCTGTAATCAAGGAGGGCTGCATTTGGATTGGGGGCTGTCATGCTGAGACAGGGGGATTTAATCCCCCTACTCTATCTTGCTGTTTTCTCTGACTTAGAGGCCTACAGTCCAAGATGCTATTTATTGCTGAGGATTTTTTTTTAACCCAGGAATCCTTAGCACACATGACTATCTGCAACCCTGCAGCTTGCAGTTTCTTAGAAAGGTAAGTTAGGGTAGAGAAATGTCACAGAGCAACAGGTTATGTGGCCTTCCTACAAATTGAGGTCCCAGTGGCAGCTTTTAACCCAAAGCGATGAAAAGGTAAAGAACCATGAAGTGCAAATATTTAAATGTATATGCACCAACAACCTTCACCTATACAAAGAGATTCAAAAATGTGTACAAAATCTCATGCTCGAAGTCTTAAAAGTCCTGTATAAAGTGCAATAATCAAGTCTGATAATAAAGTGCTATGATGTATCATGCATTTTTATCTCTTCCGACGGGCGGCTAGCTTCTTCCCCGTTTCACAGGAATGGTTTCCTCAGGGGGCGGACTCTTTCTTAGGTAATAAATTTGTATAAATTTATATGATACTAATACATTGCTTTAAAACATTGTAAAGAAATGTTTAAAATTACTCACCTAAGGTTCACGTGTAAAAGCTTAACAAGACTACCGAAGCTCACAATTCTCAAATATTGATGAAATGCAACAGTTACTTACAAGGTTAAATACAAGGTCCAATCAGCAAATCATTTCAAATCAACCAATCCTTGCAAGAAGTACAACACCAGCAACTCTAAAAGATATACAACTGTTAATAATCTCATGAATAGGATAAAAACCATATCCTTGAAATTCCTCATTTATAGAAAGGCACTAAATTCTGCTTGGAGATTTAATCCCGCGGGGGCTAGTGATCCGAATCTGTGTATCCACTATGCCTCCTTTTGGCGTAGTTTCCTTTTCAAAGCCTCAGCATTTATTCCAGAGTGTTTGTGCTTATAAATAATAAACCATTTAAAATCCGTAGCTCTATGGTTTTTCTCAATAAAATGGGACGTAAGTGGCGCCTCCAAAACAGGTTATGTGGCCTTCCTACAAATTGAGGTCCCAGTGGCAGCTTTTAACCCAAAGCGGGCAGGGAGGGGGGGAGCAATCAGGGTGGGTGGTGGATTTTGATCACAAACCCGCCTACGTAATGTTTGCCTTTTGGTGAAAAGGGAATTGCTTTGACATTTCTAGCTAGAATAGCTTGGAGAGAGAAATTGCCCTTGCTAAGGGCAGTCTCCTTTGCAGCACCAGGGCATAAACAGCGCACACCCGCAAAGCTCTAAAACCAGTGCTGGAGGTCATTTGGACTTCTAAAGCTTAATAGTCCAAAGTGAACCCAAAGGGCAAAAAATTGCAATAGGCTCAGTAGTTCTTTGGCTGTTATTTTCCGTGTGTGTGTGTGTGTGTGTGTGTGTGTGTGTGTGTAGCAGTTGAGAAGTGCAGTTGTGAAATGGGGCACAACAGGTCTTTGCGAGCCGTGGAACTCTCCATGGCGATGTACTGCAATTAATCATTACAATGGCACTTGCCTGAAATACGGCATGTGTGTTTGTGCGGTGCTGAGTTTTAAGTCGGACAGATTCTTATGTGGAATAAATGTTGATAGATGAGCTTCCAAAAGAAAACTCCTAATCCATTTAAATGCACATTTGTTACTTTTTGTTTGCTATTTCGCTGGTGCCGTAACAGTTCTATCCAGGACTGGGCTGAATACTTGCATTAGGTGGAACACGTCTGGTCATAAATGAATAAATGGCGGCTAACAGACTGAGGTTGAATCCTGACAAGACAGAAGTACTGTTTGTGGGAGACAGGAGGCGGGCAGGTGTGGGGGACTCCCTGGTCCTGAATGGGGTAGCTGTGCCCCTGAAGGACCAGGTGCGCAGCCTGGGAGTCATTTTGGACTCACAACTGTCCATGGAGGCGCATGCCAATTCTGCGTCCAGGGCAGCTGTTTATCAGCTCCATCTGGTACGCAGGCTGAAACCCTACCTGCCCGCGGACTGTCTCACCAGAGTGGTGCATGCTCTAGTTATCTCTCGCTTGGACTACTGCAATGTGCTCTACGTGGGGCTACCTTTGAAGGTGACCCGGAAACTACAATTAATCCAGAATGCGGCAGCTAGACTGGTGACTGGGAGCAGCCGCCGAGACCACATAACACCGGTCTTGAAAGACCTGCATTGGCTGCCAGTACGTTTCCGAGCACAATTCAAAGTGTTGGTGCTGACCTTTAAAGCCCTAAACAGCCTCGGTCCAGTATACCTGAAGGAGCGTCTCCACCTCCATCACTCTGCCCGGACACTGAGGTCCAGCTCCGAGGGCCTTCTGCAGTTCCCTCCCTGTGAGAAGTGAGGTTACAGGGAACCAGGCAGAGGGCCTTCTCGGTAGTGGCACCCGCCCTGTGGAATGCCCTCCCACCAGATGTCAAAAAGAAAAACAACTACCAGACTTTTAGAGGACATCTGAAGGCAGCCCTGTTTAGGGAAGCTTTTAATCTTTAAGAAATTAGTGCATTTCAATATTTCTGTTGGAAGCCACCCAGAGTGGCTGGGGAAACCCAGCCAGATGGGCGGGGTATAAATAATATATTATTATTATTATTATCATTATTATTATTATTATTATTATTAATACATAAATAGATAACTAGCGCTCGTGGGGGTGTGAGATGACCCCGAAAGCCTCCAAACATTTTTTAAAAAAACATTCTGACTCCCAGTATATTTCTGAGCACAATTCAAAGTGTTGGTGCTGATGTTTAAAGCCCGAAATAGCCTTGGCCCTTCATACCTGAAGGAGTGTCTCGACTCCCACTGTTCAGCCCGGACACTGAGGTCCAGCTCCGAGGGCCTTCCAATTGTATGCTGCAGAATAGACCACACCCTAGACTGGAAGGGCCTTCAGACATACATGTGTGTTCCTTCACTATCAAGGTAATGTGTGAATTGGCTCTGAGACATTGTGCAATGCAGCAAATGCTCCTTCGCTTAGGAACAGAAGCAACAAGAATATTTCCTCCCTCTTCTCTGACAGCAAAAACCCAGGCGCCACCCACCTAGCCGAAGGTGTGCTGGAGTGCCAAGATGTTGCTGGTGCATCGGAGCATATAAATATATATATAATATAATTGTAACAGAGAGCAGTTGTGCATTATTCTGAGTTTGTTTCCTTTTTTATGCAAATTATGGTATCTTTCAACATAATTAGCGTAGGAAAGCGCTAATTGCTGGTTTTGTCCTTTCCCCATTTTTATATGTGTATTCAGTTTTCCAGTAATTGTATCTTTCTCTTTCTAACTTTGTATTATGAAATTAAACGAAGTCACGCTCCATAGCCATATAATGCAGGTGCTTCTGGTAATTTAGTTTAACCCTCAAAACATGGAATGACTCGCATTCTTATTAGCTGTGAAGCTGTGAAATACGTGTGTCTTCAATGAACGACAACTTCATATATATATATTTTTAAAAATTAAAATCGTAATTATTCCTTCTACCTATTTGGTTTGTGTGTGTGTGTGTGTGTGAAAAGTTCTCAGTCTTCAATTATTCTTTTCTACTCCGGCTACATTTGCACTGTAGCTTTGAAACAGTATGATACTTCTCCAAACAGTCATGGCTCCCCCCCCCCCAAGAATTATGGGAGCTTGAGTTAGTTGTGGATGCTGAGAGGTGCTGGCGGGGGGCTACTGTATTTCCCACCCAGAACTACACTTCCTAGAGTTCTCTGGGAAAAGGGATTGAGAGTTAAACCACATTTGAGAACCATAGCTCTGTGGAATAGGGGTCTCCTAACAACTCCGAACACCCTTGACAAACCCCAGCTCCCATAATTCTTTAGGGGAGGCCATGGCTGTTTAAAGTGGCATCAAAGTGCTTTAAATGTATGAACTGAATGTGGCCTCAAGCTCTAGTCCAGCAGCAGGAAACCGGTGGCCTTCCAGATGAACATTGGACTGCAACTCCCATGAACCCCAGCAGAGCCATCTCTCCCATAGGGCTGAGTGGCTCTTTGTGCCAGGGCGCTGGCCTCTCAGGGGCACCCAAGCGAGTGGGGGAGCTGTGTGGCTTTGGCAGCAGCCTTCCCTTTCCCTGCACGCCGCCAGGTGGTTGGCGGGGCGCAATGAGCCACTAAGCTCTATGGCTCCTCTGCCTCCTCATCTCCCTCGGCCACGGGAATCCACTCAGCCACCGCCCGCCGAACTGCTGTCATCTGAGGGAGTGGCAGGAACGGCAGTGGCGGGAGTGGCTCCTGAGGGGCCTCCTTTGCGTCACCGGTGCCCGCCGCCCCACCACCACCACTCCTCAGGGCACAGGCGGCGGTGTGGCAACTGCCTCCTGCTCCTCAGGCCGCTGGGCAGCAGCGAGAGCAGCGGGTTGCCGTTGTCAGGCAGCGGAGGAGGAGGAGGCACCCCGGAGCCTCACAAGCGAGCGCGGGGTTCCAGCTGTCTGGCCAGCCGCGCCGCTGCCACCACATCGGCGGCGTCTAAATTCTGGGAAAGGGAGGGGGTGCCAGAGGGATGTTTGCGCCACGGTGCCTGATGTGCTTAAGACGGCCCAGAGCCCCAGCCAGTATGACCAATAGTCTGGGAGCTGGAGTTTGGCAACATATGGGGGGGGATGCAGGGGTATGCATAGGGGAAAGTGGGGCACGTTGAGCCATTTTTTTACTTTAAGCTCTACACACCTCAAAATAATGCACATAAAAGAAAACTTTTGAATTTAACATTTATTAGGTACTATTCTGACCCAGGTGGCGCTGTGGTTAAACCACTGAGCCTAGGGCTTGCTAATCAGAAGGTCGGCGGTTCAAATCCCTGTGACGGGGTGAGCTCCCGTTGCTCGGTCCCAGCTCCTGCCAACCTAGCAGTTCGAAAGCACGTCAAAATGCAAGTAGATAAATAGGAACCGCTACAGCGGGAAGGTAAACGGCGTTTCCATGTGCTGCTCTGGTTTGCCAGAAGCGGCTTTGTCATGCTGGCCACATGACCTGGAAGCTATACGCCGGCTCCCTCGGCCAATAATGCGAGGTGAGCACCGCAACTCCAGAGTCGGTCACGACTGGACCTAATGGTCAGGGGTCCCTTTACCTTTACCTTTAGGTACTATTCTAAACAAAACCAAAGGGTTAAATACATAATAGAAACAAGAATGACAAATGAACAACCACACCCTTGGCCAACCCCAACATCTCTCACCACCAAAGGGACGCAAGCGAACAGCAGAGAACCTACACAAGCGACGCTGACAAAACAAAAAGCCCCCCCACTAAGCAAAATAGAAACACCGTCACCCGACCCCACCCCCACCCCTCTCCCCCATCTACCTCTTTCTCCCCTTTTCTTCCCAATGTCTCAACAAATGAAACTGATTTGTAAAGATGTTACAAGGGACGTTGCATATATTCTTTGTAACTCAAGGAAATCTTTAATAAAAAACAAATGAAAAATGAAAACAAGAATGAAAACAAACCAATAGCCCCCCCTCAGCCACAAACACATTTAAAAGGGTATAGAATTGTAGAGTTGGAAGGGACCATGAGGGCCAATCTAGTCCAACCCCCTGCAATGCGGGAATCTATTTGCCCAACATGGGACTCAAACCTTGAGATTTAGAGTCACATGTTAATTGACCAAAGTCTGGTTGAAGGGGAACATTTGTGCATGGCGCCCAAAGGGGTATAATGATGGGGAAAGCATCCCACAAGCAGGGAGCCACCACAGAAAAGGCCCGCTCTCGTGTTGCCACCCTCTGGACCTCTTGTGGAGGAGACACATGAAGAAGGACCTTAGAGGATGATCTCTGGATCTGGATAGGTTCATATGGAGGTCCTTGAGGTATTGCGGTTCTGAGAGTCCTGAGCAGCAACAACAGAGTGGGGAATAAAGATCCATATTGGAATTTGCTTCCCCTGTGGATCTTGCCATCTGAGGTAGTTGCCTCACCTTGCCTTATAGGAGGGCTGGCCCTGGCTGTCACAATGCTGTCATTTTTGGTCTGTTGTGGTTGGAAATGCTTGTGATATGCTCCTAAGGTCAACTGCAGCACAGGTTGGGCAGGGGAGAGGTGGGTCCCAGGGTGATAGCTGGAGAGGGAAGGGTTAAATCTCCCCTCCCTATGTGATCCCAATGAAAACTGCTCCCCATGCCTGCTATTAAAATGTCAAGATTTCCTGATGTGGTTGCCCAGCATGTCTTTAAAGTCATACCTAGTTTGGCCCTGAGACCAATGTCTCGATGCGATGTGTCTTTGCGCAGACACAAACTGCCACCCCCCCCCCAGAGGTCCTTGCAATCTACAGACTTCTCTCCTCCTTGTCCCATCATAATAATGGACATTTTGCTGGTTAACCCATATATATCTTCATTTGGATAAAACACACCATAACAGCTTGCGATCTAACAGCTCATTTTAAAATTAAGTTTGTCATCGTGTACTTGGATGCCTTTGATCTCGATCAGCAAATGAATCTTCTCAGCCCGACTCTCGTAAAGTGATTGTTCCATTTCTGGAGTGGGGATTTTAACGTTGCTGAAAAATGGAAAAACTCTGAATCATTAAATTGCATTTCACTTAAATTTTATATAACTGAGCTGACTTTGCGAAGATTAACTTTAATATGTTTCCCCTTTGATCTCTCTTTGGGGCTTCATATTTTTTTATTTCTATTTTAATGTTACTTTTTAAATCTACAAACACCCTCCCCACCTCTCTTTTACACACACACACACACACACACACACACCCCTTTGTACAAAGCCTGTACATTTCTTTGTGAGTGGTGTGTGTATATATGTATGTGTATGTGTATGTGTATGTGTATGTGTATGTGTATAATATATATATATATATATATATATATATATATATATATATATATGTATAGTCAACACTATTTTACAAATAAAGTTTTAAAAGATGACCATTCCAAGATTGTGCTACAATATCAAGTGTGTGCAATTCTATCCTGGGGACGGAACAGTAGCATACCGTGTTTCTCATATTTTAAGACATGTCTTATATTTTTTTTTTACTCAAGAAAATAAGCCTATGGCTTATTTTCGGGGGTGTCTTATTTTTTTGCCGAGCCCCGACTGAGCGGGAACCAGCAAAGGCAGCAGCCCGCCGCCGGCATGGAGCTCCAACAGAGCGCGCGCTTTGCCGAGCTCCAAGCCGGCGGCGGGCTGCTGCTTTTGCCTGTAAACACGATTACAGCCTGAAACTCAAGACGACAGAGACCAAGGCGGCAGAGGAGGAAGAGCGCGGCTCCTTCCTTCCCTCCACAGCCAGCTGCAACTTTACACTTCGCCGTCCTGCGGGTGTGTCCCCGCGGGCGGCCGAAGTTCCAGCAAGGCAGGAAGGCTGTGGAGCAACAGACGGCCAAAGCTGGGCAAGCGCCCGCCTCGCCCTGCCTTGCCTTGCCTTGCCGAGGAAGGAGCGGGTGCCGCGTGCGCTAAGAAGTTTCTTTCCTCAGGCCTGAGCCAAGAAAGGAGGAGGAAGCAGCGAGCGACGGGGTCGCCGCCTGCGTCAGGGGCACGCCGTGTACTCCACTCACAGGCAGCCGGTCCGCCGGGAGAAAGCCGCCGCCTTCCCTTCTCAGAGGAGCGGCGAGGAGGGCTGAGGCCCGGGGGCTGAGGCGCTCGCCACCTTCTCCTGCAGCCCCGGAGCAACTGCTTGGCGGCGGGGAGCATCCTCGCCACCTTGCCCTGCTTCTCCTCTCCCTGCTCAGGTCGAGCTGAGGGAGCCGAGGGGCGTCGGGGCGCGCAGCCGTCACCGCCCGCGCAAGAAGCGGCTGCTGGGCGCGCGCGGAAGGCGAGGCGCCTGCAGCACCCGAGGAGCCCGTTGTGCGAGTGAGCAGCTCTCCGAGTGAGCAGCAGAGGGCGGGTTTTAAGGGGAAGGCGTTTCACCCGCTCGTTGGGCTCTCCCCGCCTCCCCCCCTCACATTTGTTTGTGCCGACAAAAAGAAAAGAAAAGCAGCAGCAACAGCCAAAAAGCAGCTCGCGAACGAAAGCGCAAGAGCTGCAAAGTACTTTTCTGCCAATTGCCCTAACCATGCGCGAGAGACGCGCCCTTTGCCAGCTACGAGATCCAGGTCTCTCCCCTGCACAGCCCGCCGCCGGCATGGAGCTCCAACAGAGCGCGCGCTTTGCCGAGCTCCAAGCCAGCGGCGGGCTGCTGCTTTTGCTGGTTCCCGCTCAGTCGGGGCTCAGCAAAGCGCGCGCTGCTGCCCTTGCCGGGTCCCGCTGGGTCGGGACTTGGCGCGGCGTGCCCTGCCATACCGTACCAGCATGTCTTATTTTCGGGGTATGCCTTATATTTCGCCAGGTCTGGAAAATCCTGCCATGCCTTATTTTTTAGGGATGCCTTAAAATATGAGAAACACGGTAGAACTTTTAGAAGAAAACAGATGGAGGGAAAAAAATCAGAGTGCACTTGACACAATATCAGAATGGCTATATCTATGGCGAGTAAAATGCTTCTGAAGGCTGAAGGACTAGGCCCAAGATCAACGTTTGTTTATTAACTTAACATATATTGCTTTTCCAGTTGTTCAAAGTGGTTTAAGGCAAGCAACTCTTAATAATAGAGATAAAACAAACAAACAACAAATCTACCCAATGACAAAACTATGCAACCACCAAAGACTTCAGCCACATGCCAGCTCTTAAGGAAAGACAGCAAGAGGTAGCTGTCCTAACCATAGCTGCCAAGTCTCCCGCTGAAAAATGTGGGATCGGTAGCAGTGTGGCACTGGACGTCGCTCCTACGCATGTCTGGACATGCGTAGAAGCAACTTCCGGTGCTGGCGCTGCCCCATTTCCGGTGCCCAGACATGGGCAGAGCGGCACCCGAAATGGAGCCTCTCTGGCAGGTAGGAATTCCGGGGGATTTTTGGGATTTTTTTCTATGCGGGATAACAGCGGGAAACGGATTAAAATCCAGGGGTTTCCCGCAAAAAAAAAAGAGGGAGACTTGGCAGCTATGGTCTTGACCTCTACTGGTTCCTGAGCTTCAGAGCAGCCACCAGAAAGGCCCTGCTCTGAGCTGTCATTATTTGTATTTGGTGCCAAGGTGGCACAACCAGCAAGACCTACTGCCTGGAGCTTAAGAAGTGAGTGGGGAGATTCTTTGAGGCATGAGGATTTCAAAACTTTGCAGTTGCGCCTACAGAATAGTTGCACCTTCCAGTGCCTTTCCTAAGGTGTGTACGACAGCTTCTGAATCGTCTTCCAGGGCCGCCCCATGTAAAGCAAGTTGCAGTAATCAAGACAGGTCATTCCAGACATGTGAATCAGCTACTCTGTTCTGTTTTGTTGCCTTCATTACTCATAAAGAGCGTTGAACATCATCAGGGTTAAATTACCGAGGGGTGTGAAGCAAAGGCTTATTACTCCAAGTTTGTAAGCACTGCTTAGAACTGTCCGCCTTTTGGTTTTGGAAGTCTTGTTATTTTTCTTTTCTTTTTTTTATTATTAAAAAAACTTTATTGAGAATAAAATACAAAATACAGACAAAAAAAGAAAAAAGACAACACAAAAATTCGAAAATATATTACAAAAATATTGATAATACTATAAAACAAATCATACTAATCAAATCATGAATCAAACACAAACCAAAAAACATAACAAAAGAAAACCCTCAAAATTTAGTTCTCCATTTAAATTAAAGCTTATCTAAACCCACATTATCAACTCCCTTATCTCTTCTTCATTATCTATACTCTGTACACCATAAATTTCAATAAACACCTTTATTTCCGGACCGACTTCCTCTTGTCCTTTTCCCGGGTTAATTACAGCATACCTTTTTCCACTGCTTCGTTCCCATTTGAATTTGTTCTGTGCAAGATGTTATAAGTAAGTCCAAGTTTTTATCATGGGGCACTGCTTTTTGATATACTCTCCAAATTTTGCCCAATTTTTAACCAATTTTTTATTATTGCCTCCTCTGATTACATTTGTTATTTTATCTAATTCCACGTAACTTAATAATTTTTCTTGCCATTCTTTAATATTCGGGATTTCTTCTCTTTTCCAATATTTTGCTAACAAAATTCTCGCTGCCGCTGTCGCATACAGACAGACTTTTTCATCCTCTTTTTTATATCCTCCCCCATTATTCCCAGTAGGAAGAATTCCGGGTTCTTTTTAATGTTATATTTACATATCTTTTTCAATTCTTCTAATATCCCATTCCAAAAAACTTTAATTTTTTCGCAGTGCCACCATATATGTACAAATGTCCCCACTTCTTTTTTGCACCTCCAGCAGAGATTATTTCCATTTTTATACATTTTATGTATTCTCACCGGTGTAAGGTACCACTTATGAAACATTTTAATCATGTTCTCCCTGATCCCTTCTGATGCCGTAAACCTCCACGAGGTTTTCCATAGCCTTTCCCAGCTCTCCATTTGTATGGGCTTTCCCAGATCTATTGCCCATTTTGTCATATTCTCTTTTACCAATTCGTCTTTTAGATCCCACTCTAATAATACCTTATACATTTTGGAGATAATTTTTCGATCGTCCCGTAACAGATTGATTTCCAACAAAGAGGGTTCAGACAGAAAGCCATTTTTTTGGTCTTCTTTAAATCTACTACATATTTGGTGGTATTGTAACCACCCTTTTAGATGTTGTCGTATCTCTTCATAGTTTTTGATCTTTAATTCACCTTCTTTTTCTTCTAATAAATCTTTATATTTCCCCCATTTTTTTCCTGTATTTAATTTCTTAATTGTAGTTACCGTGTTTCTCATATTTTAAGGCATCCCTAAAAAATAAGGCATGGCAGGATTTTCCAGACCTGGCGAAATATAAGGCATACCCCGAAAATAAGACATGCTGGTACGGTATGGCAGGGCACGCCGCGCCAAGTCCCGACCCAGCGGGACCCGGCAAGGGCAGCAGCGCGCGCTTTGCTGAGCCCCGACTGAGCGGGAACCAGCAAAAGCAGCAGCCCGCCGCTGGCTTGGAGCTCGGCAAAGCGCGCGCTCTGTTGGAGCTCCATGCCGGCGGCGGGCTGTGCAGGGGAGAGACCTGGATCTCGTAGCTGGCAAAGGGCGCGTCTCTCGCGCATGGTTAGGGCAATTGGCAGAAAAGTACTTTGCAGCTCTTGCGCTTTCGTTCGCGAGCTGCTTTTTGGCTGTTGCTGCTGCTTTTCTTTTCTTTTTGTCGGCACAAACAAATGTGAGGGGGGGAGGCGGGGAGAGCCCAACGAGCGGGTGAAACGCCTTCCCCTTAAAACCCGCCCTCTGCTGCTCACTCGGAGAGCTGCTCACTCGCACAACGGGCTCCTCGGGTGCTGCAGGCGCCTCGCCTTCCGCGCGCGCCCAGCAGCCGCTTCTTGCGCGGGCGGTGACGGCTGCGCGCCCCGACGCCCCTCGGCTCCCTCAGCTCGACCTGAGCAGGGAGAGGAGAAGCAGGGCAAGGTGGCGAGGATGCTCCCCGCCGCCAAGCAGTTGCTCCGGGGCTGCAGGAGAAGGTGGCGAGCGCCTCAGCCCCCGGGCCTCAGCCCTCCTCGCCGCTCCTCTGAGAAGGGAAGGCGGCGGCTTTCTCCCGGCGGACCGGCTGCCTGTGAGTGGAGTACACGGCGTGCCCCTGACGCAGGCGGCGACCCCGTCGCTCGCTGCTTCCTCCTCCTTTCTTGGCTCAGGCCTGAGGAAAGAAACTTCTTAGCGCACGCGGCACCCGCTCCTTCCTCGGCAAGGCAAGGCAAGGCAGGGCGAGGCGGGCGCTTGCCCAGCTTTGGCCGTCTGTTGCTCCACAGCCTTCCTGCCTTGCTGGAACTTCGGCCGCCCGCGGGGACACACCCGCAGGACGGCGAAGTGTAAAGTTGCAGCTGGCTGTGGAGGGAAGGAAGGAGCCGCGCTCTTCCTCCTCCGCCGCCTTGGTCTCTGTCGTCTTGAGTTTCAGGCTGTAATCGTGTTTACAGGCAAAAGCAGCAGCCCGCCGCCGGCTTGGAGCTCGGCAAAGCGCGCGCTCTGTTGGAGCTCCATGCCGGCGGCGGGCTGCTGCCTTTGCTGGTTCCCGCTCAGTCGGGGCTCGGCAAAAAAATAAGACACCCCCGAAAATAAGCCATAGGCTTATTTTCTTGAGTAAAAAAAAAATATAAGATATGTCTTAAAATATGAGAAACACGGTAGCTCTAATGGAGATGCCCACTTTGGTGTTTTCGGCTCCAACAACCGTCTGTGGTTTGTCCGTCTGTGGTTTACCGAGGGGTGTGAAGCAAAGGCTTATTACTCCAAGTTTGTAAGCACTGCTTAGAACTGTCCGCCTTTTGGTTTTGGAAGTCTTGTTATTTTTCTATTGGTTTTGGAACCATGACATCAATTGCATTTCCTTTTGCCCTTGGAAGATATCGGCGACTCCAAATGTCAATAAATTGAACCGAAGGGGCTTGTTTCTCCACCCTATCCATTTCCCAATAGATGTGGATGTTTAAGCGTTGTGTGCTGCATAGATTGATTCCTTTAATTCCTCATAAGAGATTCCTCCCATGTGTGAGTTTCTAATTAATATGCTTTGATCTTTCTGCCAGCTAATAATTATTTAAGCACTAGCTTATTATTACCAAGGTATCCAGATTTCTAATGTGAGATGCAATCACCCTTATGCCAGGTGCTTGAAATAGAAGCAGTAAAAAGCAACACAGAGTGCATTTTACTGTATCTGTTTTAAGTGACTGGTGTCAGAGTCTGGATGTCTTGGTGATAATTGGCAATAATTCCATACTACAGTGGTGCCTCGACTTACGAATTTAATCCATTCCGAAGGCACCTCCGTAGATCGAAAATTTTGTAAGTTGAAAATCGCCATTGGAAATGTGATTTCCCATAGGAATGCATTGGGAACGGAAATATTCGTAAGT
The DNA here is from genome assembly GCF_965207765.1 of Zootoca vivipara. NCBI lineage: Eukaryota > Metazoa > Chordata > Lepidosauria > Squamata > Lacertidae > Zootoca > Zootoca vivipara. Next base: position 17,449,060 of record NC_142598.1, read on the forward strand.
CGAAAAAACCCTATCTAAAACCGCTGCGGTTTCCGTTCGGGTGTCGAGAAATTCGTAAGTGTGTGGCCATTTGCCCCACTGGTAAGTCAAAAAATTCGGTTGTTGAGTTGTTCGTAAGTCGAGGTACCACTGTATTAGTAATTTGCCAATGACAGTAATTCATTTCCACTGTTGGGTGAAAATCACAAATTGTGTTAGTGTTATGGCTGTGGGGCGCATTCACCAACTTAAGAGCTCGTAGAAAGCCATTTGAGCTAGTGGTATAAAAATATTTACTGCAACATTTTGTGAGAATACTCTTTTTAAAAAATCCAGTTTGGTAGCATTGGTTCTTCCAATTGCTGGTGTTTTATGTCCCCCCCCCCCCCGCCAATAGTTGCTCCTTCTCCTTTCTCAATTAGCTACATGGGTAATCCGAGACAACAAAGACTCCTGTCATATTGTGGTGAAACTACATAACCAATCAGTCTGACTGCATGGCATTAGCGGAGCAATTGAAGCAACTGCCCGAGAGAAAGCTAGAGTCGGCAGTGTCAGAAAATATCAACCAACAGGCAAACATTTTTGTAAATTGTTCAGGGAAGGAAGTAAGGAGTTGAAGATTTTTGGGGGGACATAGTCAAAAATGCTTCCCCAAAATTAGGCGTAGTTAGGCTCAGCCCTACCAGGTGCTACCATATGATGCCCTTGCTCTCATTTTGAAAAGATCTCTATCCATTTCCTGCAAAATAAATATGTTAGTATATGTACTGTACTCAGTGCTATTTTTCTAGAAAAAGAGGTGCCAGAACTCACCACGAACGCCTCCCTTGTTCTCTTATAATGGCAATGGCGCCCACCTGAGAGGTGCCGGAACTGAGTTCCACCGAGTTCTAGCTGAAAAAATCCCTGACTATACTACACTGAAATGTTTAAATGTTTCTTTCATTGTCCTTGAATCTTCCCACCGCACTTGCCATCTTCTCCTGCCACACCAGTGTGGTGTGCCACACCCTTTGAGTACCACTGGCTTACACGCTTTCGAGCAAATTTTTCAGCCGTAAGGGTTAGATACTTTGTGTGTGTGTGTGTGTGTGTGTGTGTGTGTGTGTGTGTTCTAAAAACCCAGAACAGCCACAGTCCGCAATGACATGTTAAGCAGGCTCACACTTCAGCAAGGTCTTGAACCATCTCCCCACATTGTCTACTTTGGCTTGCCCCAGCCCACTAGGGTCCCAAGCAGAGGAGCATGGGATATTCTGCATGCATAGCATGTGCTCTGCCCTGGAGCTACAACCTCTTCTTCTTCTTTGGCAATCACTCGTAGCCGAGTAAGATTGCCTTCCATGAACACGGTTTTAAAAGTGAGCCCGTAAGTGACTGTGGAAGCCCATTCTGGATCCACACGTCCTTCCACAGTGGGGACATAGGTTTCCGGGCAGGAGTTGATCATTGTGTCTTCCTCTTAGCACGTTTTCTCCCTTTCGTCCTGAGTTTGAGCATCTTCAAAGCCCATGACACCTTTGGTAAAGGCTGTTCTCCAATTGGAGAGCTCACAGACCAGTGTTTCCCAGTTGTTGGTGTTTATACTACATTTTTTAAGATTTGCCTTGAGAGAGTCTTTAAACCTCTTTTGTTGACCACCAGCATTATGCTTTCCATTTTTAAGTTCGGAATAGAGTAGTTGCTTTGGAAGACGATCATCAGGCATCCGCACAACATGACCAGTCCAATGAAGTTGATGTTGAAGAATCATTGCTTCGACACTGGTGATATTTGCTTCTTCCAGTACACTGGCATTAGTTCGCCTGTCTTCCCAAGTGATGTGTAAACTTTTTCGGAGACACTGTTGCTGGAATATTTCGAGGAGTTGGAGATGGTGTTTATAAGTGGTCCCCAAACATAGAGTAAGGTTGGTAGTACAATAGCTTTGTAAACAAGCATTTTGGTTTCCCTGAAAAAGTCCCAGTCCTCAAACACTCTGCACTTCAACTGGGAGAAAGCTGCACTCACAGAGCTCAGGCGATGCTGGATTTCGGCATCAATGTCGGCCCTTGTGGAAAGATAACTGCCCAGGTGACTGCCCAGGTAGGAGAAGTGCTTGACATTTTCCAACACTGCACCACTGAGTTGGATTTGTGGCGCTGCAGAGGGGTTGTTTTTACAACCTCTACACTATATTGGAGGCATTGTGGGGAAAACTTTCTTAAAAGGGCAGCTTCTGTGGTGGGGCCTGGCAGATGTTGAAGGGTGCCTCTTGATGGCGCTAGTCTTGGTTGCAAGTCTTCTGAAGCATCTGAAATGGTGCAATATTTTCTTCAGATTCCTGCATCCACTGAACTCTGTAAAAAATGTGCCGAATCTGATTTCAATGTACAAGCCGATTTTAAGGATTTGTTTTAAAAGAAACATTGTAAAGATCCGAAGGGCTCCGTTGTCCAGGGTATTTCAACAGTTTGGTCACGTCAGCCTTCACGACTTGAAGCAATTATGCAATGTAATCAGGCGCCGAAAACAACGCAATGTTGGGCTATTAATTTTCATACGGGAAGCCCTCTCCGCATTGTATCTGTCAGCACTCTCTGAACTGGAGTTATTTTGAATCACAATGGCACAAAAGCGAAAGTCTCTTGGGCATGTTCATAATATTTGAAAAGACTGCGAAGCGGCGAGTGCAATTATTTCCCCAGCATTTATTTTCAAATGATTTATAAATAATTCTCTGTATTTATCGTGAACACTTGAAAGGTCCCAGCTTTTGCCGGGGAGAAAGATAGAAAATGCTGCGTGGCAAGCATACCAATTCTGTAGCCTTCAGGATAAAGCACTGACACAAGCGCACTACCAAACTGAAACACTGGCTCTCTCTGTGTGTCACATACTTTTTATGAGGACCAACTCTCAAGATGTTAAGAAAGGAGAAAGCTTTCAAGTGGGTCAGAAACCATTTCTGTTGCTCATTTATTGCCGTTCAGGCTTGCACCCCCCCTCCTTAGGCCACTGTCAACAAAAGGGGGGGGGTTCACATGTTGTGTTCCATGACAGTACATTGTGTGTATCTGCAGTTGAGCGGCACACATACAGTTATCTTTGCATGGGATGTTGAAGAGGTTCACAGTCTGGGTACAGTTTACAGTTCTGGTGTACAAATCAACAACTGCACACAAACACCTCTACAGTGGTACCTCGGGTTACAAACACCTCGGGTTAAAGACTCCGCTAACCCCCCGGAAGTAGTACCTCGGGTTAAGAACGTTACCTCAGGATGAGGACAGAAATTGCGTGACGGTGGCGCAGCAGCAGCAGGAGGCCCCATTAGATAAAGTGGTACCTCAGGTTAAGAACTATTTCAGTTTAAGAACGGACCTCCAGAACGAATTAAGTTCATAACCAGAGGTACCACTGTACATATGAAGAAAGAGCTGGCACCTGGGTTCAGCATAATGTGTGAAGAAGTGGGGCAGTTGGCTACCTGGGTACCTTAACGTAGCTGTCAGGGACCATGCTGAGGAGGGCTGCACTCAGCAGGAATGGTGGGAGCCTCCACCTGCTCCTGATCTGGGTCCTGAATCTTCCCAGGAGCAGGAGGACAGTATAGATTTGGAACAGTGGTTTCCAGAGGGGCATAGTTCAGAAGGCAGAAGCTGGGAAATACTGGATGGGGACCAGCTATTAGAAGAAACACTGGAAGAGAGCGGGTTAACAGATTCAAAGTCTCCGGACAGCATTCACCCCCCTTCTCCAAAGTGTTGGAGAGCTCAGAAAGTGGCAGAACAAAAAACACTGAGGGTTCCCCTCCTTCTATTAAGGCTGTTTCCCATACTATTTGATGCCATTGGTCTATGATTACTCGCGACAGGTCTCGGGAGGAAGCAGATTCTCTGAAGCCTAACATTAGCTGGCAGAAAAGACGCAAGGGAGCCCGAGAAGTCCCCTGGTGCAACTCTGAACCTGGTTCCTTCACCCCCAGTGGAGGGCTTAAGACCCTGTCTGGATTCCATTGCTGTACTCCTCTCCCCAGTAGGGGAAATGATGGTTCTGCTTCCCCAGCTGGGGCCACCCATCCGAGGACAGGGGAAGCACCTGCCTCATCCATTCTCTGTTCCCCAGCCTCTGTCTCCTCTTTCCCTGTTACTCCTCCTGTGACTCCTCCTTGCATTGCAGGGGGTTGGACTAGATGCCTCTCAGGGTCCCTTCCAACTCTACAATTCTATGCCTCAGGACTCATGGCAGCTGGGAAATTGTGAAGGCCACAGGCTATTCACCTCTGACCTGTGTGCAGAGGAAAGCATGACAGGGATGAGCAAAACTGGTATCCAAGTTGGTTGGGATCACCATAGGCATATGGCTGTTTTAGCCAGCTAGGAACATAGCAAGATGCAATACTAAGTCAATCCATTGGTCCAGCTACCTCAGTACAGTTTACACTGACTGGCAGCAGCTTTCCAGGTGGGTGCCTCTCTCCCTTCATGCAAAATTATGAATGACTTTTGGGGGGGGGCAAATTGTATTTTTAAACATTTTGTTGGATTTTCTCTTTTGTGGGCTTTTGCTCACACACCTTTGTTTCCTTGTTTGTTAGTTCTGCACCTGCCACCCTTCTTCTTCTTCTTTGGCAATCACTCGTAGCCGAGTAAGATTGCCTTCCATGAACACGGTTTTAAAAGTGAGCCCGTAAGTGACTGTGGAAGCCCATTCTGGATCCACACGTCCTTCCACAGTGGGGACATAGGTTTCCAGGCAGGAGTTGATCATTGTGTCTTCCTCTTAGCACATTTCTCCCTTGCATCCTGCCATTGAGTTTCTTCAAAGCCCATGACACCTTTGGTAAAGGCTGTTCTCCAGTTGGAGCGCTTACCAGCCCAGTGTTTCCCAGTTGTCAGTGTTTATACTACATTTTTAAAGATTTGCCTTGAGAGAGTCTTTAAACCTCTTTTGTTGACCACCAACATTACGCTTTCCATTTTTAAGTTCAGATTAGTTGCTTTGGAAGACGATCATTGGGCATCCGCACAACAAGACCAGTCCAACGAAGTTGATGTTGAAGAATCATTGCTTCAACACTGGTAATCTTTGCTTCTTCCAGTACACTGATATTAGTTCGCCTGTCTTCCCAAGTGATGTGTAAACTTTTTCGGCCACCCTAACAGGCTGATGAAACACCAGTCTTTTTACCCTGCTGGGGTTGACTTCCTCCCATCCCACCCCTGCCGTGGGACCCTTTTGGCCCCAGTAATCTTCTCCATGCTGGTTCCTGGGAAACAAAGGAGAGGAAATGAAAGTAAATCCGGTAAATATATTTCAGGGAGTGAAAGCAGGATCAGAAAGAAAGGGGGGAAAGTGGATCATGCTTGTTTTATTCATGAATCGCTGTGCAAAACAATTTGGCTTGGCTACGGTGTGGATTCTCTTGAATGCCTTTGCTCAGCGAAATCTGATGGGTTTGGTTCACCCTAAGCTTCTGTCATTTGCCTGGGGAAGAAACAGCAGCCCTTCCAAAGAGCCAAAGGCATGCACGCCTGCAACTACCGTGCCAAGGAATTGTACTCTTTCAGCATGTGGTTCCCTTCCTAATAAGGCAAAGGCAGTGTTCCAAGTAAGTTTGTCATGCATACTGCTTCTGCAAAAAAATATCAAATAGAGGTTTGAATGCCACTGAGTTCTGCTTTGGGGGGTGGGAGGGAGAGGCAGAGGTGGGTTGTTAGAGAGGACCCTGTCATTTGGCAGCAGCTGGTATTATGTGTCAGGAAATAACTTAATTATTTTTATTGGATTTTTTTTTACTCCCAGGGAGTGGTGCTTGTGGGATTTTCTGCCTCCAAATAATAATAATAATAATAATAATAATAATAATAATAATAATAATAATAATAATAATAATAATAATATTTATATACCGCCCTATACCCAGGGGTCTCAGGGTGGTTCACAAAATAAAACCAAGGTATAAAATTATGAAGTACATAATAAAAATAAGAACAACAACGCAATAGCCCCCCCCCCCCCGACTGGCCTTGGGTACCATACACCTTGACTTGGGTACTTGGGTACACTATTTCCTGTACAGCTTGCACTAGTGATTGATTGGCATTGCACTATTGGACATTGCGTCCAATGAAGTTGCTGAGCCAGTGAAACTTTTGGAATTTCCCCTCCCTCTCCTCCAACACTCTGGGGCACATTGGGGAAGATCCAGAACATGAGCAGAAGGCTCTCTACTTAACTCGGCAATGACTTGGTTTGATTCAACCCAATGACGTCAGGAAGTTTCTAATGGGAGAATAGTCAGGAACTGATTATTCATGATGGTACGGCGGAGATTAATTTGAATTTGTTAAATTCATGGCAGATCAGTTGGGACTGTTATTAGCCGCAGCAGCTGTGTGGAACGTCCACGGGCCAAGGCAGTGTATCTCTGAATGCCTAATGGTGGGAACAAACTACAGTGGTTCTCAAACTTAATCCATTCCGGAAGTCCATTCCAAAACCAAAGCGTTCCAAAACCAAGGCGCGCTTTCCCATAGAAAGTAATGCAAAATGGATTAATCCGTCCCAGACTTTTAAAAACAACCCCTAAAACAGCAATTTAACATGATTTTTACTATCTAACGAGACCATTGATCCATAAAATGAAAGCCATAAACAATGTACTGCAGTCACACAATCAATCAATTGGTGGCTGAACTGGGTTCCACACAGTCACACACACACACACAAAAAGAGCCGCAAAAACAAAAATGCAAAATAAATAGCAAAAACAGACAGACCACAGCGTAACACTCAAAATGGAAGGGTAGCACTCAAATCGGAAGTATAACACTCAAATCATCAGCGTAACACTCAAAACGGAAGTGTGGCACTCAAAATGCAGCACGTTCGGCTTCCAAAAACAATTCGTAAACCGGAACACTTACTTCTGGGTTTGCAGTGTTTGGGTTCCAAGTTGTTTGAGTACCAAGGTGTTTGAGAACCAAGGTACCACTGTACAGGGGAAAGACACAACTGGTGCCCTGCTTGTGAACTTCAGTAGGCATTTTGCTGGTCCAGTGGGGACAACAGAATGCAGGCTTAAGTACTACTATGTGTTTTTATCTTATAAACCACCCTGTGATCCTCAGTATAGAAATTACTACTACTACTACTACTACTACTACTACTACTACTACTACTACTACTAATTATCAGCACTTCATCATAAGGTTCCAGGGCAGACAGCAACAGTAATAAAAGCAGTTTAAAACTCATCCAGCACATAGCTGCCAAGTCTCCCGCTGAAAAATGCGGGATCAGCAGCGGCGCAGCACCGAAAGTCGCTTCTACGCATGTCTGGGCATGCGTAGAAGCAACTTCCAGTGCCGGCGCTGCCTGATTTCCGGTGCCCATACATGGGTAGTGCAGCAACGGAAGTCGCTTCTATGCATGTCCGGACGTAGAAGTGACTTCCGGTGCTGCGCTGCCTATGTCTGGGCACTGGAAATCGGGTGGCGCCAGGACCCAAAATGGAGCCTCCCTGGCAGGTAGGAAATCTGGTGGATTTACGGGATTTTTTCCAATCCGGGCTGCCAGCAGGAAACGGTTTAAAATACGGGGGTTTCCCGTGAAAAACGGGAGACTTGGCAGCTATGATCCAGCAATGACATTTCATGGGCTTACATGAGCTACCTGAGGGTCCCAGATTCAGTTGTTTCCTGTTTGTGTTCACACCAGGAGCACTGATAGGTTTTACCCCATGCAAAAGTGTTTGCACCTCGGCTAAAGATGAATTAGGAATGATGTAAGGACCCCAACTGGTAAGAACATTTCTCCGATGAAAATAGGGACGTCCCATTCCACAATGATAATTTTACTATTTATACCCCACACATCTTGCTGGGTTGCCCCAGCCACTTGTTGGATTTTTTGAATAGTCAAGTTACTTTAGAGCCGGTCTAATGTAAATACTGTCTGTTTAAGAGAAACAGGTGCCGGTGTTTCTGTTAATTGCCCAAAGGCGTGGGCTCTGCTCCTTGTATATAAGGCTCTGCCAGAAAGCCTTCTGTATCTCTTAGTTAGATCTTTCAGTTTGATTCATCTCTAAGTAGATCACTCTCTCAGTTGTTCTCAGTTTAAGAGATTCTCAGTTAAATCTTAGTATGAGAGTTGCTTAGTTATAAAGCTAGTTTGCTGTTAATTCTCGGGTAGTTTAATGGGAGGTTTGTGGGAGGTTTGGAATGTGGGAGAAAGCATTTATCTTTAGTTTAAAGTCTCTTTAGATTCAGTTTGTTTTTCAGTTAAAGAAACCCAACTCTTGTAAAAGTATTTTCATCTGCATACTTTTACAAGAGTGCAGCTAGTAAGGGGTTTCATATAAGGGAAATAATACCCTACGCTCTTGGTGGTGTTTTCTTAGCCAGGTCAACTTCTGACTGCGTATACTCTGTATGAAGCGTACTTTAAAGGGCCGCTGTAAACTGGGATATATGATTTAGATTAAGCAAGTTTCAATACACAGTTTTCTCCTATATTTTTCTTATTACATATTATTTTCCAATACCACTCTGGGTAGCTTCCAACATGTACATAAAAACATAATAAAACATTAAACATTAAAAGAACCGTTCCCTATACAGGATTGCCTTCAGACGGCTCGGGGGGGGGGTCAGATAACTCCATACCCCCCAACATTTCTCCAATGAAAATAAGGAGACCTTAAGGAAAAGTGAGACATTCTGGGATCAAATAAGAAACTGGGACGGCTTCTCTAAATCAGAGACGTCCCTGGAAAATAGGGACACTCGGAGGACCTGTATGAAGCTGGTTTGAGGAACAACACATCAGACAGTAGTATCTCCCAAAAAGGTATAAGACACAAATGCATTTTAAATAAGATTGTTGTGTGAACATTTTCCAGCACTGGAAATGCAATGACTGCAGTGAATCCACAGAGGTGTGAACACAGCAATTACAGTGTGAGGTGTATTCAGTTCTGCACTGTGCAATTTATACCCTTAAGAAGAAGTAAGGATTTATTCTCCTGGCATTTGTTGCCTTCTGGGCTGATCTTAAAATCTCTGTTGGAACCCTGCATTAAAACAGTGGGAAATTTTCACCCGATGGTGTTGCCTTCCCAACAGACAATGTCATCTCCTTGCATTTGGTAGTGTGACTCACAACCCCAAAGTCTCGTTCTTCATCCTGGTTTAAGCAACTGTGCTACTTGGGATGTAATGTTATTGATTAATCCCCAAATGGCCAGTTCCTAAGCAAAGCATTCTCACACTGGGAGAAAGTGACTATTTCAGAACTGCTAATTACGAAAAGAATGGATGTTTTGTTTGCTTTTGGCCTGCAAAGGAAACTTCATGCCGAAAAGCCTCCTTCACAAAGGAGAAGGAGGGAATGAGAGCAAAACATTATGACTCCTGCTTCCGTGGAAGAAACTGCAGCCTGCAGAGCTCTCTCGCCCAGCTGACAATGTCGCTTGTCACTGAGTAATTAATACGGATGTGGGCGATTTCTGCCTTTGTGCAAGATAATGCCGTATGTTCTAGACATTTATCCCAAAACGCTCATAGCAAATTGTGGTTAAGCATAGCATTTGTATTATTTGGGCTACAATTGCTTACTTTGTTTTCCACTTGAGAGCAAAGAGAGCGAAGTGGTTGAGAGGCTGAGCTATGCAGTGGAGGCTGGCAAAGGTAAAGGGTAAAGGGACCCCTGACAGTTAGGTCCAGCTGTGAACGACTCTGGGGTTGCGGTGCTCATCTCGCTTTACTGGCTGAGGGAGCCGGCGTACAGCTTCTGGGTCATGTTCCCAGCATGACTAAGCCACTTGTAGCAAACCAGAGCAGCACATGGAAATGCCGTTTACCTTCCCGCCAGAGCGGTACCTATTTATCTACTTGCACTTTGATTTGCTTTCGAACTGCTAGGTGGGCAGGAGCTGGGACCAAACAACAGGAGCTCACCCCATCATGGGGATTTGAACCGCCGACCTTTCAACTGGCAAGTCCAAGCAGCACAGTGGTTTAACCCACAGCGCCACCCGCGTCCCTTACAGTTTCTAGTATCTGGGGGAAATAACGTGTTTCAAATGTGCATTGGGTGTTCTTTAAATGTATGGTGTGGATTTGCTCTTAATCTAGCATTCCTATTTCCAAACATAGCTCCATGGAAGTGCACAAGAAGTTGATGGCCATTCCCTGGTAATCAGAGGTATATTGCCCTTGAACATGGAAGCTTCACTTAGCCACCAGTAGAATCATCCTCCCATACACTGGCCACTTCTAGCAAACCAGAGCAGCACACGTTTACCTTCCCGCCAGAGCGGTACCTATTTATCTACTTGCACTTTGATGTGCTTTCGAACTGCTAGGTGGGCAGGAGCTGGGACCAAACAGCAGGAGCTCACCCTGTCACGGGGATTTGAACCGCCGACCTTCTGATCGGCAAGCCCTAGACTCTGTGGTTTAACCCACAGGTCCATGAGGGCAAATAGGGCACTGCCCCATCAACCTCAGTCTGTTCTCTGCCAGGCCCCGCCAAACTGCCTGCCTTCTTACTTACAACCTTTCCAATGGGTGACCCTCCCTGTCGCTTTCCACTTCCTTAGCCTCAGTGTAGCCCCTTGTGGAACGCAGTAGGGGATGAAGCAAGAATTAGTTGGCTCTCCCTGTCACTGGTTTTTCCCTCTTCCTGCCCTCCCAGTGCCAATGGGCTGCCTCCACCATTGCAGCATTTAATGCGGAAATGTTTGGGTTGAATCTTACTACTGCCATCAACTCCCCAAGTTGGCTTTTACTCTTATTCATCCTCAGTCTGCAACACTGGATGGGGAGTAAGCATACTGACTAATAATAATAATAATAATAATAATAATAATAATAATAATTAATAATAATAAAAATAAATGTTATTATTTATACCCTGCCCATCTGGCTGGGTTTCCCGAGCCACTCTGGGTAGCTCCCAACATAATATCAAAAACACAATAAAACACCAAACATTAAAAACTTCCCTAAACAGGGCTCCCTTCAGATATCTTCTAAAAGTCAGATAGTTGTCTATTTCCTTGACATCTGATGGGAGGGCATTCCACAGGGTGGGCATCACCACCGAGAAGGCCCTCTGCCTGGTTCCCTGTAGCTTCACTTCTCACAGTGAGGGAACTGCCAGAAGGCCCTTGGCGCTGGACCTCAGTGTCTGGGCTGGATGATGGGGGTGGAGACACTCCTTCAGGTATACTGGGCTGAGGCCGTTTAGGGCTTTAAAGGCCAGCACCAACACTTAATTGTGCCTGGAAACGTATTGGGAGCCTTTCAGGGTCTTTATGTAGGTCTTTCAGGGCTGGTGTTATATGGTCTTGGCGGCCACACTCAGTCACCAGTCTAGCTGCCACATTCTGGATTAATTGTAGTTTCTGGGTCACCTTTAAAGGCAGCCCCACATAGGCAGCCCCCTGCATTGCGGTAGTCCAAGCGGGAGATAACCAGAGCATGCACCACTCTGGCGAGACAGAGACCTTGCAGCAGAGGCTGATATTAAGGTTTTGTTTTCATTCTCGAGACTGCATTTCCTCGTGGGGAACCTTCTGCAGGGCAGTGTGTGTGTATGGGGGTCATCCTCCAATATAAGTACAGGCAGTGTTCCCCCGCTAAAAATGTTTAGGGGTACTGTCATTTCGACTCAAGAAAACCACCATTTTATAGTTCAAATCGGGGAAAATAAATACAGTAAATGGACAAAAGTACAAAGATTCACAGAATGTTTAGGGGTATGCCCCCCCCCCCGGAAAAAAGCACTGAGTACAGGAGAACAGCCTTCTCTGGTCAGTTTCCTCATAGGTTGACTCAGAAAATGTTAGAAAAACTAACCAGCATACTGAAACCAGCATGGGGACAAAGAAAGAAAGATGCCTTCACTCTGGTGTGATTCCTCTTTATTACATACACAGCCCAACAGCAAGACAACAGGAACCCACTGACAGCATAAGAATCGATGTGGCTAACTTGACCTAACAACCCCTTCCCCCTCACACACGCAAACAAAACTCACTGCGGTCAACTAAAGGCAACCAGCCTTGCCCTGGGTCCCCCAATCTCTCTCACCGCTAACGAAAAACTAATAAATGGATAGAAATAGTACCTACCTCACACATGCACTATGTAGCAGAAGGAAAGTTTCCTATCTGTCTATAACTTTAGTGTTTATACTGTCTATAACATTAGTGTCTCACATCAAATAATACTGATTTGTAGAAAGAATTCTATGAACTGAAAGCAGACGTTCTTTTGTAACCCACTAAGAGATTTAATAAAACATTTTTTTAAAAGAAAAAGAAAGAAAATTAAGAGCTCTCTTCGTAAATTGTGGTTTTTTTTTGGGGTATACACCTCAGTTTTTTTGGTTTTGTTTTTTAAGTACACACCTAAAAAAGAAGAGTATGATTGACAAGCAGGTGCACCACTGACGTATCTGTCAGAGATTCAGGATTGATTGACTCCCCGTTGAGGATATTTGTTGGCAAACCTGCGTTTGCTCTCCTGGGGCCCCCAACCTCAAAGGTTTAAGCTTGTGTTACTAACGAGCCTTTAGTGGTTTGCTGCTGTTAAGTGCTGCCGACAGTCGGACATATTGTATGATTTGTGTCAAGGGTGCAGAGCAAAAATAATAATTTTGTTACAGGTAAACCAGATATTTCCTCTTCTGAATCAATGTTTGCAACTAACCTCCCTCTTGCAGAACGATAGCGCATTGTGCCTCCAGGAAGCTGCTGGGACTGGTGTCTTGGGGGGATCTGATCTGGTTTTAGGTAGCAGAATGACTGGTATAAAATATAGTTTCTGTTTACGAGATGTGGTGTTTCTGAGGAAACACTCGGTGGGAGTAATTAAAGGAATAGATGTTTATATTGTACTCTCCTATGATGGGACTTTGGTGGTCTCTACACAAAGCGTGGAAAGTGCTGGAAACATTATACTGCTGGGTCAATGAGTCTATTTTCTATATTTAGCACATGTTAGGCTATTGCTTTGGGACACACAAGGCCTTTGGTGGTCCAAAGGAAGGAAGGAAGGAAGGAAGGAAGGAAGGAAGGAAGGAAGGAAGGAAGGAAAGAAAGAAAGAAAGAAAGAAAGAAAGAAAGAAAGAAAGAAAGAAAGAAAGAAAGAAAGAAAGAAGAAATAGGCTGTTAGGTTTGTTGTTGTTGTTTAGTCGTTTAGTTGTGTCCGACTCTTCGTGACCCCATGGACCAGAGCACGCCAGGCACTCCTGTCTTCCACTGCCTCCCGCAGTTTGGTCAAACTCATGTTCGTAGCTTCGAGAACACTGTCCAACCATCTTGTCCTCTGTCGTCCCCTTCTCCTTGTGCCCTCCATCTTTCCCAACATCAGGGTCTTTCCCAAGGATTCTTCGAATCAAGCCTGCTTGATTTGTATTTCATTAGCTCAGCTGTCACCATCTTGGCTCTAACTTTCCATTTTGATGGCTTTAAATTAAATGGTGAAGAAATGACATGCCAACTTGTGATCCTTTTCATATCACTTTACCTCAGTTGTACATTACCTCATGTCATCTGGCCATTTTGTCAATCAAGTAGGCTTCCCTTTCCTTGGGACCACATATCAATCCCCCCCCCCCGGTGGTGGTGGGATGTTCTTTGGACAGGAAAGGTTAAATGGAGACCAGGATGACTGTAATTATTTTCATGCCTAAGTCGATAAACATGTCCATTCTAGGAGTCCTATCACTGGTCCAGAATATTCCAGTAATATGACAGTGCAGAGGAAGCCTCTCGGGCACCTGGGGCAAACTGCCCATAGGGACGGCGCATGCAGCGCCCACAGGGACGTCCTGCCCACTGTCTGCCTGCTGCCCCCCCCAGTAGAGCGGCTGAGGCCCTGCGGCGCACCCCGTCCCTTTGAGCGTCCCTATCGGCGCGGTGGTGATCCGCCCAGGTGGGATTTTGTCAGCACCCCCTCTGGGATGACTCCCAGGGTGGACCGCTCCCACTGCCCCCCTTTCTCTGCCACTGGAGAGCCATTGTGGTGTAATGGTTAGAATATTAGACTAGGACTAGGGAGACCTAAGTTCAAACTGGTGTACGGTTTTGCGCATAGTTTCACATGTGCCTGATGTTATGTTCTCTGGATAACCCTGGTCCTACTTTAAGGAAATTCAGAAGTTTTGAGTTGAGGCCTAATTCATATTGCTACGGTTTTTCTGTCAAATTGGATAGTAAATCTGGAAGGTCCTCTACTACATGGAAAGATCACAAAGGCATCATGCCAGCTACAGATCCTTTTCATTACATTAACAAGTTATTTTCACCAGCCGGGACACGCAATAAAATGGTGACCGCTATCTTGCTATGTTTTAAGCAGCGACCATCCCGTGTTTTGACTACTTATCTAACAACTATAGTGGTATGTATCTTAATAAGAGTTTGCAGGGAGAAGGAGAAGGCCCCTGTTCTGGGATTAAAGGTTATGTCTACATGGCATGAATCGATAGGAAAGAGACTGTGTTATGGAACCATTTTGTAATTACCAGCAAGGCAAGGTCAAATGGAAGGCTGGACCCAATTTCTCTGTACTTAACAGGCTGATTTGTGCCAAGATGAGAATCGATAGCCTTCTGTGGGGCTTTCAGACAGAGGCAGGTCCTGCTCTGGAGAAATAGTGGAGCGTTTTAAGGTCAAAGCAGGGCAGGGTTGCCAGCATCACCAAAGGCCTTTGTGCACAATTGCTCAAAATGGGTGCCAAGGGCATTTTAGGCTGTGCATAGTCCTCCTGATATTTCCAGTTCTCTTTTTGATCACAACATCCAGCTTGCGAAAAGAAAAATCCAGCTTCTGGGTTTGGGATGTAAAGAAGGCTGGGTGCTTCAGTCTCATCAATGATTCACTGGCCATATGTGGCGCCATCCAGCTCTCTTTCTTCATGCCCAATCTGCACATGGGCACCACAGAATTGTGACACAGCTGGAAAGGAAATATAAATGTGACCCTCCTCCATTTAGTCAGCTATGCTGCTAACATTTTAACGCTCTTCTCTCACCAGAATACTCTTCAGGATGCATTGACTTTCATAGTTAAATTTGCATAAAGGCACTTCTGCATATAAACTTTTCATTAGGAATGTGCATTAATGCGCAGCGAGGCACATTTTCTGCAGTGTCAAAAATCTGTGCTGTGTGAAATAACTTTTGGTGGGGTTGGGCCTATTGGATGTAATAAGGAGCTTTGTTGTTTCTTAAAAACGGTGTCAAAGGACCCTGTTCCTGGAGTGACCTAAAAGCCAATAAAATCATTTCCAGGGGTGGAGAGATTTTTTTAAAAAAAGTTTATTTCAAGATTAAGCGAGAAAGAGGCACAGAAAGTTAACACTCCGGGATTCTGCGCACCATACAAAGTCACAAAACTCATTTTTATCTGCAAAGTTTCACTTGAACACTGCATGTTATGAATATGCATAAGCTGCTTGAGGCACGATCAGCACATGTGTACATTTCATTGGTTACGGAAGCACGCTCCTACCTTCATTAAACAATGCCATGGCAATGGGGAACTTTAAGCAAAGTTGCAATTTTAACTTGGCCCACTGTCCAGACCAGATCAGCTAGCTGTGATCTTCTATTCTTCAATTACCACTGTCTTTGAGTTCCTCAAAAGATCTCCCAATCCCCAGAGCTGATCTGGGTGTGTGGGGGTGGGGGTGGGAGGCAGGGGGGAGATGGTGGGAACTTTTGCATGCAAAGCAGATGCTCCCCCCCTAACCTCCCTCCCCTCTGCAAAATAGAGCTCATGGTAATACTGGACTAAACTAGCAGGGCTGTTGTAAACATGACTGAGATAATGGATGGATGTAAGTGAAGCGCTGTGATCATTTAATTAATCCTGGAAAGATCCCAGCGGGATGCCTGGAGCCTCACACTCCCTTTTGGTCTCGACGTGGTTACACACTATGCTATGAAGGCTTCATTAGCATTAAAACATCTTCTTGCGCATGACAAGCTACTGTGTTGGAGAGAAGGGGTCTAGTTTAGCCTTGTCTTCTCCTTGTGTAAAGATGCAGGTTTCTAAAACAACACAGGGAAACATTCAGACACCAGATTCGTCCCCACTTCGTTGCAGCTCCAGGAAAGAGACACCATGGAGTGCGTGACTGATTTTCTCTGCATGCATAAATCTGCCTTAAGTGCCTTACCTTGTGGTCTCCCACCATTTATTTAGGAATTGTTCAGTGTGGAGTGGGAGTCAAAATGATCAAATTCCTTTGTTCCCAGGGGGAAATGTAAAATAGCAGGCAGCAGAATAATTTCTGGCAGAGGTAGAATAATAATAAAGGCAGCACATTTCAAGACCTTCCACTTCAGAGCTGATGCCACTGAAGGGAGGGAGGTTTTCTCGATGGAACTTTAGAGCTGGAAGGGACCCTGAGGGTCATCTAGCCCAGCCCTCTCTGCAATGCAGGAATCTCAAGACATAGTTCCCCCATCCCACTTGAAACCGTACCAGATCTTGCTTAGCCTTGCAAATGTCCTAGTACGTACTTTTATTGCTGGACCATTAGACGAACTTTTTCTTAGAACTAGTGTATGATCCCTTTTAGCTGTTAGTTTGGTTTTTATGCCTTTGCATTTTGCGTTGAATTGCAGTGATAAACACACACACAAACAAAGCACATAAAATAAATAAATATTCAATTTTTGCATAAAAGTCTATGGGGTCCATTGCACATTCTTCCTCCTCTAGTGGACACCTTAGTAGATGACCTGGGCTAAACTCATTTCAAAAAGGGTTAGGAGAATTAATAGTTGTATTTTGATACTAGCAATCATGATATCTTCTTAAAAAATAGATTCGTATTTGATTTTACAAATTCATTCACACTCAAAATCACAAATAATAAAAATTCCATGAGATTATTCCGAATCTTAAGACTTCCCCCCTCGTGGGTTCTTTAACTAACTTTTCCAACTCCATACTACAAGTCCTTCTAATTTTCAATCCTCAAAAATCTATGTAACATTAGAAGTGTTATTAAAAACCTGCCGAAGAGTTCAAGTGTTTACAGTGGTCTGTCAAATATAATATAAATTTCTCCCATTCTTTATTGGAGTTTTGATCCTCCTGATTCTTGATTTTCCCTGTCATTCTTGCCACCTCAGCATAATCCAATAGTTTAATCTGCCAATCCACCCAGGGATCTTATTGTTTTTCCAACTCTGGGCAAGCAGCATCCTTGCAGCTAATCCAGGTCACTGTGTGGAAATGAAACCGTAGAGGGGTGCAAGGACCTAGTCTCTGAAAGTCCCTGTTGGCTTGCGAAGTGCGGAAGGCTCTGTCTTGTCTCCTGAGTGAGCCACCTCGGTAACTCAGTCAGTAGAGCATGAGACTCTTCATCTATCTGAGGGTTGTGGG
The DNA here is from genome assembly GCF_965207765.1 of Zootoca vivipara. Classification (NCBI taxonomy): domain Eukaryota; kingdom Metazoa; phylum Chordata; class Lepidosauria; order Squamata; family Lacertidae; genus Zootoca; species Zootoca vivipara. The sequence goes on from NC_142598.1 coordinate 17,466,440, forward strand.
TTCAAGGCCCATGTTGGGCAGAAGATTCCTGCATTGCAGGGGGTTGGATAATCCTTGTGGACCTTCCAGCTCTACAATTTTATGACTCTGTTATCTCAGTGGTTAAAGGTAAAGGGACCCCTGACCGTGAAGTCCAGTCGCGGACAACTCTTGGGTTGCGGCGCTCATCTCACTTTACTGGCCGAGGGAGCCGACGCTTGTCCGCAGACAGCTTCTGGGTCATGAGGCCAGCATGACTAAGCCACTTCTGGCAAGCCAGAACAGCACATGGAAACGCCGTTTACCTTCCCGCCAGAAGTCCTGCTTGCACTTTGAGGTGCTTTCGAACTGCTAGGTGGGCAGGAGCTGGGACCGAACAACGGGAGCTCACTCCATCGCGGGGATTCGAACCACTGACCTTCTGATCAGCAAGCCCTAGGCTTAGTGGTTTAGACCACAGTGCCACCCGCATCCCCCATTATCTCAGTGGTAGCCATGGGATTACAGGACTCCCAAGTGATGTTCAATTGCCCCCTCCCCTGCCTCATTTAGGCACATTGTAAACACTTGATTATTTGTCCAGTCAGGTCCAGTCACAAAGTGATCCTGATGATCCTGCTGATGTTGTTTTATTCTGGTTTTTATTTGGATTTGATATTTTTTATTTTAACTGGGTTTTTGTGATTGTAATGCTCTGCATTGTTAGCTCCAGCGCTTTTTTCTTTTCTTAAAAAAATATTTAGGGGTACTCTCAATTTGACTCAAGAAAACCACCATTTTCTAGTTCAAATCGGAGGAAATAGAGTAAATGGACAAAAGTACAAAGATTCACAAAATGTTTAGGGGTATGCGCCCCCCTGTGTCCCCCCAGAAAAAAAGCAGTGGCTAGCTCTTCTGGGCTCCCACTGAGAGATTGGGTGGGATAAGTCTGAGGAGGTAAAGAAACCTACACATGACTACTGAGCAAGAGCCCAAATTTTGGCTGTGTGTCTTCAACAGGTACCCACCTCCATGCTTTTTATTATTATTAGTAGATCTGAAAAGTAGGGTATTTTTTTAAAAAATGTAAATTTGTAGACAGGAATTGTGGCACCCGTAACATGGCGTTGTGTCTTCGACACTGCTCCATTATCCCCCCCTCCCCACAACCCTTTTTAAGACTTACCTGAATGCTTAATTTAAAACAAACCCCTTTTTCTTCTCCTGTACGTTTTCTGTTAAGCCTGTGGCTGATCTGTGGCAGCAGCACGTTCCTTTAAATAAAGCCTTAATTGCAAAGGCCTCTCTTCTGCTTGTGTTTAGCTTTCTTGGCGGAAACCACGTCGAGCGCTCCCAACTGTTTTCTCTGTTGGGATTTGCGAGCAAAGCAGATTACACTGGCTGGCTGAACGGAGATCTCTTCAGGGACTGACAGAGATTTTTCATGTGTGGGTGGAGAGACGGTGGTATTTGCAACCGGGGAAGATTTTCCTCATAATTTTTTTCCTGTGCATGCGTAATGTGCATTATGCTAGGAAAACATCTCACCTCTAGAAGCAGAGCCGTCGTCAGGGATAAAATAGGCGATTCTACCAGTAATGATTCCAGGCCCGCAGACAGACCAGAGGATTGAGAAATGGCTCGAAGCAACTTTATTCACCAGGGCCTCTAAGACCAACTTCTTGCAACAGCCTTTAGGCCTTTGGAGCTGCCTGGGTCATGGTACCTCAAGGCAAGTCCTCAGATTACCCATGTATTGATCCTAAGGGAATATCTCTGAATTATAAACCCTATCATTACATTGCCCTCAGCCAAAAGCCTCATCCCCCAATGCCCTTTCAAGGCATCTCATTTCCCACCCACAATTATGGACACTTTTTCTCCTCTAACCGATCTGCTTGTAAACCAGCCTGTATTTCTTATTTTTTTATTTTGTAAATAATTTTTATTTGACTTTAAGAAAATGTAAACATATAACAAAAACATTTTTTTAAAAAAACATATAAAGAGATTACTCTGAATCTCAGGACTCCCCCATCCCCTCCGTGGGTCCTGATGACAATGCTTACAACTGCATATCAGTTTGCTATCCAAATTTTTTATCCATCTAAATTGTCCATATTTTTTGGTTACCTTACAAGTGTGATTAAAATCCTGCTAATGTTTTCATCAGCTTACAATGGTCTCTTAAATATATTATATTTTTTCCCCATTTTTTTTGTGAAGTTCTTGTCCTCTTCGTTTCTGAGCTTCCCAGTCAATTTTGCCATTTCAGCATAGTCCATCGACTTGGTTTGCCAGTCTTCCTTGGTCGGAATTGTTTCTTCCTTCCATCTCGGAGCTAGCAACATCAGTGCGGCTGTTGTCGCGTACCTAAAAAGTCTTTTCTGGTCCCTTGGAATCTCATTACCTATAATTCCTAGCCTGTACTTTTTAAAGCAATCTTGCTGTTCCTACTTCAATAAAAGGGGGGGCACAGAGCCCACCCAGCTTCCTCATGCATCTCACAGTGGACTCACTGGCAATTGGTGGTCAGAGGGAGAAGAGGGAGAAGACTGTGAGGAGGAGATGTCAGAAGCTGAAGAGGTAACAGGGCTCAGTGAGAAGGGAGAGTCTGTGGCAGAGAGCAGAGAGGCAGAAGCAGGAGAGGAGGGAGGCCAAGAGGCCGAGATGAGTCTGGCTGGTGAATAAGCCAGGGATTCTCCCCCTCCTGCTGCGACCAGCTCCTTTCCCCTGGTCTCCTGGAACCAGAAGACGTATGAAAAGGGCGGAGCAAAAACAGGCAAGGCAACCAAGTCTCAGATTGCACAGGAAGGACCCAGGGGAGGAGGAGACTTAGACAACTGTGGGTAGGAAGGGATCTTTACGCCAGTTTGCATTTCTTAGTACATAAATTATTGATCTGATGTGTAGAGATCTTTCCTATTCTACTCAATTCAAGAGGGATCTGGAAGCTTCTCTGTGTGAAAAAAGGTTACATGATGTTTGGATTATTGTTTGAGTTATTCCTTCAGAGAAGCTGAGCATAGCTGGTTTAAACTGGTTCTCTTATCTCTTTCTGTCAAGGTCATGCTAACTATAATAGTGAGGCCAGAAGGAGCCTGGGTTTCATTCTCTCTGTTTCTCTCTCTTTTTCTTTCTGGTGTGGTATTCTGTATGCTTAATGTAAGGTTTTAGACTTATGATAAGATATTGCCAGTTTAAGTTAAGTTTGCTGCAATTGGATTTCTAATGGACAGTGCCAATCCTGAATGTATTGGATTTGTGACCATTATGCTCATTTGCCTTCAGGAGCAGAAAAGCTCTGGTGGAGGAAAGACAAATTGCCTCTGGTTTATTTTTGGGGAACCCTGCAACGTGTTTAAGTTTTTACTCTGCTAACTACACATTGGAATCTACTCTGAATCAATACTGACTAGAATTTCAGTGACACTTCAGCCTTCACAACTGCCTCCTAGCGGCAAAATCTACCAGTTATTGTGCTCTCTAGGCCTTAGCCTCCCATGTCTTCCTTGTTTCCAATGAGTTAACTTCATTGATGCCGTATGATTTATTGCCAGCTTCCTCCTGACTCCCACTCATGACAGCACCACCAAGAGGACAGCATCCTCTTCCTCCATCTCAGTGCCTCCCCTTGGGGGACTCAGCAGGGAGGTGGAGGGGGACAAAACCAAAATTAGTTGGCCATTGGCTCTGGTTATATCTGCTTTTCATAGAATCATAGAATCAGAGTTGGAAGAGACCACAAGGGCCATCCAGCCCAACCCCCTGCCAAGCAGGAAGCACCATCAAAGCATTCTTGACATATGCCTGTCAAGCCTCTGCTTAAAGACCTCCAAAGAAGGAGACTCCAACACACTCCTTGGTAGCAAATTCCACTGCTGAACAGCTCTTACTGTCAAGAAGTTCTTCCTAATGTTTAGGTGGAATCTTCTTTCTTGTACAGTAGTTTGAATCCATTGCTCCGTGTCCGCTTCTCTGGAGCAGCAGAAAACAACCCTTCTCCCTCCTCTATATGACATCCTTTTATATATTTGAACATGGCTATCATATCACCCCTTAACCTTCTCCTCTCCAGGCTAAACATACCCAGCTCCCTAAGGCGTTCCTCATAAGGCATTGTTTCCAGGCCTTTGACCATTTTGGTTGCCCTCCTCTGGACATGTTCCAGCTTGTCAGTATCCTTCTTGAACTGTGGTGCCCAGAACGGGACACAGTACTCCAGGTGAGGTCTGCTTTTGGGGCTCCCTGTCTCCCTTCCGGTCCCAAGGAGCACCAGCCATCACTGATATGGACAGCACTGCATTGGGGAAAGCTGGAATAGAGTATCCTGCAAAAGGGGGTGGTTGATTGGCTGGAAGCCTAACCTGGAACACTTTTGTTGCACACCCCCATTGTGATTTCAAATAGCCTTGGTTTTTTTTATTTAAAAAAATGCATCTGAGGAGGGGCTTGAGGTAGAGTAGAGAATGCTTCGCAAGTAGGATAAAAGAGGTAGAGCCTGTGATTTATCAGAATATTAAGCCTCACAAAAGCGAATAGGCTGTTTCAGTTGTAGCCTAGATGGGAGTTTGATTTATAGAGAATATTCTCTCCCCCTTAATGGTTGCCTTATATTATTTCATGCTGATGCGATACAGGCAGCTAAGGTGAAAAAAGTTGCATAAGGCTGTAAACAACCTAACGGGATGTGACAGGATGTAAATGTAATCCGTCCAAATGAAGACTGGATCCTCTTTGTGAAAATGCATAAAAGAAGCGCTCAGGAGCATTTTTCTTACTAGAGCTTCAGTTGAAACAACAGTTAAGTGGGAAAATTGGTTCTTCTTCCTGCATTGCCAGAGCACGGCTTCATCTCAGGAGAGGGAAATGAAAACTCAAGAGAGGGATTTAGCAGAAATGCCGAAAGATATGTCACTATTAGTTTGGGAGCCAATGCCCTAAACCTTTCTGCTTACCTAGACCATCCTTTGCTCTCTCAATATCTTATTTACTGCCATTTGTGCAATGGAGGACATGGCACATGGTTTCTTTTGGCGGGGAATAGAACGTGATCTGCTGCGGTTGATTGCAAATTATGCATGGCGTTTGTGTTTTTTGTTTTCACAATGCTTCAGGCAGAAGGTGGGCGGCAGATTCAAAAGGAAAAGAAGACCTTATAGCACAAAATGTTGACATGCAAAGGAAAAGCTTGCATGGTTATTTGAACTGCAGGAACAGAGAGTGCTCTTGAACCTGGGTCCAGCTTGTGGGTTTTCTGCAGGCATCTGAATGGCCATTGTGAGAGAACAGGGTCCTGGATTAGATGGGTCATTCATTGGGGAAACAAAAGACAGCTTGTCAAAGCCTCTATGACACATTGGGCAATAAATATAGGACATACTGGTAATATAGATTTTAATCTCTGGGAGGAACTTTGGAAGAGTTATCTGAAATTTACAGCATGACATTCCTTGAAGGAGAACTACCTGAAAATGATATACAGATGGTATCTAACTTCGAGTAGACTTGCTAAGATGTATAAGACTGAAGCAGATAAGTGCTGGAGATGCAGTGAGGCTGAGGGTATGTTCTATCATATGGGTAAAAGAATAATGGGAAATAATTCATAATGAATTTAAAAAATGTTTAAAAGTACTTTTCCCAAAAAAAACCAACAACCCGGAGTCGTTTTTGTTGGGGATAATTCAGATGGAAATTCCCAGGTGTCAAAAAAGGTTATTTATGTATGCCACTACAGCAGCCCGTGTTCGGTTAGCCCCAAAATGGAAAACGAGCGAAGTTCCAACTAAAGAAGAATGGCAACTTAAACTGGTGGAATATGCGCAGCTTGTGGACCTAACATATAGAATAAGAGAACAAGAACAACATACGTTTAAAGAAGATTGGGAAAATGTTTATTGAATATATGGGGGGGGGGAATTGTGTACATTTGAAAACGTGGTCAGCATTAATATAAATTCAACAGTGCAAATAAGTTTTGATGGATGTAATAATGGAATACTGAACGGTTTAGCTTATGTAAAACATACAAGGATTTATGTTATGCAAAATGAACCAGGGAGAGAAGAAGGGAAGTCGCTGATATTTTAAGGTTGTTTAAATGAATATTTTAAAATGGCAAACAGAAAATTTAATAAAAGTTATAGAAAAAAATTCATTGCGGGAGGCAGTGGAAGACAGGAGTGCCTGGTGTGCTCTGGTCCATGGGGTCGCGAAGAGTCGGACACGACTAAACAACAACATAGAAAAAAAGATGGGTCAGCCATTTGCCTTACATTCTAAAATATTTGAGGGGGCCACCCCCCCAGTGTAAACAGTTGGGAGAAGTCCTTGCCCATGTGGGCTCCCAGCACAGATGAAATGAATCTGCTGGCCAAAACCAACAACAACAAAAAAGTGAAAATCTTCTTTTAAAAAATCATTTGTGGATTTAATAAGGCATGTTTTTAACAAATGGTTTTAGACTATTTTTTATTAAGAGTTTCAAATGAAATATTTTGCAAAGATATTAACAACCACAAGGCAATAACGGTTGTTCATAATATTGCTATACTATCATATAAAGGATATAATGGATCAGTATGGTTAGCATAACAACTGAGAAGGAGGAAGATTATGGTTATATTTCTTCTGGTTGAGGTAATAATAATAATAATAATAATAATAATAATAATAATAATTTATTCATACCCCGCCCATCTGGCTGGATTTCCCCAGCCACTCTGGGCGGCTTCCAACAAAAATATTAAAATACAATAATTTATTAAACATTAAAAGCTTCCCTAAACAGGGCTGCCTTCAGATGTCCTCTAAAAGTCTGGTAGTCCTCTAAAAGTCTGGAGATGAGTATAGAGCATGTTACTTGGGACACGGGTGGCGCTGTGGTCTAAACCACTGAGCCTCTTGGGCTTGCCAATCAGAAGGTCAGCGGTTTGAATCCCTGCGATGGAGTGAGCTCCCGTTGCTCTGTCCCAGCTCCTGCCAACCAAGCATTTCGAAAGCATGTCAAGTGCAAGTAGATAAATAGGTACTGCTGTGGCAGGAAGGTAAACGGCGTTTCCGTGCGCTCTGGTTTCCATCCAGAAGCAGTTTAGTCCACATGACCTGGAAGGCTGTCTGTGGACAAACGCCGGCTCCCTCGGCCTGAAAGCGAAATGAGCGCTGCAACCCCATAGTTGCCTTTGACTAGACTTAACCGTCCAGGGGTCCTTTACCTTTACCTTACGCTAGAGGTCCATAGCTGCTGGAGGAAGAGGGGAATGTATTTGATGGTTTTTTAACAAAGCCTAAACATTCCCACCAGGGACACAGGTGGCGCTGTGGGTTAAACTACAGAGCCTAGGGCTTGCTGATCAGAAGGTTGGCGGTTCGAATCCCTGTGACGGGGTGAGCTCCCGTTGCTTGGTCCCAGCTCCTGCCAACCTAGCAGTTCGAAAGCACATCAAAGTGCAAGTAGATAAATAGGGACCGCTACAGCAGGAAGGTAAACAGCGTTTCCGTGTGCTGCTCTGGTTCGCCAGAAGCGGCTTTGTCATGCTGGCCACATGACCTGGAAGCTGTACGCCGGCTCTCTTGGCCAGTAAAGCGAGATGAGCGTGCAACCCCAGAGTCAGTCACGACTGGACCTAATGGTCAGGGGTCCCTTTACCTTTACCTTTAAACATTCCCACCAGACTTCCATAAAGGATCCTGGTTTTGCCTCTTTTTTTCTTTTCATTTTTATAAAAAACACACACCATTCACTGCTTATTGGTCACAGTCCACCACTCTAACCATTACACCACACTGTCTTGGCAACATAGTCTAATTCAGGGTTCCCCAAGTGGGTGCCTATTAGATGTTGTTGGATTGCAAATCTCATCAGCCCCAGCCAACATGGCCATTGGTGGGGGATGAAGAAAATCGGGAATCCAGCAACATTTGGAGGGCACCATGTTGGAGAAGCCTGGGATATCCCAATTAGTGCCTCTGTGGGAATCGTAAAGGCGGTTTGTGCTTCACTGCTGGAGTAAAAGGCAGCACAGCTGAAACACCAGTGGGGAACGTTACATGTGGGTGGGGAGAGAGATGCTTTTGCGCACAACGCCCATTCTATTCCCCCTCCCTTTAGCATTCCTTTTTATTAAGAGAGAAAAGAATCGTGCATAGGGAAGCTATAAATGAGTTATAAATATCCCACTTGGTACAATGCCAGCTGCCAGTGAGTGACAGGCACTTTCAGGAATCTTCCTCCCTTGTGACGTTAACTAATGCACATTTTCTCAGCCTGGACCAGGAATTAGCAAAGAATGCCAAAGCTTCAGAAATAGAAGCCGATTCTTGTTTTCTTTCTGTTTTCAAACTTCAAATACTGCAGGAGCTGTTCAGACAGCATGTTCTGAAGCTGGGAATGCTGAACATCAAGCACGTTTTTAATGACAATGCCGGTTTGAACAACCCTCCCCTCCTCTCACCCAAACGCAAGGCTGCTAACGGCATTGAAAATAATAGAGACTTTTTTCATATATAAATATTTTTAAAAAGCAGAAAGTTTGGGGGAAATCTCTTACGAACAACTCAAGCTCAGAAACATACTGGGAATCAGAACCAGAAGACTCTTTATTTGCATCAGCCACTAGGCATAGCAATAAAATAAAATAAAATGTACTAAAAATAAAGATAGAGGTAAAAACTTAACTATAGAAAATACATTTTGGGGTTTTACATCAATAAACAAATAATAGATCTTATTCTAACTGCCCCTGCTAAAACCTTGTAGTTTTTGATGTCACCTGATCTTCTTGATCTGCTAAAAGAAAGGACACAGTCACAATGGTTGAGCGACCCAGCATGGGCAATAATAGAGGGGTAATAACCTCACTGCTCAAATCTGTATAAAGAGTGAAAGTCAGAAGCATATGAACCACTGACTCAATACAGTCGTACCTCGGAAGTCAAATGGAATAAGTTCGGGAAGTCCATTCGACTTCTGAAATGTTTGGAAACCAAGCCAGACGTCCGGGTTCCTAAGAACGTTTGCAAACTGGAACACTCACTTCCGGGTTTGTGGCATTGAGAAGCCAAAACGTACAAGTGGGATCCAAGGTACGACTGTACTCTCATTTCCACAGGGACATAACCATTTTTCCAGTGGATTTTTTTTTTTAATCGGCCCTCAAGTACAGCCAAAGGCAGTATATTCAATCTTGTGAAAGCGTAAGTGCATCTGTGCTTTGGAATTGTTAATTTGCAAATAGGCTGTCGAAGCGTCAAAATGACTAGGTCACACTGGGAGCCAATGTAGATTCTTTAGGACTGGTGTTTTATGGTCCCAGTGACCACTCCCAGTCACCAGTTACTTATAATTGCTGTGATGGGAAAAGATTGGTTTTGTGCCATTTGTGATGCTTGTCAGATGTCAGAATAGTGAAACTTAGCTCCAGTTGATGTGATTTGCAAGTTTCTTGCTTGGCGTGCTGTTGATGCAGTAGCTGTGACATTTGTGAGACAGTTGACACACTTCCTTCTCCATATTTATGCATCTCATAGTGTGTATCTCATAACAGGCATTTTTGCAAGCAATTTACCCATATATAATGCAATGTGTGTGCCATTTTCACAAATGCAGGCATTTTTATGCCCATTTTCCCCAAATATAAGTATTTTTGCATGTATTCTTTGGATGTAGAACAGCGTCACAAAATGTGGTGAACTGCAATTTTCGAAGGATAGCTTTGTTTTGGGGTCATGTGTGATTTAGGTAGTTTCTCATTAAAATACTCACAAAATCCTTTTTCTCCCTCATCCCTAAACCCACCAGTTGTCAGTGCTGAGCTTCTCCAGAGCAAGAAAACAAATGCAAACAGAGATCAGTTAAAGGTTGCAATTTGAAGTGTTGGTGCTGACCTTTAAAGCCCTAAACGGCCTTGGCCCAGTATACCTGAAGGATTGTCTCCACCCCCATCGTTCAGCCCGGACACTGAGGTCCAGCTCCGAGGGCCTTCTGCAGTTCCCTCCCTGTGAGAAGTGAGGTTACAGGAAACCAGGCAGAGGGCCTTCTCAGTAGTGGCGTCCGCCGTGTGGAACGCCCTCCTGTCAGATGTCAAGGAAATAAACAACTATCTGACTTTTAGAAGACATCTGAAGGCAGCCCTGTTTAGGGGAATTTTTAATGTTTGTTGTTTTATTGTGTTTTTAATATTTTGTTGGGAGCTGCCCAGAGTGGCAATCAGATGGGCGGCATATAAATAATAAAATTCTTCTTCTTCTTCTTCTTCTTCTTCTTCTTCTTCTTCTTCTTCTTCTTCTTCTTCTTCTTCTTCTTCTTCTTCTTCTTCTTCTTCTTCTTCTTCTTCTTCTTCTTCTTCTTTATTATCACCTACCATTTATTCCCAGTTCCTGATATTTAGGGCTCTGAAGGACACCCTGTACTATTGAAAGCAAGGTTTGTGCAAACAGCTGTTTAAAACGTTCATCTGAATTCTCTCTCAGGCTCACTTGTAACGCCTGAGTCTCTTAACTTTTTAAATTTGTAAGATATTAAGGGTATTTAATGCTGATGCTCTATCTATCTGTATTGACGTAAGACCCTGCTTGGACTACCTCACCCATCTCAAGCTGCTTACTGCTCCAGCTGACTGCTGATGACTCAGCAACTTTTAAAAAACGACGTCAGCTTGCTTTTTTTTTTTTAAAGTGTGAATCGGCTTGAATGTGACCTCATCTCTGCATGGCTTTCTGTTTGCAGGCTATTCAAGAGTCCTACAGTTTAGATTTGTCTCTGCTCCAGCAGAGAAGAAGGCAGAGAGACGCCTCTTCCTGCCGCAGTGCTATAATGAGGCCACTGCATACACTTACATTCATAATGAAGTTTATATTGCTGAGGACAGAGTATCTTCAAACAGGACTCCGGGTGCTTTCTGGCTGGAAAATCCTGTGCACTTAATGATTTTATAGTAAGTCTTTCCCTTAGGTCCCAGTTGCAAGAAGCAGAAGCCCCCAAAGGGAGTGCCACAATGTCATTTTCTTTTTTCCTTTTTAAATAGTTTTTGTTGGTTTTTCAATATATACATCCTGTATGAAATATCTCTCTTACAATTTTCCATTTTTTTCCTGCCCCCCTCCCCTGGGCTTCTCCTCATACTTCCACTTTCTGTTACTTTCAATTTATTCATCCTGCATATTATTTCCCCAAATAACTCCTAATACATTTACATCTATTTTTTTATTATATACATTTGTGAATGTTTACTCAAACCCTGCCAATGAGTCCAACGCTTCATGTTGTCTCTTCATATATATTATAAATGGTTCGCATTCTCTTTTAAAGTCTTTGTTGTCCCTTTCATGTAATTTATCTGTTAATTTTGCTAATCTGCGTATTCCATGAGATTCTCTTGCCATTGTTCTTCCGTTGGGGTTTATTCTGTCTTCCAAGCTTGTGCTAGTAGAATTCTTGCTGCTGTTGTTGCATACATAAATAATTTCCAGTTGTCTTTTCTTATTTCTTGATCTAAAATCCCTAGGAGGAATGCTTCTGGTTTCTTAACATAAGTCTTTTAAAACATTTTTTCCCCAATTCATTATACATCATTTCCCAATAATTTCTGACCTTTTTGCATTCCCACCACATATGACAAAATGTACCATCCTTTTCTTTATATCTCCAACAAGTTTTTGATCCCGTCTTAAACATTTTAGCCACTTTCTCTGGCGTAATGTACCATCTATACATCATTTTCATATGATTCTCTTTCAATAAAATACAGTCTGTGAATTTTAAATTCACCTTCCACATCCTTTCCCAATCTTCAAATTGTATATTATGACCTAAATCTTGAGCCCACTTTATTTGTGCTGACTTTACCATCTCATCCAACGTTTCCCCATATAGCAGGAGATTATACATCTTTTAAAGTAATTTTGCACAAATGTAATTTTCTTAAATGTTTACATGTGGGACTCCTGTGTGATGTGAAACTTCTATTTATGACCAGCAAAACATTTCCTTTACCAGTGATAACCTGATCTGGTTTCCTTATTTCAGTCCAAAGATCCACAAAAGCATTTTCAAAAACAGAAATCCAAGGAAAGGATTCCAAGGCCGTCACTATGTTTTATCCAGCGTATGTATGTTTCTGTTCCGAGAGGAACTGAGCCATGGCCAGGGTAGTATCATTTGACAAATCTCCAAGGCGGTACTTAAGGTGGAAGGTTTCAGATTTTCCAGTTAGGATTATCAATAGGGGTTTAATTAATTGATCCCTGGCTTGTTTGAACTGCTCACAGTGCAGTAGGATATGTTTCATGGAGTTGACACCCTGAGATCATAAGCAGAGCCTATTCTGACAGGGCCTATCCCAGACGGTCTGCGGTTTAGTACTTCTGATGGAAATACATTTAGTCTGGCTTTGGTGAATAATCGGCGATAGTTAGGTACAGACAGATTCATGAAAGACAATGGTAACTGAAAATCATGGCCATAGGATGCTTCTTGCCCAGAGATGGAAAGAAAAGAAGTACCGACCAGAGAAGAGTGGCAGACCAAGCGGATGGAATATGCAGAAATAGCAAGACTGACAGGAAAGATCAGAAATCAGGAAAATCAAGTATTTTTTAAAAGACTGGAATAACTTTCTAACATATTTGAGAGATCACTGTAGGCTAAACAGTTGAAATCATTAGCAGAAATCATTAGTAATATAACATGGATTTTGGATTGCTGTTGTTGTTTAGTCGTGTCCAACTCTTCATGATCCCATGGACCATAGCACGCCAGGCACTCCTGTCTTCCACTGCTTCCCACAGTTTGGTTAAACTCAGGTTCATAGCATCAAGAACACTGTCCAACCATCTTGTCCTCTGTCGTCCCCTTCTCCTTGTGCCCCCCATCTTTCCCAACATCAGGGTCTTTTCCGGGGAGTCTTCTCTTCCAGGGCCAGCCCTACGCGCAGGCTGGGTGGCGCAGAGCACCACGGCGCTGGCCCGCCAGGAGGGCACCGCGAGCTGCGCCCACCCGCTGGCCAGCCAGTCCGCCGCGCAGCTGTGCTCACAGCAACCGCGCTGTGCCTGCCCGCCCGCCATGCAGCAGCGCCTGGGCCAGCCGCGCTGTGTGTGCCGCGCACCCGCCCACCGCACTGGGAAACGGGGCAGGAGGGCGCCGGAAGGACCCGGCGCACCACGGCGCCAGGGGTGCTTAAGACGGCCCTGTTCTCTTCTCATGCAATGGCCAAAGTATTGGAGCCTCAGCCAGGGCCGTCTTAAGTATATTTGGCGCAGTGGCGCCGTGGTGCGATGGATTCCTCCGGCGCCCCCGCCCTGCCCCGTTTCACAGTGTGGTGGGCGTGCAGAGATGCGTGGCCGGAGATGCGCGGGCGGGCGCAGCACACAGCGCAGCGGGCAGGCGGGCACCCTGCGCCACCCAGCCTGGCCGTAGGGCCGGCCCTGGCCTCAGCTTCAGGATCTGTCCTTCCAGTGAGCACTCAGGGCTGATTTCCTTAAGAATGGATAGGTTTGATCTTCTTGCAGTCCATGGGACTCTCAAGAGTCTCCTCCAGCACCATAATTCAAAAGCATCAATTCTTCGGCGATCAGCCTTCTTTATGGTCCAGCTCTCACTTCCATACCATGATTATATAACAGATAGATTACAGTAAAAGATGCAGGAATAAAATTTAGAATAGGAACCCATTCTAAGGAGGTTTCAGGGTTCAAAATAACTCTTTTAAAAAGTGTGAAAATGTTATGTTCATGATGTATAACTTTTATGTAAAACTAATAAACAAATATATAAAAAAGAAAATTATGGCCAGGGTGGATTCCAGATGTAAACAGTCTCTACAAAGTCCAGTAGGCATTTCCACATAATTTTGCATTATGCCAGGCTCATGGTGCCTAATTAAGCAATAAATCACCACTTAACTCCCAACAAGAAAATGCAGAAGCCGAATGAGTGTGCTAGCGGAAAAGAAGGGGGGAGGGGAGGGTATCATCCTTATCAACAGTGTATCATCAAGGTGAACCCAAAAACTCTGTCTGAGGGATTGGCCATGAGACAGACTCTCTTGATCTTAATGGCTTTTTCATCAAGGTAATCAGTCTTTGGGCTAACCTGGTCACACAGATCTCGGGGAAGTTCGTACATTTCCAGTGGTAATTAACCCCTGTGCTTCCCAGCAGGCATGTTATTCATGCTATCTTGGCAGTATGGAACAATATCGATTGAGGGGAAAACTGCAATCCATATTTCCCTTCCCCTTCCTCCCTGCTTTCCCCCCCCCCCACTGCGCACCTGTGCTTCAAATTGGGTATGCCTGTATTACCGACCCTGCAGAACCTACGCTCAGTGCCTGTTTGCTATTGCTAAAGGAGAGCTACTAAAGGATAAATCAATGGAAGGTTTTTGTTGTCACTGCTGCTGTCTTTGCTTTATATAAGCTCTCACCTGGGAAGAGGCTTGATGTGGCAGCTTGAACCATTTGCACTTGATGGAGCCAGTACTCCATAGATGCCAGGGACAGGCTGGGTAAAGAAGAGTGGTGGGAGTCCCCCACTGAAGAGCCCCCCAGGGAGGGCACAGATGGCTTAGATCCTGGATGTCAGGAGTATGGGCAGGAGTCAGGCTCTGGGGCCTGTAGTGCTTTGCAGGACTGGGGCCTGCCTCAGCCTGTGCTGGAGAGGCAAGGAGTGGTCACTCAGGTGAGGCCACTTGATACCTCACTGCACCTGGTGGCAGGAGCTGAGAGGGATAAAAGCTCAGCATTTCCCTTCAGCTCTTTGCCACAGCAACGCTATCCCTGCCTGGTTGCCTCTGGCCTCTTGCTCCTTGGACCCTTGCCTTGCCGACGCCTTGATCCTCGACCCTTGGACCTTTGCCTTGCTGACGCCTTGCTCCTTGACTCCCAGACCTTCGCCTCTGCCTTACTCCTTGACCCTGCGACTGCCTGCTGCTGGACCCTCAGCCCTGCACCTGTTCCTGCTTCTATATCACCATCTTGCCTCTGGTCCTGACGTCCTCAGTCAGGGCTTCAACTGCCCGCCGACCGGACCGTGACACTGGATCCTGGTGATGGGACACCAAAGAGCAGTCTGCAGAAGGGACGAGCTGAGAGGTGCTAGAAGCAGGGGGTTTGAGCGATCAAGGGCCTTCCGAAACAGGGTTAGAGGCTGAGAGTCATGGTGTGAGCGCAGATTCAGACAGAGGTTGCCCCTGCTACACAGCGGCAGGACAGCCCCAGTCCTGCAGGTTTTCCTCTGCATCTGACACCCCACTCAAGGAGAGTCCTGCACGTTGCTGAGCAACGAGCCACACAGCCCCAGAGAAGCTCACCCCCTTGACACTTGTTAGGAGCTGCTACTCAGAAGTAGGACCTTGGCAAAGACCCAACTGGCATGTCCCCTCCCTCCTGGTCGATCGTTCGGGAGCTTCAAAAGCATTCTTCAGCCCGAACATCACAGCGACTGATGCCAAGAAACATCAGCACACTTACGGATCCGCAGAGTCTTTGCACTTTGCTTAACAGAACTCAGTAGCACAGCTACTGAGTTTATTTACATATAAACACACTCGGAGCACTGAAGCAT
This sequence comes from Zootoca vivipara, assembly GCF_965207765.1. Lineage (NCBI taxonomy): Eukaryota > Metazoa > Chordata > Lepidosauria > Squamata > Lacertidae > Zootoca > Zootoca vivipara. The sequence goes on from NC_142598.1 coordinate 17,481,962, forward strand.
GGCTCCCTCTCTCTCTAGCATCAGGCAGCAGAGAGAAAGAACAAAGGACAATAATCCCACTTCAGGAAACACAGTAATACAAACATCCTGTCTTCGTCACTTCCCACTGTGGATTGAAAACATATACCATCATATGATAGGCAACAATCCCATGACAGCAGACACCAGGAATGAATCTCCAACAGACACAGCCTTTGTCTGCTTGGCAGGGATCCAGAGTGAAAGGCTAGCATAGGAAGGGTGGAGGTAGCGGTCAGTTTCAGCAACATCTCAGCTGGATTAAGACAAACCAAAGCACTCTACTTTGTTGTTATTTTCTGCTAACAAAAAGCTCATTGCATCATTGCATCCCCTGTGCCTGTCCTGTGATTGACCTGGCTCCTTGACAGCTCCTTGACAATATGTGACTACAGGAGAAGTACTAAAGCATCCTTGACCTACTGCATTGGTCATGGCCATCGTGGCTGGTTATGAGCTGCTTATTTGCTGCTGTAGGC